>NW_009648250.1:208729-226480 GCF_000708025.1 Charadrius vociferus | reverse complement strand
ATAGTAATAAGAAACTATGCAGTAAATAATAAGACTCTCTAAACCCTATTACTAGTTGGAAAAGGACAGACTTATTTAGATCTTTTACTGAAAATGGGTGTTTAGATTGTAAAGAACTGATTTTCTTTAGGCTAGGATGGAGAAGGAATGTGCTTTTTTAGTGTAACAAAGCTAAGCATAATACGGTGAAAGTATAATTACATTTGTTTAGAGTTCTTTTGTGTGATACATTTGACTGTAAAATACGGGCTAATCATTCAGAAGTTAGGGGTGCTAAATGATATGCTAAAAGAAGCAGAGGCAATTAAAGAATTCCATTCCATTGTTGGCTTTGTTACCCAAGATCCAGTACTATTTTCTCCAGTAAAATGTTCTTCTGGATGCATGTACCATTTGAACAATGTTTTACGTAAAAAAATTCAAAGGTGATTCTTTCACGTTGGCTAAAGTACACATTTATGGCACGTATGCTAATGCAACTTAAGTAATATGGTAAGAACAGGAATTCCTTTTTTGATCAGCAAAAGAAAGAAAGCAGAACAAGCAAGGTTGGTGTTTTGGTTTTGGTTTTGGTTTTTTTTAACTGTAAGTAGTCTGGTTTCATACGTTATTTAGAAAGAACTGTTTAGGACACTAGAAACCAGGTTTTAAGATTACGATAAACAGTCACAGTTCTGTTCCAAATCTGAAGCCTGTACAGTAGTCATTGCATGTGTCACTTGTGAAAAATGCTTTAAGGAATAGCATTATGATGCTGTGGCGTTACCAGAGATTTAGGAGAGATACTTGAATCTTTTTCTCAATCATTCAGCTCCATTAAAATATTGAAAGCTCACTTACAAATAAATTGTAATATTTATCGGCTTGAAAAATATGTATCAATGGTTTACTACTTCTCTTAGCCTTCAGTTCAGGAAGGACTGCTGCATCAAGGTAGACGACTCACCATTACTTTTATCACTCCCCTGTCTTTGTGGTCCATTTCAAAATTTTTTCTAAACCATTTTTCTAATTGATTAACTACTAAATCGGGTTGTATCATTTCCACCATTACCTCCACCAGTGACGCTGCACTTAATTTCCAAGAAAAAATAGCAGACTTTTGCAGATGCCTTAGAAATTAAGCAAAAGACAGTGATAAACACCCAGGATTATTCACCATGTCCTAATCTTATTACACTTGTCAGTACTGTATTTAGTTGCTGTTGGGGAGAAAAAGACCTTGTGAAAGAAATATGCTAAAAATGAGCATTCAATAAGCAAATAGCCAACCATATAAGCAGAATAGTCTGAATATATAATTAAAATGGGCTGAACTGAAGCAGCTATAAGAATTTCTTGAGTTCATGGAACTCATAGGCCTCTTGACATTTTGTTTTTCTAAAATACTCAGGAGGATGCCAATTTTTCAAAGTTAAACTCGTAAATATATATTTTTAGTGCTCTGCCTATTTGTAATATTCCTCCCCTGTTGCTTGTTGACCTCAGTTACTAAACATTCTCGTAGAAATTTATTGTGGATCCTGACTGTATATCCATGTGCTAGATCATTTAAAAAACATATTTTAACTTAGTTTAATTTGATAGCTAAAGGTAACATCTTATGAAATTCCCACTGAACTTTGGTCCAGGCATATGTGTTCAGCTCTAAAAATCTTCCATTTTAAACCACTTATACCTTTAAAATAACTAAGGCTTTTCTCCCCAGTGTTCATGTGCCATTTTCCAGGCAGAGCAAATTAAGAAGTGAACTGAAAGCAAAGAAAAACTAGCATTAAGGCATGTTTAGACCAAAACACAATACAGAATTGTCAGACAAATATGTATGGTAATTTAAGATTCAGTGTTAATACCATGTATAACAATGGTCCGGAAAAGAAGAAAAGAAATTTTATGCCAACAGTTTATCCGGTCATGCAGAATCAAAGTCTCCCCATGCAAATAGTTTTATAATGAGCATAATGAGGCGAGAATTTAAAGGTGTATATATGCTATATCACAAAATTTGGCACAAAGACTTGGCTGCAGTGGCAGAATCTGCATACTCTTTTCTCTGTAAATCCACAGTTTTCAAAGAGAAAACACCCTGTGGAAAAAAAAAAAAAAAGGAAACTTTTCCAATCCTCCAGCACAGGCAGTTTTCATGCACAGAGCGCTGTAACAGCAAGAGGAGCCTCTCGACTCCAGACCTGGAGGAAGAGAGCCGTCGCCATGATTTATACCCTAGGTGAACTGTGTGCCGGGGACGGAGCGGGCAGCGGGGTCCCGGCTGCCAGCAGCGGGAGTGACTCTGTGCCGCCACATCGGCAGAGCCTCCGGCATCACGGGGCAAGGAAAGCAACAGGCGCTTTCTCCCCCACTCCCGACCCGGACTGTGAGGTTTCCACTGTGGCTCCGACCGAGGTGTGGGCCGCAGCACACTGCGCAAGTGACAATTTATTGTCGTCATTAGCCAACAGGCAGTGACAGAGGCCCGAGGGGAGGGCTGACGTTTGGCAACTGCTCTGCTGGAGCCCAATCCTGCGACACGTGCAGCAACGTGCTGAGGGCAGTAGGACAGCTTGCTAATTAGCTAAATGGTACAGCAATGCAGTACCACAGAACTGGGCTAGGATGGATTGTTATTATTATTATTTAATTTTACTGGATAGCATGGATGTTCTTTCTCAATGTGACAAATACTGACGGCAGTGCAGATCCAGTCCTGCAAACACATTACAGGTGGTTTTTCCACTGCTCATATTCTTAACACACGAGTTTCAAGCAAACACATCTACAATTAGGTCATCTTTTCTCCCCTCCCTCCTCAAACCCATGCTATGCAGTCCTGGCAGCTCCTGGGCACAGTCACTGTTGCACTCAGAAATCGGTGTCTAGGGCTGAGATGAAACACTCAGGCCAGGTCAGGCCAACAGAGCCTTTTAAGGAGACTCTTGGAGGGACACACGGACAAGGCTCCTTCCATGGCATGTACTGAATCTAAATTTGACATGACCAAACCTTTCATAGCCTCCACCACATGTTGAGTGCATGTCCAGCCGTATGACAGGGGACAGTTGCTTTTGGCCCTGCAAAGGGTACACAACTACTCACATGGCAGGGTATGTGCCCCCCTACACACACGCCAGGCAACCAGGAGGGTACGCTGTTGTATGACATTAACAGATACCCACCCGCCATAGTCTGGGGCAAGGAGGGGAGAAGTTTGGGCACTCGCTTGCCCTGACATGTCTGTTACCTCGCTGAAGTGCTGCCGTGGTTTGAGTGAAGTGTGCAGGAAGGAGCTGGATGGAGGCCAGACCCTATGGGCATCCCCACACCACTCAAAAACACGCACGTGCTGCAACACACTCCATCACGCCTGCAAGAACCTGGTCTCTGAGGGGCCATGCTGTTGCTTCATCCTTAGCGGACCCTAAAAATTACAGAGGATGCAGGTGGCAATGCTGTAAGGAAGAAAGAAATGGATCCGTTGGGAAAAGTGGTGATGGGGAAGGAGTAGGGGAGGACCAACTCCACTGCATGAGAAGCTAGGGAAAGTTTGTGGCTGGATTTTTGTGAAACATCAGCTAAAGTCTCTTTTGGATTCTACATTTCTTTGCCAAAGTTATATTTTAAATGTAACATTTGCCTATGACATTTTCTTTCTCTGAGACAATTGATTATTTTGGCCTGCCTTCATCTAGTACCACTTGTGCGTATAGCAATCCTTCATATAGACTGGTCTTAAACGTCAGGAAAGAGTTTATAATAGAAATTCTGAGACCAGCCTCAGTGCCCAATGCTGGGAATTGCTCTGCAGTGCTGCGTGCACTCAGCCCTTTGTAAGAAACGTGGCCCATTAAAACTCTTGTTTATGGAAGATCCACTTGTTCTGGTTCTTGGTGGCATCTGGGACGTCAGCAGAGCTGTTGATCAGGACAAACTACTGCTTCTAATGTCATTAAAGCAGAAGACTTCAGTGTGGCAGCACTGTATATTTAAGTACCAGGACATCTGCTCTTTCATGGAACAAGTTATTTTAATTATGAAAGTATTCATAATGTCATGGGAGCTATTAAAAATAAAAGGCACGTCAGTAGTATAGCTTTCAAACAGCCTCACAACTGACATGTGACTGTATCTGTATGATCAAGGTGGAACTTTTACACTTTAGCATCAGAGTTGTGGGTTTTTTTCCTATTAAGAATACATGCAGTATAGAATCTAAACGTTTTAGCGTTCCAGGTAATTTAATGTAACTTAGTTTTTGGGTGGCCTGCTGTTATCAAAATCTCTCTCAATCTTGTTTTCAGAGTGAAAGGATAATCTTGTTAATTCGCTGATCTAGGATTTAGAAGCTCTGACCTCTGCATCCCGGTCTGCCACAGACCGCGCATAGCAGGCGCGTCGTAATCCCGCTGGCTTTGGACAGTACGCAACCCAGGGAGAGGGAACCTCCCTTGTTTAGTACTTGCAGCTCTCGGCACGCCATTGTAGTGCAAATAATAGGTGCTGTAGCGTGAGAGGAACCCACCAAAGTCGTCGAACACTTCTTGGTCGTGTGCCAATATCTGCTGACATGCTGCAGGAAACGCGACTGCCCGGAGCAGCTCAGTTACCCAGCACGGGGCTGGGCTGCAGCCGCACCGCAAGTCCCACCAACGCGTCTGTCAGTGGGGCTGTCTGGTGGCCACCCGCAGTGACCAGCCGCAGGGGGGGACAGAAATAGCTGTACCTTCAGCTCCTGGGATGTGATGAACAAGCCCTCCAGAGCTGCCAGCTGCCGGCGCAGACGCAGTGCTGCCCTCCTCCTCGCTGCTGAAGGCCCCAGGCAAACCACAAACCGCTTACACCTCGCAGGAAAACAAGAGATAAACCAAACTGAAAGGTAGTTCGTCTTGATAAACCGGGTAAGTTTCTACACTTGCAGGCTTGTGACATCTAAACATTATGATAATAGCTTACTGGCAGAACGGCAGAAAGAAAAATAAATTCGTCATACATGTTTTCTTTAGCCGTTCAACACTCGCAGGGGCAGCACAGCCCTTGCATGGACTCTGGCATGCCACACACCTTATGAAAGCCCGCGATGCTGCGCTTCATTGCTCAGGGGTGGTGAAGGGCACAATATGGTCGCATTTTGCTGTTTTCTTCCCTGTAAGCCAGCCGCAGGCCTATGAGAAACGAGTATTTTGCCAGTTTAGCCTGCCAGTAAGAACAGGTGGTTGCACAGCTTCCTCTAAACAGTGCAAAACGCAACGCAGCCGAGGAAGCACGAAGGGAATAAACAAAATTAAGTGGGGACAAACTCAAGGGCAGAAGCAGCCCAGGTGAATGGTTTTGTCATCAGTGCAATACAGCTCCGGGGCCTCATTACTGGAGGTACAAATGAAGGCAAATCCAAACATGGGAAACGTGTTTCAGTGGGATGCAAGCTGCAGCGTGGGCAGAGCAGGATCTCTCTCATCTGTGATCGGTCGTAATAGCATTTATCATTTTCTTTCCACAAAGTGGACGTAAACACGAGTGTCAGTATGAGGAAACGGTTCTCCAAAGCACCAATTTGAGGCTTGCATCATGTGCCAGGAATCAGTCCTACCTTCTCCCACCTCCCGTCCCATAAGCTTTTCCTCTTCACTAAAGCCCATCCATATTTGCTTTTCACATGATTCTGTCTCCTCTCCGTCCTGCTTTACCACTTTTTTCCCTTCAGTCTCTTCTGCTTCTGCTTCATCAGAGTTCTGCTTTCAAATGCAGAGACTTAGAATTAAGGCAGTCAGATTAATAAATATTCTGCACATAAATTTTAAGCCTCAGACAAACCAGACCAACCGTCCATTTCCCGGACCCAGCTGCCTGCAGGCTCCCTGTGTTAGATTCCCCTGTCTCCAGGCGCCAGTTGTTTGCCCGCTCTGCAGAACACAACTGCAGATGAGCAGAGTGTGTTATTGTATATTCAGAAGAGCTTTTCTTTCAGTTTCTCAGTTTCAGATCATTGTTGTTTCTGTGTAACCCAATTTGGGTAAACCTCCTTAACTCTGCTATTTCTTTATGCAGACGTTTGTAAGTATGCTATCCCTGATTTACCCTAGGTGCCGGGTCCAAAAGTTCTGCTAAATTTCTCCATGAGGGAAATTTGGATGACAGCCATCTCTCTGCCAGGATGCAAAATAACATCATATGCTCTCACTTAGCCTGCTTGTTTTCCAACTCGGGGAACACTCTGAGTTTTCAGGAGATGGGGCATCAGCCTATGCAGCTGGCCTGCTCGGATGCAGTGGAGCCTTTTTATCTTTGCAGCTGTGGAGATTATTGTAAAGAATCGTTTTTCCTATGTTTCCCTTCCAAGAAGATTTCTTTAAAGCATTATGACAGAGACAAGTGAGACACCTCCTCTGCTTCAGTCAATCTCCTACAGGGCTGGAACATTTGTCAGACAGACGTCCCACATGACAGGGCAATCTGTAGCTAATGTGCAACCACACAGTAAACACAGGAGTAACACGATGGCCCTTTAACACCAGGTGCAAGGACATTAGTAACATAATAAGAAGCCGAATGAGGACAAGGGGATGGTGCAAGAGGTCTTAGCCTCATACCATTGTCTCCATGCAAACACACCATAGAGCTCTGATACTCTATAACATGGTTTGTTTTAGTATGTGGAAAGATCCAAGGAAAGCAGGTGGGCTCTTATGCGGGAAAGCATAGACGTCCTGAGAAGAGTACATCTTGTGCTTTCCCAGTGCAGGGACTAGTTGTGGTTAGCAACCATGTTACCTGTCAGTAAAATAACAGCAGCACTATGTGAATGTTATTATCAATAACTCTTTCTCCTTCTCCTGTCCCCAAGCATGCTAGTCATCAAACCCACATTCTACTTTCTTTTCCAGAAAGGGTGAAGTCATCACTTTGAGTTTTACCCCATGCTAGGACATTAAAGGTTTTACTGGGTAGAGGACAGTAGAGCTTATAAAGTTGGGAGGTATCTCTTAGCATGGAAGAGCCCTATGAACGTAAATCAATCTTTATTTGCTTGAAATTAGGGGAGATAAAACATGCCTAAATATTCACTGTCACTTAATTTAGATATGTAGAATTAGAAAAATTATCCTGTGTCATCAAAGCAATACCAAGAATAAAAGGAAATAAATAAAACAAATGCAAATATTTAAGGTCCTACATTCTGACATAAGTAATTGAAGTGCCCCCAATCTTCAAAATTGATGGTCTTCGAGTTCCTCCTTAAACTCTAATTTCTTTTAAATAAACAGAAAAGGTATAATCTCACTGTAGATAGCAGACTTGGCCCAAGAGTGAAATTTAATATCTGTTGCAGAACCGAATAAACTTTATTTAAATAAAAAGAAGTGTATTAGTTAACAAATAATTTTCTTTTAAAATGTGTCAGTGCTAATCACAGAAAAAAAATTATATTTCTAGATGTTAATATTTGCAGAAGCATGGGAAAGGAATCAATACCAAAGAATCCTTATGATCCTTATTGCATTATGATGTAATTTTTTTAAGAATGCCCTATGGAGGCCAAACATTTTGGTCTCCCTGTTGAAGTGCTCTTGTTGGAGCTTGTTTTGAGCGCTGACACTCGCCTGGGCAGAAAGTAGGATACCTTATGATTTTATCTCACTCACAACTGCACTCAGACCCCTTCAGAACTTTCACTCCAGAGCACAGAAATGTCACGCTCGGCTTTCCACAACAGCGTGGAATCGTTGCCGCTTCACAAAGAAAATGTGAACAATTCATGTTTACAGCATGTGGGGAAATACCACAGTTACGTGCTAAAAGCCCGAGTATCTAGGAAGTTACTGCAGCTGATGGCAGCCTAAGTACATTTAACACTGACTGCAGCTCAATGACATAAACCTCTCCAAAAACAGTCTGTTTACAATTTCAGACACGCTCGAAGCACTGGTGGGAATTTCTTTTTTGAAATTTGCCTAGCAGACAAGGCCCGAGAGTCAGGAAGTGGCAAAGCTGTTGTTCACAACCCAGGAGGCTGCAGAAAAAAAAATAGTTGCTGAGTCAGACAGAATTTCCCCTGAGGACTCTGGCTGCAACCCAGCCTTTAGAAGACCTGCCAGCTCACCTACGGGCAAAATCAAAAGCTTTAAAAAAGCCTATACAGCTTACAAAGAGGAAATCTCATTTTTAGGATAGCTTTCTGATGTTTTAAGCTAGATCCGTGGCAAAAAAAAAAATACCTCTGGAGCCTTGGAAAATCTGTACGCACAGTTTGTGCAGTATCTTTCCAACCTCAGCCACCAGTGACGTAGCCAAGAACTCTGAGCTGCTCGGCCGAATGCTGCTGTACCTGCTCCTGTTACCATGGAAATGGACACGGGCAAAAGCAGGATTAGAGCTTTAAAGTAATTACCAATATAATTAACAGTATCACCTTTTTGGAGATTGGTTCCCCCAAAGCCCCCAAGTAGTGAAACGGTCTAATTCATACTCATCAATACCGCAATTAGTGTGTAAAGAGGCATCAGTTAACATGATCAATGTGGGAATGGCACAAGAAAGGAAGGCATTGTTGGGAGCCGGGAAACTGTGGGTTCCTGTGGCCTTCTTTGCTTATTAGTAATAAGAAACTCTCCTCCTTTGCTATGAGTCACTGTTCCAGTTTCACCCTTAATTAATTCAGAGTCAAGAGAAAGGGCACTAACGTGAAGGGAAGCTCCCAGTGATGGCTCAATAAACTTTGCAGAAGAAGGGGGAAGGGAAAGAAGTCATTATAGTAACACATATCGAGATAATAGGGGGAAGAAACCTCAACAGACATGCTGTACAGCAGCCATACTGGAAAATCTAAGTACCGGTGTTTTTCTTATTGCACTGCAACTGTCTGAATGAAATGCATCAGACAATGAAAAGCTCATCAGAGCAGCATGACCCTGCCCTCACACACACCATGAATCTTTCATCCAGGCAGCAAGTGCATCAGTCAGTACACTGTGATCTGCATCAGTTTCTACAACATTGCAAAAGGCATCAAAGGTCTCTCACCTTTCCCAGCAACATATCCTCTATCTACAGAGAAGTCAGTAGGGACTTTTAGTTTCTGATATATGATTTCACACTTCTTTGCTAAAAACACAATAGCCTGCTTGTATTCAGGTTGAATACAGAGCTCACCTTCTGTGACCAGTGAGGTGACTGCTTGCATAATGTCCTGGTTTGAGGACACGTAATCATTACTGCTTCTAACAACATTAACATTTGGTTGGATACAGCCTGAAAGGTTTTGGCTACAGATATTCAGCAGAAAGAGACACACTTTCAGAAGAAACTGATGAATGCTCTGAAGAAAGTTAGGGCAAGATAGTAGGTACAATTTTGCAGTAGATTTCATGGTTTACTAGTGGATTTTTACAATCTCAAAACATACACTGTAATTTATAAAATTTGACTCTAATTGCCTCTGTTAATCTCACACTATTCTTTCAGAGCCTGATGAGACTGCGGGCTGCCCATGGGCAGGGGGGGGCAATAGAGCCATGCTCCAGGTAGAGCCATCTGAAATGAAGCTGTGTCCCTGGGGATGCCTTGTGAAAGTCCTACTCGATAGTGCATCCACGCCCCGAACCCCGACCCCTTTCCGTTGGAGTGTCTCCTTACTTAAGTGTTCTCACTGCCCAGCAGAGCAAACAAAGCTTCTCTGTACCTCCCACCCCCATCAAAAGGCAGCAAGATGCAACAGGGCTCGTTGATCTTTCACTTTGTTACCCAAATTCTGGGGGGTTTTACTTTAAGCTATGTACTGTTGTACAGCTGTTTCTCGTGCATCTGGATTTTCAGGACCCTTTAAGATGACAAGTACTTTTCTCTTACTTTTTCAGTGTAGGATTTTTTCTTAAAGATACTGAAATCCAAAGTTGCAGTTATTCTTCATTGAAATGCTGTTGAGACGAAAGATTATATCATCCAGATGCATTTGTCTGTCTGTCTCCCTGCCTACCGCTGTTAAGTGTTTTCAAATGAGTGTGAGGGTTAGGCTAATTTCTTCCATTAAGGGCAAAACATCACTGTGGGTGGAACACTTCTCTGCTTTCACCATGACGACATAGACCTAACTGGCTGGGCAGCTTCCTTCCAATAGAGAGCCCTTGAGACATGCGCACATGAAACTCACACACTTGATCTTGGCTTTCAGTGAAGATGGAGGGTTTTACCCACAAAGAAAGGTAGGTAGGGGTAAGAGTGATGAAGAGCATCCAGGTGGAGAGTGCTGGAAGGAACTGTCACACCACCTGACTCCGGCAGGAGGTACTGTGGCTGCTGGGCACTGCATTTTGCTCTGACACTCAGCCTGGACAATTTCCAAAATGACGCTATCTGCTCCAAACGCTCCTAGAAGCTTCCAAGATTCCTGTGCTCCCTAGCTGCTACCCTGAGCCCTTCTGAATGGCTCTCATTCCCCAGAAAAACAAGACAGCCAAAGCCCTCAGTAACAGCTTTACTCTCTTCAAAGTCTACTGTAAAATTTCTTCAAGAACCAGCTTAAAAAAGTAAAACACATACAGAAAGCCCACTGATGCTTGCATTAACAAAGTAACTGTCTTTAGCTGTAAGAGGGTCACAGCTGATACAACCATGGTGTGTTTTGCAGGCCAGCAGAGCTACACCAGACTAAGGGTCAGGGCAAGCACTCATAGAGTTAGGAGGTGCTGTAATTAAGGTACATAAGGCTAGGAGGTGCATAATTACGTTCAACCATAATTACACCCACTGGTGACTGTGCTTTATGATATAGTCTTCAATTACATGACCACCTCCTTTCTTCTTTTCCCTGTGGGATCTTCGCCTGTGTCACGACCGTCTCCACGGCACAGCGCTGCAGGATTGCCCAAGTTGCCATTAAAGATGTCGTTTAGGACACTGGAAAGTGCAGCAGCATTTGCATTGCACTCTGTCCAGGACAATCAGCCTTCATGTGAAGTTCAGCTCGCAATAAAGATGTCTGAGGCATAAGAAGTTTGAGCTCACAACTTAAAATGTTCTCATACAGATTTGCAAAAATTTACAGATTTGCATGTCTGGCTTGTATGTTAGCGAAGCCTGTATTTATACATCTCTGCTGATGTGCAGCATCTTTATGAGCTGCTTTCTTAACTATAGGATAAGAAGCTACTTACCACGACTGGTGGTTTTTTTGGTTGTTTTTTGGTTGGTGGTTTTTTTTTTTTTAACACAAAAGGCCTTGCCTGGCCTTTATTTCTGTGGTAAAATTTTTATTGACTAAAATGGGAGCAGGATCTTGCCCCTGGTACCTGCTACCCCACCCTCCTCCTGATGAGGCATTGTTCAGTTCAGCCAAACCAATAGGAAAAACTCTGCAATAGTCGTTTCTCAATTCATAGCACAAATTCATGCACATAGCACAACAGACTGAAAGGCTATTACTGTTGCTTACACTGAAAAAGTGAGATTTGTTTTCAGATATACCTGGCAAATCTTTGCGTGCATGCTGAAAAGCAGAATGGAGCACTCATCTTTTACAGGCACTCACACGTCAGCATCATGAAGAAATATTTACATTGTGAGCAGCTAATAGCAATCTTTCGTAATTACTGCTTATTAACATCTCCATACTTTTGAAGCACGGCAGAATCATCGTTTCAGTGATACTTTTGAAATAACTAATGCAATGGCAATATAGAAATTTAACTGTTCATAATCTTAGGCTGTCTGTCTGAAATGAGTGTAAATAATCTATATAGCAATTACATTGGTGGTACTAAAACACAGGCCCAAACAACAAGGTAACCTAAATCTGATTTTTAAAAAGATACCATTAAAGTATATATCCCCTTATAATGTAAAACTAGACAACTAAATCATTGGTCTATAATACAAGTGTACTTGAAAATTCAACAAGATTACATGCTCTGGGTGAAGCATATGAAGACCTTATTTTGGTTTAATTAGCAGTATACGTCTCTAACCCCTGAATTACGAAGAACTGAAAAAAGAATTTTGAAATATGCATCTATCAGACAAATATGCAAAAAAGGTACAAACTTACTAAGGGATTCCAAACAAGAAGAGACCACAGATTTCAGAATTATTTTATTTTTCATTTGCTGTGACCAACTTGGAAAACCATTCTATGAAAGAACTCAGTGAGGGTACTTGCCTTCCTGCAGCAGACCACTTGGTGTGCCATTCTTGTTCAGCACCTCAAATTCCATCGATAAGATCTCAGTGAGATTTTTTGGCAGCAGGAACAGAACGATTTCTACCTTCCTTTAATACACTGGACAACCCAGAGCTGTTATGATTCAGTGCCCCTGGAACAACTGGAGAACGTTATCTGATATATGACATTACACCAGGATAAATAAGATTAAAGGTCTTATTATATATCTAGAAACAAAACAAGTAGTTCAATAAAGTTGTATTCCCTTCCTCCATCCTCCCACAGCAATAAATATTTTTAAACTCAATCTCTTATTTATACCCTGTTTATAAACAGTTTTCTTACAAATATCTCATTTACTCTAGTTCAGTCTCCAGGTGATGTATTTTCACATTTCCAGTTTTAAAAGTTAAAACATTATGATATTAGATTTCACTATCAAGGATGGATTAACTCTGAAATTGAAGATTACAGTCACCTTCCTGTTTGCTCCTATAATTACTACTCACTCAAGGGTCATCCCGCTTTCAGTTTCAACACATCTTCCAATGAAGTCCACATTGTTGTCATTTGGCAAGGTGCTTTCCTGCCCTTGGCATTAAATACAGTGCTTCTTCCTTAGTGTGTGACATCTACATTTACATCTGTCAGCCTGACATCCTCTTCTCCACTTCTCCAAGTGTCAGATGTAGAAGAGAAGCCACATGGATATCTAGCCCATTTTACTTGCAGCAGCAGTTCTTCCCACCAGTAACCGCCGACTCTGGAATTGATGCCTTGTGTTGTGGGTTCACTTCTGGGAGATAGTTCTAACTTCTTCATTTAGTCTTTGAGCATTTGTTTGAAATAACTGTCTTGACAGTTTCCTTAGCTGAGACAGAATATCTCTATGTCTTTCAGGCTTTTGCTTTACAGCTCTTTCCACAGTGTGATTTCAGGTCTAATTGAGAAGCTAGAGGTAGTACTAATACATATCAGTTAAATAATACGATGGCTGAAGTAGAGCTGTCCCTTACAAAACACATAGTATTTTCTCTTTTTAAAGGTAACCAGAAATTTACCTCAGCAGACATTTAAATATTTGATGATCCTCACAGCTTACTTATTCTGTTAATGCAAGCTGACTAGACAGCTCATTTAAAATGAGTTTTAGCAGACCCATATCAGTGAATCCCTGCTGAAGATTCACTTCCATACAACAGCGACCTGAAAACACATCTTATGCATGTTAGAGTAAAACTTAACTCTAAACCTGACCATTCTATAAAAACTCTGCTTTTTATGGAAAGGAGTATTTCTGTAAGCATCTCAATTAAAAAATTAATAATTTTCTCCACTAGAATTTTAGTTTTAGGGAATTTTTCAACAGATCCTACCTCTGACCAAAATCCAAATGATACAAAAACATCTGATGAGATAAATGTTGTTAAAAAAAGTCATGTTACTGAAATCTAGATCTCCAATTTAAAATATGTCAATATTAAAAGTATTAAAATATTTTAACCAATACTAACTCTGACAAACCATACCAAGAAACCCTTTCTCCACCTACTTTTTATAAATTAACATCTTACACTTAGAAATTACTTTCTACATCCAGTAAATTATAGTTTGGACTCACAGACCCGCCTGCAATTTAGGTTGCCCAACACTTCCTATTATAATAACCTGTTTTCAATTGCTTTTAAATTTGCCGAACTATAACTGTTTGAGCTGAAACTCTCCATGCTGAATATACTCCGCAGGCTGCTTTTGATTAGCAAAATTTCAGCTGAATTATTTTGGCTGCTTTTGAAATCAAAGCAAAGTATTATACATATTATTTCAATAATTAAAAGCATCTGGATCCACACTTTTGAGTAAATATTTGAAATTTTGTTTTGAAATGTCCTCTTTGCTATTTTCATGAAGATACACCTACATTTACCCAGGTTATATATTTCTAAGAATGTGCAGTTCAGTAAAAACTTGCTTCGGTTATATCCCTAAAAAATCTCTGAAATGCTTGAATCTCTCACAGCTCTTAGAGTAGGCTCAACTGCAAATGAGCCATTTTATCCCACGCAAGAGTTCCCTCCAGGCCACAACCACAGGGCTGAAGTCGGGCAGACTTAATAACAGCTGCTAACCAGCTCAGGCTACAGCAAGATAATCCAGCAGAACTGTGGAAGTGCAGTTTGTCCCTCATGTGCCCTCAGTGACCGATCTCCTGGCAGCACATACGGAGGTGGGAGGGAGCTCCCTGATGCTAATGCAGAAGGAGCAATCTGCAAGGGGACTCACTGAACAATTTTTCTAGATCTTAAATCTAAGACACAAACTGTAGATTGTGAGCTACAGTAAGTTGTTGCTCATAAATCAGTGTTGTAGAAAAGATTATCGAGATAGTATGTAATTATTTCCTTTATGTTCTCAGTGGGCTGTGCATATATAATTAAAAACAAAATGTACTTTGTGCCTCGTGTTTCCTAGTGAAATTATGTCCTTGTGAAATGTATTTGAAACGGGTATTTCCCTCTGTGCCAGGGACACTTTTTTTTCCCTGAAACTGATGATCTAGTCCCTCACGTGCAACCATAATAGCACCAGTACCTAAGATCTGTGAAACTACTAGCATTAGTGTCTGTAACGCCCAGCATAAAGGGCCCCAACTCTCTTCACCCAAGCTCATCAGCTGCTTCATTATAAGAAAATTCAGTGCCAAAAGCAATGAATTACAAGGCTTAGAATTTAAGGCTCTTTAATCAGCAGAGCATTTGTTCAAGTGCTATCAAAGTACGGGTGGACTTGAATACACATTGGTGTGCGTGTTGAATCAGGCAGAGAGCATGTAAAGTAAATTTTTTCATAGCAATTCCATTTGGGCATTTTCATCACTGAACTTGTACTAGTCAGCATAAAAGAATCTGAAATACTGCTGCCTCCCCCATATGAATATTACTCCCATACTTTATATGCCTCTTTTTATAATAGGTACTAAATACTGACCCTTAATTTTATATTTTTGTCTATATAATACATGATACGTTTATATTTTTGTTTTCTGGTGAAAAGTTATAGCTATACAGTTCGTCCAGTGAAGGGTAATTTTATCATGTTACTGATTTCTCCCTATTCATATTCATATCTCCTGCAGTCATACCAAATCTTCTACTTTTCTAGCTGAACATTATTCCTCTTTTTCCCCCCAAATTAAATCCTTTACAGCACTTGAATACAGGTTCTCTAAAGAAAACGGAAATGCCATCATTCCCAATAAGTACGGCATAAGTACATAGGCATCCTTGCTTACATTTTCAAATCTGAGACTCATTGTTTGACATTTGCCAAAATACTCACTTTCTCTAGGTCTCACTTTTTTACACATAAAGAGAGACATTCTTATTCTTATTATCCATTCTGTAAAATGCTTTAGACCAAAAATGGTCAGGAAGAGGAGAATAAAAATTTTTAGGTGTTAAGCAAGTTACCATAGTACGATTTTTCAGCTCCCTTAACCACAGCTCTCATTGAGCTCAATAGTTCCTCATTCTCTGAAAATCACCTTCACTTAAATAACTACCCTTGGGCTCTGTATTTTAACATGTAAAATTGTAGCCATAAAATGCCGTTAATAAACACAGGTTACACATATAGGAGTTACACTTTGTGCTTGGGGAAAAGTCAAGCATTTTATTTAGAATCTCTCCCTCCTTTTCTGCCAGCAGAATGAAAAAACATAAACTAACAAACATAAAACATGTCAAGGTGGAAGTAGCCGCAACACAGGTAAACAGGCTTCACAGAAGCAGAACTGCTACCAGAGGACACGGCATTGCCAGTACATACGAAAAGACATGAAGAAGACATGAAGGGAACTTGTAACCTTCATGCTCAACCTGTATTTGCAATTTAAGAAGATTCAGGTTCTCTCTAATGACAATCTGATTAAAAGCAAGGATGGAATTGTAACTTTAAACTACTCTGCATTCTGAAGGCTCTTTTAGATGTATTAAAGACACATCAAAAGAATCATGTATTATTCAAAGGTGTGCTGTTGCTTACACTGAGGTATCAATTTGCAAGTCACATACAGAAAGTTTTCTAACACTGGAGGAATCATTTCAGAATTCACTAGCCTGAACTCATAATATTATCCAATTATTGATAAAACTGTGCAACAGCAAAA
This sequence comes from Charadrius vociferus, assembly GCF_000708025.1. Taxonomy (NCBI): domain Eukaryota; kingdom Metazoa; phylum Chordata; class Aves; order Charadriiformes; family Charadriidae; genus Charadrius; species Charadrius vociferus. The sequence continues at coordinate 210,167 of NW_009648250.1, read as the reverse complement.
TCTAATTAAATGTCAAGAACAAAATGATACTCTCTCGTTCTTTCTTTTAAACTAAGGCAATTCTTTTTCATTAAGCCTATAAAAGAAAATTAAGTCTCTTATTTTCTTAGACATCTTGTCAATTTTTATGTGTATGACATACAGCAATATTTTACAAATAAAGTCATTATTTGTTTTATATAACAAACTGAACAACCTTCTTCAGCCAAAATTTCTCCTTTGAGGATAACTAGCCTAAATCAGAAGAGAAAAAGCCAATATAAATCATACCAGTTAGACGCTAAGCTCTGGGATAAAATTGAGACACTCAATGCTAGAAATTATTGACAGATTTATTCTCTTACATCTAAAATTTTGCTTCTGAAAATTCCAATTCTGCTGCTGGCTAAATGTTAACTTCTATTTTCTTGTTAAATTCTTAAATTTTCTATGTTAAATTCTATTTTCTTATCATAATGCTTTTGCACAAAACCAAAACTGCCTTCTTTTTAATGAAGTCAGCAATATCTTTACACCTTTGATGCAACTTTCCATTTTAATTAATGTTGTACATAATTAAGTAGCAGGAAAATTATATCAGCAACTGAAACATCTTTTTTATCATGAGGAAATAATCTAGAGAGGCATTATTTTTGCTACAGATGTTGAGCTGGAATAGTAATAAAAAAGGTTCAATACCCATTTTTAATATTTTAGGAACTTTGTCGATAACTAAACAAATGTTACTCTAATAGATATGATAGGGATTTACTTGGCAAATCATTCTACAGTGGCATAAGTCACTCCTGTGCAGCCTGACAAACAATGCACTAAGTGACAGAACTGAGCCCATATTAATCAAATCTGTGTATCAGGCAAGTAAGATTTCTACTCTCCAAGGCTTCTCCGGCCCAGAAAGCACTTAGAGAGGCTTGAATGGTCTCTTTTCCTCTTTTTGTTTTGAGATAGTCAGTCTCAGTCTCAGTCTCTGCTTTGAGTGTGGAATGTTCAAAGTGAAAAAATTTGAAAACACAAAGCTACTCTGTCACCTTTTCAAAATCAGGGGACCCTCTCACCTTTGGACACCCAATACGAAATGGCACCCCTTCTGCTGCAGAACCAATCTGTCTCTTGGTCCCTTGTTAGTCACCTTGTAATTTCAAAGTGCTTAAGAAAATAATGTGATATAACAAATGTAACTCTCACCACTCCGGCCTGGACAATTGTTATCATCTGAGAATTCGCAATACCCAGACACTGTCCCAGGCTTCAGACGTGCTTTTGCCAGACAAGGATTTTCCGCCCAAGACTGACTTTTTTTCCTTGAAACCTATGACTGGTTTATAGCATATCTGCTTCTGTCCAGGAGAAAGCCCACGAAATGCAGTTATGTGACTAAACTGATTGCATTTTTCTCTGGTGTGGAGACAAATCTTTCCCTGTAACGAAGGCCTCTTTC
>NW_009648250.1:167122-208388 GCF_000708025.1 Charadrius vociferus | reverse complement strand
TTTCCCAGTTTTCTTTGTTTTCACAGTTATCACCATTATTTTCCTGTAAAGACTGTTTGAAGGTGGGTTTTGGTTGGCTGGTGTGTTGATTTTTTTTCTTCATAGATCCCATCTCATAAGGGGTTCTGAATTTTGTTTTCATACACCTCTGGGGGAACAACCACTTTAATAACATGTCATTCCTTCACCAGAGCAAACTTACCCTTGTACACCAAATTTGTGTTTTACCTAAGCAAAAGTATCACCCCCCCCCTAAGTTTTCTCCTAAAAAACCTGACCCACTGCATTCCAACACAGACATCATGATATCTTTCTATTCAGACTGAACAGACCATTTAGGAAGGCCTCTTCCCATTCTGTCTTCATGGCAGACAGGTTCCTAGGTACAGCTCTACTGAGAACTTATCACACTGGATAGCAGATAGTACGACAGCAGTGCTAAAATGAAACCAATTTGTGATTTAAGCAATTTCCATCAGAACTCAAGTGAACCCAGTATTATCTCTACAGAATGACAGAGATGAAAGCCAGCCACCTTAGACTAGACTTTTACCAAGTACTATGTCACCACAAAAATGTGGTTCAGTTCTTGAGAGCCATCCTAGACCAGAATTTCCTCCTTCAGGATAAGGGGTAATGCTGAATGTCTCCAGCAGAGTAACTGTGCATACAGACAACAACCTGAAGGAAAAATAGATGGTGATTTGCCAGTAAAACAGAAGATCTTCAGGTGTGTTTTGTGTCCATATGCAGATTCACACTTGCTCAATCTTGCCCTTTCTCACAAAGTTCCACTAGAAATGGTGGAAGGGCCTATGGCTGGCCTTACCCAGGGTTTACCATGCTTGATGGGAAAGAGATCCTGTAGTAAAAGGAACATGTAGAACATGCCCCTGTAGTAACAGATAAGGAATAAGCATACCTGGGCGCAAGCACATTTATAATGTCAATATGTATACAGACAACATATCTACAACACCTTTCACCTTCTGATGACTTTCCTTTGCTGCAGAGAATCTAAGCTTATTTGTATATAAGTAAAATTTCATTCTAAGGGGCAAATGCTATTAAGTTTAATTGCATTATATTCATTCATATTTTACAGATAGCTGATTTAAATCCTCTAATCTCTATGTGTCTTAATTCTGAATTTTTAATAGGATAAAATTCTCTTACTTCTTGACAAAGCTTGAAATATAAAAATACACTTTTAAAAAATCATCAAGGTGACTAAAACGCATTCCTCTCAGTGCATCCTCTCAAAGCAAAATGTGCCATATATGTGTGCTTTAAGATACTTTCCCATTAAATTTTTTGGCCAAAATTCATGTTTAGAGTATAGAATCATAGAATTGCTGAGGTTGGAAGGGACCTTTAAGATCATCAAGTCCAACCACTAACCTACCCTGACAAAACCCCTTTTAAACCATGTCCCTAAGTACCACATCTACCCTTTTTTTAAACACCTCCAGGGATGGAGAATCCACCACCTCCCTGGGCAGCCTATTCCAATGTTTAATAACCCTTTCAGTAAAAAAATTTTTCCTGATATCTAATCTAAACCTCCCCTGACATAACTTGAGGCCATTTCCTCTCGTCCTATCACTTGTCACCACGGAGAAGAGGTCAGCCCCCACCTCTCTACAACCTCCTTTCAGGTAGCTGTAGAGAGTGATAAGGTCTCCCCTCAGCCTCCTCTTTTCCAGGCTAAACAACCCCAGTTCCCTCTTAGAAGGAATTCTATAGAATAAATTCTATAGAATCAATTAGTCGTCATAAAAGCCTTCTATTACTGGCAATGTTCATAACATCTTATACATTATATGGTTGTATAAATCTGACTAGATTTCTGATCCTTTGCCACATTTTGGTTGTAACTTATCTTGGATGTTAAGCCATGACTGGTTCTTAGCAAATACAGAATTTAATAAAAGAATAAGGAGAAATATAAATTGCTCAGTTCTTTGCCAAGTGCTTCTCCCAAGTTCAAAGCATACATCTCAGCTAATGGGTTTACTAAATTCCTGAAGAGAGCAACAGCTTAATGGAGAGGCGAGGGAGGTGGAGGGGGAGAAGATAAGTTTTTGACCTGATAGTAAGTCCAGTCAAAGTATTAGCTCTGTAAAAAGAAGTCACCTGTTAAAGCCTAACTGAAATCTGGAAATCCAAAGGGGACAACTCAATGAAGAAAACACAACTAACTTTGGCTAGTTAAAAATCCTATTTGGAACAATAACTTAGGAATACTACTCAGTAACATCAGTTAGTAGCATCAGTAACCTGCTTTTATGCAATATTCTTGCACTTATCCATCATGAGAGTTCTTGACCATTTTTGCTGTAGTCTCATAACAATTCAGATTGAACTGACTACTACAACCAGCCTCTAGGTAATTTCAGATGGCAGTACTTTGTAGAATATAGTCTACCAAGCTGTAGTTTTAACATACATTTTTAGTTACTACAGGTATGTTACATGTTACTTTGCCAATGCTACAGAAATTTTTAGGCCGAACGCCCAAAGCTTTCAAACAATCCAAAGAATTCTGTATGACTGCTTCTTTTGGTCACTTGCTTACAAATTTTACCACCAGTGATTTTATATTACTGGCCTCTATGGATCCCTGAAGCACTAAGATCACTGTACCCTGTTCAATGGTAGCACTACACTAACAAGTACTCTCTGAGAACAGTTAGCTCTTCATCTATTTTACCTATTCTCTATTGATACCATATAGCGTTATTTCAGATGAAAATACACAGCACTAAGTCAAATACCCCCTACATGAATCTCTCTACAATCACCTTCACCAAACTTGCAATGGCCATAAATGACTATATCGGGCTTGTCAGACAAAACTTGTTTTTCATAAAACCACTTGCACTGTAAGAATTACACTCATTGTTTAATTCTTCAGCAACAGAACCGTATTTATTTTTTCCCACTGTTTTGCTGAAGAAGAATTTCAAGCTATGTGACCAATAGTCACCTATTTGCTCTTTTTGAACACTGGAACTCATTAGCACTATTCTAGTATAATGGCATATACCTGGTGTCCCAGGATTAACAGCACTGGTAAAAAATCCCCAACCACCAATTCTTGTAGTTGTGTAGAGTGCAAGTTAGTCAATGCTTCTCATGTAAAAAAGTTTATTCTTAGCAGGTGTTGCTTAATATCCTCCTCGCTTAATAAGGGACAGGAAAGTACCCCATTGTTCTCATATGATATGATTACATCATGTTGCTTCTTTCTAAATGCAGAAGAGAAACAGTAGTAAACATTGTCCTTTTTGACACGTGCAATGTTAGCATTCCCATCTAGTAACAGGTCTGTAACACAAATGAGATTTATTAGTTCTTAATACATTAAGTTATACATCTTATTAGCTATGATCCTTTCATCCATTTTATTTTTCTTGACAGTCTTAGCCTTCTTTATAATTTTTATCACTTTATAATTCCTCATTTCCTACTATTTCCTACTCCTGACTCCCCACTTCTGTTTTATTTTTAATTGTTGTTTTTACTGGTAAACAGATTGGTTCTTAGTCAGAATTGTTCTCAAAAAAAGTTAAGTTTTGAAATTGTGGGATTTTGGCCAATTGAATTTTAAAGCCATACCATTTCTTATTCACAATTCTTTTTCCAATAATTTTACTCATTGGTTCTCTTAGCACTGGTATCTTTAGCCTTGTTAATTCATCAGGAGTATAATGCAAGCAAGTATTGGTTGAGTCTATCCACTGTTAATCAATATTGAACAAAATTAGGTCATGGTTATTGGTTTCTAGGCAACCACTAACTTCCAATTCATTTAATTAAGGTCAAAAATAGATTGATTGTTGTTTGGTACCATGTATTTTGTATAATCTACACCTTTTATTATAGCTAATGATGATTAGCTATACAGAATTTCAAGCATAGGCCCCACAAACTGAACTTCCCCCCAACATCACACTTTTTCCCTTCCACCATGGGAAACAATTACTTAAAATATATTCATGAAGAAAATATTGGTGAAACAAAAATTAATCTCCAGATGTCCGAAAGAAGCACAAGTATTCAAGCAACAAGCTGCTGCACAATCTCATGTTCGTTGGCATGCAAATAAAAAGAAATCTATTCATAGACAAGCATACCTTGTTTCTAATTCATAAAACAATTAAGAGCATTCAGTACATCTTCATAAATCAGTATGCATTAAGCTACTGTCTTTTTCCTGCTATTTGCCTCTGACATCCACTCCAACCCTTCACAACTATTGTCAAAACACCCTTCTCCAACTTCATCCTTCCACCTACTGCTTTCCTTCCTTCTCCTTTGGCGTGTGCTACCACATATATGACCTCCTGATGACTAGCCTCTCTAATTCCTGTCAGTGACCACTCACTGTGCAACCAACTCCACACTTCTAGGAAACCCCCTCCAGGAATCTCCATTTAACTCAACTACCCCCCACTACCTCTGAAGGTTATTTGGAAATCGTTTCATTTTTCAGAGAGGAAGATGAGATCCTGACCTTGTGATTCAGTTCTTGTTGCCGTAATTTTACTTCTCTCATACTACAGCCATTAGAATTAGTTGCTGCCTGATTATCTTTTAAAACAGGGTTTAACAAAATTGTTTGTCAAACTAGTTCAGCAGCTGACTGACCCTGATTAATGATTAAAATGATGAAGATTTTTTTCTGCAATGTTGTTACTCTCTCCCAAGTCGCCCATTTTACCCTTTGCCTTTCATGTGAAGCTTTTTTTGCGAAGCCAGCCAAAGTCCACCGTGAATTTCTGACAGAGGAAAAAATTCATCCTAAATACAATGAAATTCTAAAAAGATATATTACTGACTTGGAAAGGCAGCTGTTTGTTACAGATTAAGATTAAAAGTCACGTTTTTATTTATTGCGGTCAATACTTAAAAGTTGGGTTGGAATAAACACAGGCTTTCGCTGTTTTGAAATTTAATTCAGTGGAAGAATGGATCTAGCAACTCTAGAGTGGTCTGGGTTTTGCCAGATACCTAACTCTTGGCATATTTGAACATATGTGAATGTTTCTGTGCAGTGTCAAGGCAATTAACTGGTGTTTCCAAAGCAGAATTGTTTCCTGTCTTCTTGGGGGACTTTATGTCACAGTCTTGGAATACTGAAGTAGTTTCCCATACAGACAAAGTTTCATGCCTATGATGGAAAGCTGCAAAACCAGAAAAGATGTCTTTTTCCAGATTATCTTTTTCCATTCCAAGATCAGGTCCTTACAATAAGGACTGCGAACGTGAATTTGATTCAGAAGGCTCCATAGAGCCGACACAAAACTTAGCAGACAAGTTTGATATGTTACCACATTAAGATGTTTCAGAAGTACTTCAGAACATACCCATTATCCCTCTGTGTTGAGTGCAGTTTTAAACATAAGTTGATCTGCCTTAATTACTGTCTGATGCAGACTGAGGGAACTGGCTTCTACAAAAACAAATTACAAAGCAACCTATTCTTTGGGACAGGTATAGAATATAACACTTCCATTTGTGGTCACAATGTGGTTTAGGTTTTTTTTCCTCCCTACACACATGGATATGCAGCTGATGCTAACGTAACTGTACAATCATGTAGGCATTTTCACACAGGTGTAATAGCAGACATTCTTCCGCACTTCAGTACCTTAGTTACTATATACTGTATAATATACACACGCACTCTGAAGAACAGGAAAATAAATAAGCCAATTAAATTATCATCATTAGCATCAGTACAGTCCTAAATCTAACTTTTAAATCATCACATAACTTTTTATCATTGCATATTTTTGTTCATAATTACTACATTTGCAATTATCTACCTTGATCTGAGACTGCTGGTTTATGCAGAGAAAGGTCTCCCTCATGTGGAAATATGCCTACCAGCTGTAAAATAGAAACTGCATTTTGCTTCTTAATAAAGGTTCCATTGCTTAGATTTCCAGATTAATTTTTGAAAAGTAACACTTTTCATTTTTGGAAAGTATTACTTAGTATATTTTTTACAACATTTTAGTTCATCAGAGCTATCATCACAGTCTGAAAGGAAAAAACCTTTGATAAGACAGGATCACTAGAATTTAAACACATTTAAAGAGAACGGAAAATACTTCAAAATCAAGTCAGAATGTAAGGGAAATTAATCTCACATCTATCAGTTTCCTCAGCTTTACCTTAGAGCTGTTCTGAACACCGTTCAAGATGTTCTCATATATGTGATTTTCATGTATCGCGTTTTCATGACCCAGCTGACCTAGGGTCTAAAACTGTAACTGACTATGAGAGTTAGAGCTGACTTAATTACATGCTCTAGTAAGACTACATAGTCAATATGTTCTGGCTACAAATATTTAGGTTTCCTCACATCCCTAACTAGTGTGGTTCAAAAATAAGTCCTGTGAAATTTTCTATTTCAAAAACCAATTAAGCTCCTTTTTTTCACCCTAGTTTACATGCTGTAAAAGAAAAAGACACAGAAATACAGTTTCAACTGAACATTCACAATTGTGGTGTTTTGGGTTTTTTTTCCCTGAAACACAAAGATTTGACCGGAAGTGAATGCTTTCAGTTTTCTTTTGCTAGAAAAAGAGGAAGTCATCTGAGTTGACCAGGCACATTTTCTTACTTTACGGTTGAACAAACAAATAAAAATACCAACTATGTTTACAGCTATGGTTCAAATGTCTAAAATATATTAGCTAGGAACCAAAATTAATGTTTGTTAATATACATGTTGTAATACCAAAACCAAAGAAATGTATGATACCTAAAGACAAGAAAAGCGCACTTGGATTAGCTGTTTTATTTGGATGGTGTAAAATTGGCTTGTAAGACTCATTTTTCCTGATCTTGCAGAAAAACTGCAAAATAATTCCTTGATGACTTTCACACTCCCATGGCTGAAATCATTAAATCTATGAAGCTTTTTTTGTAGCACTTGTGCATGCCACACTAGAAAGGAAAATCTTGGATTGACTTTTACCCTTCCCACCAGGGACATCATATTCCCTTCCTTCCTTACATGTATCTCAAAATACTTAACAAGCCAACTGAAACCACTATAATTGCTCAAGTATAACTTTTCAGTGCCAGCGTTGGTCTAATTTGGAAAACAAAGACCTGATTTGTGACCATCAAGAAAATAAAAGAGTGGTGGAAGAACTGCCAAGGTCATAGATTTTTCACTGGTTTTCCTCAATGAAGGGGAGAAAATGGTAATGTTTTGGTTTTTTTTTTTTTTTTTAGTTATACTGTATACACGATACAGGAATTTAACATGCATCAGAATGAAGTCGAAAAGTATCACACAATTGTCTCACGTGTAAGGCTGTCTGGAGCAGGTTCTCAGTCTTGAAATTTGTCAGGAAGCTAGACTGAACCCAAACCACAATGAAATGAAACACACACACTTCCTCTCCATCAAAGACATTTTTAAACCATCAATACAATAGATTAATACAGAATAGGAATAAATCTGTTTCTTTTATTGCTGGTAGTGTCCCTTTTTCCCCCCCCTCCAGTCTTTAAACTCATTCACAAGACATAGTTTAAGTGCATCTATTAAAAGAGAAGCATGGCATCATATCCCCATACTGATTAGTATTATTTCATAACAGTTTTAAAAAGTTACCATGCAAATTCCTCAGCTTCTGCACATCTCAGAATTTTTTCCCTGATGTGTTGAATTTTGTAGTCCTATGCAATTTTAAAAAAATTACATTTTTTATTTTAACAATTAAAAAAAAAATCATCAAAAAGTGACCCAATTTCTCTACAAGTGATACATAGTTAAGATGTGAAATACACTGACATTTCCATCTTATTCCATACTTATATGCCATTACAAAGGAACCATAATTTTACTGAACACACAAACCCTTGCTCAACAGGAAAGCTCTCTGGCTTGGTTTACGTTCCAAGAAGTTTTGTAGCATATCCATCCCATCCAAAGATCCTCCAGGTTTCAAAATGAGGTTTCTGTATTTCATCCCAGCCTGATAAAAGGTAAAGCAGAATGTTAGATTTTGTTATCTTGCGAACTGCCTATTTTCTGTATTTTTTGCACATTTGAAAATCTACTGATGATTAAATACCTTTCCTCCTTCCAGATTTTCTTAATACCAAATCAGGATACACCACAAGTATAATTTAGATCTGCTGGAAAAACTCAAGAGAGCAGAAATTTAACCTATTATCCAATAAATCCTTCTTCTCATGGTTTTACAGTGCTTTGGAAGTTACAATCACAGCTCATCTGGAAGACATTCTATAAAGCACAGCACATGCACAATCTCCACACACAATCTCTGTTTCGAGAGCAGAGATGATAGTTTGGAGAGAGAGATATAGCGTTGAGGAATGACATGGCACATACACACATATTATACGCATAGTAGTATATGTAATATATACAAACACATCTAACTCCCGTTAAAGTATCACAAAGTAACAGAGACTTAACTCAGGTTTTATTTTCAGGAAGAAACATTATTACTTCAGAAGAAATGGATTCCTTAAAAAAAAAAAAAAAAAAAGAACCAAGCTTCTGAGACAACAGTAAGTACTGAGGACTTTCTTAACAAAAGGTCATATTTTAAAGAACGTATCTGGAGAATTTCGGGTTTCTGAGACGTGACTATCAATGAGAAAAATATTATTTTGCATGGAGATGTCCCAGAAGCTTCTGATACTGACAAAACAATGTTCTTCCTTTTAGTCACTGTATATACACATATATACTTCCCCCACACGTCAAAGCTATGAGATTACAGGACTACACCGCTTCCTGATAGCTGTGCTGCAAAAACAACCATAGGTCTTTTTAACTTGATGGACCTTCAGGACTTAATTGCATTACCAATTGCATTGTCCGAATTAGCAACTGGAAAAAACTAAAATGAAAAAAAATGCACTCAAGTGTTGGTTATACTTCACTATTTGTGTTAGTTTCCTGAACATCAGTAGCAAATGAATATATTGTTCCTTGTAGTTTAAAAGTGTTACATGAGTAGACTTGAGTCTTTGCTGTTGTCTCTCCAGGACCAGCACATTGCTCAGTTCTAAGGCAAGAATTGAGGAATACGACAATCAATGAAGTGAGAGTTAAGTGTTTGCTGAAGAATTTTTATAAATACAGTCTCTAAAAAAAGTTTCTATAACTGTTGCTCAAAACAGGAAGAGAGGTTTTATTCTAACAGGAAGAGGTAAGCCAAATTTCTAAAAGCTCTAGTCATAATACTGTAACTGTTTTCCTTTCCTGCTGTTCTGAAGACTAGTCTAAATCTAGATATAATGAAATATGTGTAACTACAAAAATCATACTGGTATCTAGTATTTGTTTATAAAAGATTGTTTGTCCCGTCCTGTGGAACTCTACTACACTTACATGGAATAAAAATAAGTAAAACAAGAACCAATTTGAGAAGACAGCATTGCTCTGAAGAGGGAGGAAAAATCTCCACAGAATTACCCCTGAAGTTATATCAGCATTCAAGAAAAGTGTGTGTGTGCACACATATGCTATAGACAGACTGACATACACGCACACAAATAATCGTTTTTCTTCTCCACTTCTTAGCCTGGATAGAGGCTCCGTATTCAAAGTAGCACTAGTTGCCTTTTAGCTGAACCGTAGCAAATATTCACTCCTAGCATAATTAAATTATTCTCAAAGCCTCCTGTACACACACAAACAAAATAAAAATCCCCACCAAAAAAAAAAAATCAGAATAAAAGGCACTTTCATCCCTCAGGATAAGTAAAGGTCACAGAGCAATTCTGGCAAACTGTATCTTAGGATTTTGACTACACAATTACTCAGAAAAGAATTCTGAGAGTAGGGAGTAAAGCTAACAGAAAAAAGGTCTGTAATGACACTGGAGGAGTGTGTGTGTGTCAGAACAGGGAACTGACACAAAGTCCCACAAGTCTGGCACCAGCACCCTTATCCATTTCTCCCAACTGCAAACCATTAAAAAAATCCCAGCAAGTCTGACCCCACCCCAAATGCCATTTTAAGATCTATAAACAGCATTTTATTAAAAAGTTATTTTATTCTCTCATTTAATTTGCTGTTTTTTCTCCCCTGCTCTTGTTTATGAGTGACAACATTCCTGTTGAATAAGGAGGAGTGCTTACGCTTACACATACCTGTCATGAATCCCTAGCACTTCAAAAATCAATCTTGACCTCCAAATCTTTCATCACCTCTCCTCTCAAACTATTCAGTTTGCTGCCTTTCTTCGTAAAACCCCCTTTGGGTTTTATTGGCCTAACTTCTACGTCAGTTTTCTAGCCCCTACCCCACATTCCCTTGGTACTCCTCTCTTTGTCCAGCTCAAAGTTTAACCTTGTTTTCTTTCTCCACCCTCTAGAGGGAGGGACAGTTCTAGAAGTTCTGGTTGCTCTGATAAGGAACAGGAGGAATGAAGGCACATTCCATGAGAGAAACAAAGTCAAGCAGTTTCTACTCTCTCCATTACTTCTCTCTTATATACATTTACTGATGGGAAGAACTAGTGCTGCAGGAAAACTGAAAGGTCTTTCCCATGATAGAACTGCAGCATCTCAACTCACAAGTCTAATACCATAATCTCTGAAAAATAAAAAAGACTGCCAGAATTGGCAGGACTACTAACTGCATCACTATCAGTTCTTTCTGCTGGAGGCAGAAGAGGCTGAAGAATTACACAAGGGAAAAAAAGCCCAGTAAATCTAGAACCTTTCAATGATTTGAACTTCAAAAGCCACCTGGGAGAAAAAAAAATTTGTGAGTTATGGTGTGCTGTGAAAGAGAAAGATCAAAATAAATTCAGTTTTCTAAATAGTAACTACATAAAAGTACCACACATTTGAGGTACTATTAATAGAGCATCATTATCATACAGCTTTCACAGCAGAAGAATATGCATCTGCTGTTGCAATGGAGGAATATGTTTTTTTGGTCTAAAAGAGGAAGGCATTAGTCAATGCAACACAATCTCTTAAAGGTGTTATAACATAATATTAAATACATGACTATGGAAGAAGTGTATTAAAATCAAAGTGCTCCTGAAAATTTTAACATCATTTTCTAAAGTAATTAAGTTATTTATACACCTTTTTTTGGTTGATCTGAGACAGGTACAGAAGTAGTACTTGGGATGTTATACCTATGGATCATGATTGTAATAAATGTGGTTTCAGAGAAAGTGCAACAAAAGTCATTATTAAGAAGTATTCATCACCTACCTTTGGATTCATTATTCCTTCTTGTTTAAAGCAGCTATAAAAAATGTCCATGGAAAACACTTCACTCCACAGGTATCCATAGTACTGACCATCATAACCACCTGCCAGGTGTCCGAAAGTAGCTGGCATGTTTGTTCCTTGAAAAGTAGATTAACATTAACTTGTTTAAATCAAATGTAGTTATTTCTTTGATGTATACAGTACTTCAGCTTAAAGAATAAATTAATACAGAATTTGTATCAAGTACTTTGAAACTTGTAACATGAAGGGTCTGAGTATGCTTCTAAAAGTATTGACCATATTCTGTTTACTCCAAAGGAAACTCAACTTCCCATTTTAGGCTAGCTGCACATCCAACACAGAACATCTAAAATAGGATTCACAGCATGTCACTCTAAAATATAACCTGCAAAACATTAAGTTTTATATTTACGTTCACCTTCCTTCAGAAGAGATCACTAAGATCACCCCAAGTTTCAAAGTAATTATTTCAGCTTCATAAAGTAGATTTTTTTATAAACAGTAACTTGTGGTTTTCGTATGCCAAGCATTATTGGGAAAGAAAGGCCTGTTTAATGAAACCATTTGGACATAATATATAAAAGCTTCACACGGACATACCTGGGGTGGCAGGAATTCCTAGAATCTCCATGCAGTATTTAGCATATTCATCTGCTGGGTCAACAGATGGCTTTGTATGCAGTGCCTGGTCAACTTTGCTCAAAACAATCTGACGAAGGGTTAAAAGGCCTAATTGGGTAAGAATATTTAATTAACGATTATCAAAGTAAACGGACTTTTTTTAGCATCTTTCATTCAAAGATCAACATGCATCCTAAATTACTAGAATTTTGAGTATGGAAAAAACTTGGAATTAGATAATTTCCATCTGAATTCCTTCAGTTACAAAAAGCTGATAGGCATATTTTTAATAAAGGGATTGTCATTATAAGCTCCATTTTTTCAAATGTTATTTTCCTCACAGATCAAAACCAAAATAAAGCAGATATTTTAAAAGCAAATGTCAGTATTTAAAATTATATCTTCAGCTGTCTTCACTTCCAGTATACACCATTTCATTCAAGACTTGCACAGATGGTAGTAAGTGCATCTACCCTAAGACTCTTCAAAGAACAGCAAGAACTGCTGCTGCTGCTGCAGGCTTTTTTGAAGAAACTACAAGATGCGAACCTTTACTCAGACAAAATGCTTATGTAGCTACAGTGCCTGTACAAGCCAGAAGGACAGGAACTTCTTGTTCAGGATATGGAAGCAGTATGAAATAAACAACAGTGTCTTAATGACAAATTGTACCATAAATGGGTAAGACTACAATATTGGGGGAATTCTGATTACAGGGACAGAGAGGTGAGAGTGACAGAATAACAATGAGATAATAGATAATAACAAGATTACAGTTTTGGTTTGGAGACACATGTAAGGTGATAAAAGATGTGGAAGGAGAAGGGAATTGGGACCTTAGTTTTGGAAGGCAGTCTCTCTGCTGGGAAGGTTGAGAATATGGACTTAAGGTTCTGGATTGAGAAGTCAAAAGGTTGTTTGAGCAAGGCAGGACTACAACATTTCTGCGTGGGATATGCTGTGTACGTTCAGTAAATTTTCAAACAACTTTCATGACTGTCAAGTGTCATGTGCAAATCAAATGTAAACAATACATGTAGAAAATATGATACTGGGCTACCAGAAAAAAAAAACCAACAAACCCACAACAGAGAAAACCCAGGACCTTCCCTCCTGCACCCAATTTAAAATGAGCAAAGTTGGTAGGTAAAAAAGTCCCATGGAGAGGAATGCAAAGGTATTTTAGTTCTGTGGGTAGCCTGGAAAAATCAGAGCTGCTACTGTTCCTGCAAATAGTGGTATCTGTCATCATAGCCTTTACTAATGGCAAATAAACCCAGAAAGATGGTGATAAGTTACCCCCAGAATAAATTTAATGGGCTTCTTGTATTGGCCTTGAATGTTTCCCACCAATTTTTTTCATGATGTATTCTTATGCATATACTGGGGGAAGAGAGGGGAGAGAGATACCTGTATTAGCCAGTCTAGAGGCAGCAAGTTTCTCAAGAAGAGTGTCTGCAACATGGCTCTCATCTTTATAATGTCTCGACATTTGCTGTAGTGGTTCTTTTTCCCACACCCAGTTCTCAAACATTTGTGAAGGTACCTCTACAAAGTCTGTTTCCACATTAGTTCCGCTAAACCTAGCAAAATCAGTCTAAAAGGAAAAGCCATTGTATTAAACAAAAATAGAAGCCAGGATTTCTAGCAGAATATAAACTTTCAGATACCAAAATTTCAGTGTTAATCACAGCAACAGGAAGCATTTGAATAGGTCAACAACAATAATAATAAAAACAAATTTTAATGAAAGGAGAGAAAAAATTCAGATATAAGACTATTACCAAGCAACAAAATAGATTACTCAGTAGTTATTTACTCTATTCTCTACTGGTGTGAAACAGTACTTCAGTTTTCTTACTGATTTTTCCCTTTTAGGCTATGACAGAAATACAAACATTTCCGTTTTATCTTGTGACAATGATATAATTTGTAAATTGTTTTAAAATTTTCTTATATTACCCCAAATTAAAATAATAAAGTCCAATTATAGACTTACAAAATTATTATATTACAGTCTACTGCACTGATTCAAAAACTTTACTTGACCAACTTATGTTATTAAAGCTTTGTCCTGTCTTCATTCAGAAGGCATATGGTTAACACATAGCACAGTTCTTTGAGCCAGAAATACATTGCCTGAAAGAAATGAATCCTAGCAACTTTATTCATGAAAGATCTCCAAATCTGACACTCAATCACTAATAGAAGAATCTTCCTTCTGAAAGCCAAGCACATTAGAGGTTTTAATTTTTCACTTCAGTATTGTAAATCACTTCATGTTTAAAAAGCTTCTTCCAGATACTAATTTTTAAGAAAAGTTTTTTTTTTTAAAAATCTTCATTAAAATCTATTCCAACCCCAAAACATTTCTAAAAATAAACAGTCACTTTTGAAAGACAGTTGTTCAAATGCCAACAGAAATTATTTGGTCTCACTCCACACGTGTGTTGTAATAAGTCTACCTCCTCTTGCCGATCCAATTTTATTGTTCTTCCCCTCTCAGCAACATTCTAATAAAACATTTCAAGCACTAAAAGAAAAAGAGAATTCTCCGTTTCCCAAATGCCCTCTCTAAGAGTTGTAGACATTCGTAGGTAGACATTCTCCACTGGGGAACAGATGCCCACAGGAGTACTGGCTTTTGAAGTTACTTTCTTGTAGGGTTGCCAAAAAAAAAACCCCCAACCATGTATAATATAGGACATACAATGAACTGACAGCTATGTCACATGCATATGTCTTTCTCACATGTCTTCAGAAGAACAGCAGAAAAGGAGAAAACCATTTGCCTTCATTTACACTTGTGGATTACTCAAATCCATAGTTGTAACAGGCTGGATCTTCTTACTGTACTTTCTGAAGAACAGCTAGGAAAAGCTAGGAAGCATCAGCTGGGAAGCAAGGGTGATAGAAGTGGCTAGAGCAAAAAGGCAAGAGGACTGCAAGAGTTTTTTGGCCTCCAGATATCCTCATTTACCCATACACAAGTGCATCACTCACAAAAAAATATTAAGACATTTGGTTCAGGTACTTGAATAGTTCTCCTTCCCTAATGGCATAAACGGATCCCTTTCCTGCCTTGGTATCTCGCTTTCCAGCAGATCCCCAGTACATTACAAGGAGTATCAGTCTCCGAAAGCTGACCGTTACCAGCAGTTCACAGATCCCCACCCAGTCTGATCCCTGCATAGCCTTTAAATGTCAAGTTTTATCATGCTTAAACAAATCATCATATGAAACAAGACAGTGCTTTGCACACACAAATCCCAGAGGACAGGATGTTCTTACGTGGGACTAGCAAGGTATTTGCAGGTGTGCAAATAACAAGTTACATAAAATACAGCAGCAGTAAACACAGCAGCCATGCATGCAGAAACCACCTCAACAGTTGAAGAGGCAACTGGAAAGCAGGCCTCCCTGACCCGCATGCAATTTCACAGCAAGTGAAGTACAACTGGAATTGTTGGCTTGTGCTGCCCAGAAGGGGCTCTGCAAGACCCAGGTGCATCCTCATTGTCATCAAAATGTTGCAGTCAATTTTGTACCAATGCTGAATGTGTCATTTATAAACATCTTCTAGGTAGTTTAAAAGAAAAAGGTTTTACTTTCAATTTCTGAGCTCAACAATACCTGTCTTAGGGTAAGATAATTAAATAGCTGTTATATTTCTAGCTTCAACATGATGCAAAATTATCTAACCAACTCTAGCTACTTGTTCTGAAGTTTGCTTGAATGTCATTTATTTAATTCTGGATTTAATACATGGATTTCTATTACTTTATTCTGCAGTCCTAGTCTCTAGGATCAAGGTCAAGAATTAAAATCTAATGTCACGTGTCATATTTCTCTGATTTTATTATTTGGTACTTGTTTGTAAAGAAGATGAAAGCAGTGCTACATAATGTCTGGCTTCGTAGATATTTATACAACTTTTTTGGTGAATAAATACTGAGACTTGTCTCTCTCTGAAACACAAAATTTTCATTAGGTCAATAACAAATTAATCATCTGGCAGAGTCAATTTTACACGTAAGTAAAAATGAAACCAGCAATTTTCAAACTTTATTGACATCTTGATGCAAAATCTGCAGATTGGCTTCAGTTCTTTCTGGTCACTGTGAGAACCCTGACTGTCAGATAGGAGAGCAGGAAATACCATAGCTCAGGCAAGACTTGTTTTAAGCTTTTGATGTCAGAAATGATAGCTCTCAAGAGTACTGAATGCCAAAATGCTGGAGATTATCTGGATTCACAAATTATTTGCATTCCTAGGTACAGCAACCTATTTTTTCTTCTAATATCTAGCATGCTACTAGAAGTAATAAAAAGCCCTCTGACAGCTGTAACAGATGCCACCACTGAGCAACTTCTCTACCTTACACATGGATCTATTCACTCGTCACAGGTACCTGCATGGTGCAAATGCAAAAGTATATATTCCTATGCAAAAGTTTTTCATAAGAAGGTGTAGTCATTGCTGTAGTTTTAAATAAAAATTAAAAACAACCACCCACCCCAGCCTGCCACTTTGAAAAATAATGAAAACCTGCATATGTACTTTACTAAAACCAGAAACCACCAATAGACTTATACCTTGCTTTGAGACAATGGAGAAAGAAGTAAGTCTTATGACAGAATTGAAACACCACTAACCTGTGCACATATCTGATGCATTACATGACCAAATTCATGGAAGTAAGTCTTTACTTCATCATGTCGCAGCAATGATGGGCGATCTGACGCTGGTTTTGTGAAGTTGGTTACCAGAGCAGCTACAGACATCATTCTGCTGCCATCAGAGAGAAGGCAGCCGGGTTGGAGACCAAAGCATGCTGCATGTCCATACTTTCCTTCTCTGTATAAGAAAATATATCAGACACTATCTTCAAACCCCAAGCCTGCTCACCAGAATGGCAAAGCCTATTCAAGAACAGGGACAATCAGTCAGTGTCTCTTTAAAGCTTTACACAAAGAAATTACAACTTTTCATGACATCTAAGACTCACTAAGTTTAAGATCATGTTAAGAGCACATAGGGGAAAAAAAAAACCCACATTAAAAAAACCCAAAACAATTACCTCAGTTTAAGATTCACAGTGGCATTTACAAGAATCTGATTTTTACTCAAAAACTAATAGTATATACATTTTAGATGTCGATTCTATTTTAAACTCATACTATAACAATAAGGACTAGGTTCTGTCCTCTGAAGCAGTATTTTTTTTTATTACAGAAGAATACAGTTTACTGTATTTTCAGTGTGATCCCAAAGTTTAAAGAAATACTATTTTGAAATTTTTGCCCTAAACCTGAGTAGTTAACTAGGCAGTTAAGTCAGAAGAGTCTTACTAACAAATAGCTTCAGCAATTCACATGATATGCACCAAGCAGGAAGCAGGCAAATAGGTGAAGGAGATAACTTGCTTATCTTAAAAAGAACAATTTATGTACTACTGTATTGACTAACCTAATTTTCATAAGCCTTAAATGAATTTATATTCAAAAAAGGGTATCGGCCCTTTAACTGCTCAAGAATAATTAAAAAAAAAGAAAAGCGAGAAATAGTCAAAAAGGACTAGCTAAAAATAAATCCTGTCAAATCAGTCTAGTCACCTAATCGCTGACAAAACACAGATGATGCTGTAAATAGCTACAAATAGAGCTGGAGAGCTACAGAAATCAACCCAGAAGTAGGAATCTAGTCTTGGTCCTGATCTATTTGATATTTTCTTCAGCAGTCTGGACCACAGGGTACAAAATACACATATAAAGTTTAAAGAGGAACTGGGAGAAACTAAGAACATTTGGCAGACAGGAATATAATTGATCTGAACAAACTGGAGTAACAGTTCAACATAAATGACAAGTAAAACAAAGTAATACAGTTAAGAAGGAGAAAAGTTCAGAGAGGGAAGAAATTATGGACAACTGACTAGACAGCAATAGTGCAAAAAATGAACAAAGTAGTAATGTTTCATAAACAGAATATAAGCAAGAAACACAGAAGTACTGCAAAAAAAGAAAAAGTGTAAACAATCTGAAAATAGTCCAGAGGACAACTTAATTAACACCCTAATAGCCTTCTTAGCAGGACAAATATTTACTTCGAAATGCATTTAATTTCAACCACACCAGCAACTCACTGAGACCAATTCCATTTTAAACATGTAAGTAAAACACTAGGTCATAATTACCTTGGATAAAGGTCCAAATAGAACTGCCCTAACATTTCTCCTGTTGAATTATCCTTTACCGTATAAAGAGTAACGCTGTCGTGCCAAACATGAGCACTTTCTACTTGCTCAAATACAAGTCCAAGCAGCTTCTGTTAAATATTCAGTAAGCCTTCTGTAAAAGCCTCAATTGGGAAGTACTCCTTCAGCTTTTCTTGATCTATGGAGTACTTCAGCTCTTCTGTTTTGTTCATATAGTAATGAAGATCCCATGCATTGATTCTTCCATCATAACCGAAGTTTCTTTCTTTACACTCCTTTTTCTTCAAATCTAGAATGAATTCTCTTTCTTCCTCAACCAATGGCTTTAGCTTCTTACTCAAATCATCTGAAACAAAGATTGCCATGTTATCAACTTCCGAGTTGTTTACTATAATGTGTATTGCTATAAAATATACTCATAACTTTAAACACATGACCCAAAAGTGGATGCTAGAATTTTCCGTTTGTTGGATAACAGCAAGCAAACTGTCTGCTTTCTTGTCTTAATGAGTTTTAATTGCAGGCATGACATAAATAATACAAGAGTCCAGATATGGCTAGCAGTACTGTGAAGGGTTTTGGCAAACTTAGGCTTTTTCAAAGACATCAGAAATGGAAAGTTAACATCAAACACTTTTACTCGAAGCCTTTGATTTTACTTCATGTAATCTCAGCTGCCTTGATGTGTTTCTGCAGAAACAGCTGAAGACTATACAATTAGTTACTGGAAGTGCAACACAATTCACACACTACTTTTTCTTCTATGACTTTTCAAAACAGACTATGACCTACTTCTAGCTAAAGTCCTATAAAAGAACAAGCAACTAACAGGTTCTTGCCTATACGATGGCTAGCTTCTAGACTACCAAAGCCACTGGATATTAATCTCTACGATTCCAATTTTTCCCAATATAGCTTTTCTTGGACAAGAAGGGGTCACAGCACTATGAATCCAATACATTTAATATAAAATATTTAAGCTTATGAAACTCCCATAAAGTACATACTGTACTTATTCTTTTTAAGTATTTCTGGACTACCAGACACTTTTTTCTTCCTTAAGAATTCAGGTTACTGTTCACTATTGGTATCCAGAATGTAACATTCAGGAATTGCCACTCCTATTTCTGGGTAGGCTGTAAGGTACTATATGCATTCACATGACTGAAATACTGTTTGTAGCTGGTATTATGCTAAATTCAGAATATGTTATAGGACAGAATGCTTTTCTTCCTAGCCATAAAATCAGCTTATAAACCTTTATTTAAAAAATTAATATATATGAATACAGCAGAGGAAATCATACTGTCAGGCTTGTAGCTAAGGATGTACCACAAGAACTAAATTAAAGCTGACAATTAATTTGATGAACATTCTCTCTCTACAAGAATTGCAATGAAACAAGATATTTATGAATAGAAATATATATGATCTCATACTGTAAAAAGTTAAAAGTTGCAACAGTAACTGCTAAATTAATTAACCTTCAAAACAAACGAAAAAACCACAGTATTATATAAGCCCACTTAGAATTACAAAAGTATAAAGGATAGAAAAGAGTCCAAAGTACTAAGCAGACTTAAAAAAAATCAGGTAATTCTAACATTTAATTATAAATCAAAATCAAGTGTAAGTTCATCAACAAATATACAGATAATTCGTGTTGTCAAAAATGGGGCTGAGCTCACAACACAACAGGAGAAATGCAACAGAATCACAGGTGAAGGAAGAAGCATATGTGAACCTCCACCAAACAGACTTTATTGCTGTATTAAATTATTTGGGGAGGTTTACTGATAAGATATATCAATATACAATCATAAATGGTCTTAGGACACATTAATAAAGGAACACATACTATTTGCGGAACTACATAATTCCAGAAAGTAGAGGTTAACTCTACACACAAGAACAGGCCCACTGAGGTCAACAGGATGACTATAAACTCGTAAACTGCTTTGTTTAAAATTTTCAAGATATTTCTGTTTTCAGATCAAATTCCATTAGAGGGCTTTTGAATTCCAAATTTAATCTATTATTCCAGATTAAATTTTTTAATTCAGATCATGGAAGTCGCATCATCACATCCTGTAATCTTTCACTGCAGTTATATCAGAAAGACACCAAGGCTACAGATGCACAAAGAATTGCAGCTAACCTACGGGAATGAAAAGCTGCAACTGTGACGCAGCCTCTTGAACTGATAAAATTGCTTAGGCTGCACATGTTAATTCTGGTTCTAAATTAGGATAAATGCATTTTGGGGCAGAGAAAGACATAACAGCTGTCATAGAGCAATTATTTTCAGATTTTTGTCTTGCGCTTCCCTGTTTTGGAGCAACTGCATTTGTACAGCTACGGTCTAAAAAAAAATATATGCCAGAACAGAAGCAACAGAGTGTTCCTTTTTGGTCTAAACGTGATGGACACTGTGACCCAATTATGTATTTAAATTTATCTTGGCCAAGGGGTCATGCTGCCACAGCAAATATAAAAGTATTGTTTATAAATAAAAACAAACCTAAGAAGGCTGTTACATTATCTGTGCTCTTTGCAGTGTTTACCTCCAGGACAAAGTTGGCATGTGTATTATAACCAAGAAGCTCTGCTACTTTTGCCCTTAGTGGAAGCAATTGCTGAAGAATTTTTGTGTTCTCCTAAAAAAGAAAAGAGGGAAATTTGTACAGTGAAAACCAGAAAACACATGTAATCATAAGAACAAGTAAACATTTAAAATGAAATATTTTTAGATAAAAACACAAAATAATATAAGTCTAGCTAGATTCTTGTTATTTTTTTTGTTACAACATTTGATTACAGGTAGCTAGTTTTCTAGTCAATCTGAGTCATTACTCTCCCTAATATAATTTATCTGTTTTAATTAATCATAAGATACACCATTTCCTTTTAGGATAGTAACAAATCTTTGACTGTTGCAAAGAGTTTATTTCCTTTATGAATCATTTAAATGTGAAAGATAACAGGGAAATGGCTGACAGCAGACTTAATTGCTTGTTAGTGGTGAAGACAGACTGCAAAACTATTGTGCCAACATTCAAAGCTGGTTTGCAAATTTCCCTCTTTTGCCACTCTGACAATAGCAGTCAGAGAAAGATCTGAAACACAAAAACCCCAGGCCCTGACCTAAATGTGGTGGAGGATCCTTGAGAAGCTGAAAAAATAACTGTGTTAACCTCCAGTTCTGGAAAAGTGAGATTTCTCAGGGAAAAACCTTTTTTCCAAGCACTAGCTTCGAAGACTGTCTCACAGTTTTAAAAGCAAATCCCTTTAAGCGTGCTGACTTGAAGAGCGTTCAGTGCTTGGTGCCGTTTTATCCTATCTTGTACACTTCACATTTCCCAGCACTTCTAGTACAAAAGCTCAACTCTGCCATTGTTCTCTAATGAAGGGTTGGTACAATTGCCTGTCTGACACTTCTATCCTCATTATTTTTGTACCTGTCTAGGTGCCTGGTCTCATCAGTATCAAACAAATTATTTGTAAAATTATGTCTTCTTTTTATAAGGGATGTTTCCAGCTATTTTTCAGATAGTTAAATGAACGTTTTATAAAAAAAGATAATTAACATCTAATTAAAATTATGATCAATATGCAGTGTGTTAATTTCACATTTAATCACCTGTATTTCATAATTAAAACATGTGCTTAAATAATTCCTCTTATTCCGAAGAATCCCAAAGTACTACAGAAGCTACAATCAGAAATCCTTCTCTGGGAGGAAACTGCCAGTAAGCAGCTGCAGAACACTGTAGGGAAATTTGGAAAAAGAGCAAAATCCTACTTCTGTTAACAGCACCACTGAAACTTTATGATATGTACACACACACTAGCAGATCAAATTCTAAGACCTTTAGACTTCAAAATAAATAGGAACAAGGAACTGTTTTTGTAGTACTTGACAATAAATTTGAACTCAAATCTAACATTCAAATGTCCAGCTCAATTTTTCAACTCTGTCATTACCCTGTAGAACTGTCAATATACAACATACCTCTTTGCATCTAGAGTTAAAGGCAGATTCCATTTTTCTCCTGGTTTCTGAAATGCAGCACTTCTTCAAGACAGGAAAATAGTGGGGATACTTTAAAGTAATTTTATATTTGTCTTCCTCAGTCTTCTCTAAACTCTTAATAAAGTCATCAGGAAGGCCTTCTATACAACACAATTTAATAAACAATGTTTACCAGAATTATCCACTCCCCTCTGTTTTTATGAGATTGTTGCATTTCTTTTGCTGCAATCTAATCTGATATCAGAAATCTCCACGGAAATAACACCTCTTTTCACAGCTATTTTCAAATCACAACCAAGCAGAATAAAATTGGAAACACTTGCCATGAAAGAGAAAGATATGTAAAGCTACCAGATAAAAACAGAATATGACATAAAAAAACATCTGGTGTTATTAAAGCATGTTTTATGCCATTCCCTTCAGATAATGAATCTCCAAATGCTGTGTCACATGAAATCTCTAGATTAGTTTAAATGACTGAAGTAGCTAAAAAATATTGCAGGACAGAAAAGTTTTTCCAATAATTGCAATAATATAGTTCACAGGGGATTGCCTGACAGTGGAGAACTGAGAAAAGAAGCAAAGAAGAATAAAGTTATGAGAAAAAGAAAAAAAACCCAACTAGTAGGATACATATGCTAATGTGATGCAAAGCAAACACTTCAGGACGCACTAATCTATGAAGAAATCATAAACAGCTGTGAAGGGTAATTCTAAACTGATTTTGGGGAAGGATAAAAAACAAAACAGCGAAGACTGGAAAACAGTCAGAATTTCACTTGATCTAACCATCATTCACTGAGCCAAAAAAAGATTACTCCAGTAAAAGGGGAAGGTTGAAGAAACAGAAAGAGCAAGCATAGTACTCACCAAGTTCTTCCTTAGAAAATACAAGAAATGTGTTTTCTTCATTCAGGTTTTTGTTAAAGTCTATACACAGCTCACTCAATTTTTTCTTCATCATCTTTATTTCCTGTATCAGGTACAAACTGAACTTAGTGGAAAAACAAAAATCAAACTTGGCAATTACTATCCTCCACAGGAATAATATTTCACCTTTTCCAGCTAGGGTCTCTACTATCTGACAGTGAATACCAGCACCGAGCAAGTAACACACTGTAGGTAGTGTCATACTTCACTCTCCCCCAGTCTCCCTCTGGGTCCTGAGCAATATTGTTGCTATTGCTCTGACAACGTATCAAATGTGTTCTCAATTCAGAGAGGACTGAACACATGAACATGTTCTCTGAATAGCATTATGTGCTAACGTTCAATTATTGTCTTTTATTTGAAAGCCTAAATTACAATTTTAAGTGCAAAAATATACACTAAAATCAATGAGAATCGACAGAGTAAAAACGTATGCAACCTACTGACAAACACTCCTTTGGAATTGTACAGGTATGATAGAAAGAAGAGAATTCCCACACAAGACAAGACCATTCCAAAACCTTTTCAAAAATTCTCATATTCACCCATCTGAAACAGTTTCTAATATATCTCATACTATGTCTCTACCCCTTACTGCCAAGTTCACATAAACACAGCAGTTACCAGTAGAATACACACCAAATAAAAAAAAAAAAAAATTGGCAGAGACTATCATTAGTCAAGTTTTCACTTAAATGTAATTCAACTATTCTCTCCTTATAAAGTACTTCAAAATTCCTTTAGAGGCATCAGTTGCCCTTAAGCAATGCAAATATACATGAAACTATTCCTACTAACTGAAGGATGTGGCTAAGAATGATTATTTTCTACAGAGGGTAAAGTCTATTCAAGACCCATAAATCGAGATTGTTATACATCATCACTCAGAATCTAAAGATAATTATGCCAGCATTTCAGATGCTGACAATTTTACTTCATGATTTTCAGAGGTGGTAAGTGCTTTCATATGCTTGAGTAAATCCTCCCTTAATAAGGCCAAAATTCTCAGCACGGCTTGTACTGTCTTTAACCTACCTCGAGTTCTTTTTAGTCAAAATGCTAGAATCTTGGACACATTTTACAACATTAGTTAATAACTGAAATTAGAATAGCTGTGTCTTTGTAACAAATATACATACTTCTGAAGCTTGGACTCACAAATAACATTTCTGAGAGGTTTCTTGGCTAGCAATCTCATTTAGGCATTCTCTGTAATCAGAATATATAACAAAACTCTTCTGGGTACGCTTTGACTCTGGAAGGCTAAGAGAGGTGATGCATACCAACCCTATCCACTGAGTACTGTAAGTGTCTAACAGATTAATTTAAAAACCTTAAGATGACTGAAGTTTAAAGGATAGATCTGGAACTAAAACCAGTTAAGATTAGAGCAGTAACTGAGCAGGTCCAAAAGCACAGAGTTCAAACATATGCTTAATACAGCTACAGAACCATAATTTCATCCCTTCAACAGTTTGTCACCTTTGCTTTATAAACTAATAGTCCATATTTACATTCTGAACTTCTTTAGGAAGATGGAGTCCGTTTCTTTTTCCCACTTGAACCGATTTCTCTAGATATCGCTTTGTTTCAGGCTTTACATTTTCAAGATCACAGGTTTGCTGAAACGACAGTATAGAATAATACAATTTACAATGTGGTGTAAGAAACATACCAAGCGTTAGAAGGGTCTCAACACAATTGTTCTTTAGAACACCACTATAGTAAAAAAGGAATTTTAGTGTGAAGAACTTTCCAAAAACAGTTCCCTCATACAATAGTATTCTTATACTGATGTAGCACGGTTTTAAAATAATTTTCTTCTACCAAGTATCTCAGCACATTTATATGCTGTCATAACGTCAAGCCCTTTTAGTTTATGGAACAGTGCACTTAGGCTTTTCCTGTAGAGATAGTTTTCTCACACATACTTGAAGAAAATCAGTGCTATAAAGTAAAACTGTACCTTAAAACTTCCAGGGATTAAAAAAATCCCAGAAGATTAGGTGTATCAATGAAGGTTATCAGACGGCATAAAATTTGAGCATATACATCTTCTCTTTCAGAAGAAATCATTCAGTGACAACAAATAAAACAGTATTTCTAGATCTGGGTATGTCATTATGAAGATTCTTGAATGGTCACTTCCTAAAGCAACCAAAATTAAGAGGCACAATACTGGTTGCAACAGAACATGGATCAGTCCTGTAAGGGTCTTTTAATTCAGAAACTTGCCATTTTGTCCTAAATTGAAAATAATGCTGTACACCTTCTAACTTTATCTTCCCTCATCTAAATGTGAACATTTAAAACAGGTGTTAACTTATAGTCCTTGTTAAAAAGGACATATTCTATTTAAGTTCAACTTCAAATATGAAGATGTTGGAATTCGCTCTGACTTGTCTTAACAACCCTCTTGTCAGCTTACCTACATACAATTAATTTTTGACTAGCACCTCTGAAAAGTAAGGAGGTTGAAACATGCAAATTTTATGAAAGAGTTACACAACTGTGAACAGTTGTCAACTAATGACCTGCCAGTGCAAATTACCTCTCTTCCTTAAACAGAAAAAATAAGAGGCAGGAACGTAGCTGTATTCTAAGAGTAAATAAATAAGAATAAAAACTCTGAAACAGATATTTTCCCAACTGTAATTTAAAAATAATCCATACAACACCACATAAACAATGTCTCCTCCCATCAGTGCCCTTCATATAAGATTAAAAAATTCGTGGAGACTGGTTTTTAGAACTCTGAGAGAGTTTAGAATGGTTTAGCCTTGTGTTCACTCTGCAGAGTCAGAAGGCCCAGTAGCGTTATGCTACAGCCAGACTGCTAAGCATTACTAGAATTGTGCCTAAGTGTCTTATGTGTATACCAATAGCCTATATGCAAGAATTTCTAAGTCCAGTGAAAAAAATGACAGCAATCTTTTTACTTTTTGATAAACCAACTTTTCTAAAGCACCAGGCAGATTTAACTTAGTTTACCGATACTGTCTGTCATGGTTTGGCCACTTTTTTGATGACGATTGAGTCATGTGGTTGCACGGTGTGCCCTTTACCATGGCTATGATTTTTTTGCAGCACTTGGCTGTTGCCCTTTTTTTCCTTTTAATTAAACAAAAGGAGGTAAATGGTGGAAATCCCCTTTTGGGAGGAAAATAAGTGAAGAAAATCATGCCCTCTGTCCTCTACAAGTCAAACCTCAGAAATCTTCATTTCCAATAAATGCATACGGCAAGCCACACAGAATATTTCCCAACACAAAGATAAAAAGAATGCTATTACTCTACTCCCTGTGACCCTCAGGCTTCCTGCTCTGCTTCTGGCAAACAATGCTCCCTGAAATTCTGCAGCTTCATGAAGATCTTTATGCTACCAAGCACTACATCTAGAAGTGTCAACGCTGTGATATTGAGTACAAAAATATTTGTAACAATCAGAATTTTCACATACTGTTTTTCCACGGGACAACCCACAATTCCAGGGTTCTTTTTTCTGACCTAAGACTAGTGTGATAGAAAAAGCACGACTTCAAAATGATAGAGGTGAAAAATGCAGATACTGTCACTACATTAACATTTGTATCGTGCTAACCGTGCTGCCAGGCTCAAAAACAGAAAGGCTGAGAAAAAAATGGAGTACTCTAATCTCTATAAAAAGACATTGCCTTTATTACAGTAACAGTTAAGGACAGACGATTGTGAAAGTCTCACTGAGTTACTTAGGCATTGTGAGGGATCTCCCAGCCCCTTTGGTGGGGATATGGAACTGCCATGCTTCTGGAAATCTGGGCCCAAACCCAGCAAAGATTTTTAGGCAGAAGAAGGGAATTCACAAACACCAATTTTAAGCCCTTAAAGCCAGTGAATATTGGCTCCTTCTACAGCTAAGAAACAAGAAAATTGTTTGGGGAAAAAGGAGGAGAAAACTAAGCGCACTTCACCCTTCTCTTGATGACTACACATCTCTACATACACTTCAAAGAAATCAATAGCTTATAGTCTTAATATTAGCCTTTGTGAAGTTTATCTGCATCACAGACATGCTTAAGATCAGGATGATACACATTCAAGAAGACCTGTCAGGTCTTTAAGGATAAACAAGTGTATAAACCCGCACAGGCACAGGAACCAAGCGTGCTCTATGGTCATCCCTGAACTTCAGTCCTGTCAGGATGGTCTACATCGTTCTGTGTTTCCTTGATGAACAATTTTCAGAAAAGAAGTGCTAATTTCAAATATGCTCCACACATAAAATTTTGGAACTTTTCAGAAGTTTTAGAACAGTCATCATTGATGATTTTATACACCATTTCACATTTGTTTTGGACAACCATGCTACCTTATTCCATGAAGAAATCTTCAGGCAGAATAAAAAACAAAACCTACTTAGAATATCATGAACAAAACCTACAGCAGCTGTTTACATCAGGCTGAGTTTCCTGAGGGCATGTGGGTGGAGAAGACTGGCAACATTCTTAAGCATGCCTCTGCTAGCCAACATGTGCAGATGTTAGGAGTAATAAAATTTAAAATGATAGTTACACTACCAAATTCACCTTTATTCCAAGCTTCAGGCCCCAAAATAAAAGTTTGCTAAAGAATAAGATCTGGAGCATATTCAACAAAATAAATTTATGCAGGAATTCCCGCCCCCCTAATATGTGGGGAAAATAAAGAGACTAAATTATTTTCAGTTGTTTTTTTTTCCTAATTAAATACAAAAACCTCACAGATCTTCCACCATCAACAATTCTTAAATAAAGCGGAATATAGGAAGAATACTAAACAGTTGTTAACTTAGAAAAGTTTAGGCCTTGTTAAAGGGAGCAAAACCATTCAGGATGTCACTGAGATGAAGCAGATTTACTCATCTTTCAGTGAACTGCCTGTATTATAAATAACACAGGAGTGTGAAGGCCCTCACTCTCCTCACCACAATTTAATCCGACCCTTGTGCAGGATCATGAGTCCGAATTCATATACCTGAACTATTAAATCCTTAGTGAGGCCACGAAAAACATGATTCAATCAAAATGTTTTACTGGCTCTTTTAAACTGATAACATTACTTCAGCAAAACATTTCTGTTTGTGGAAGTCCGTTTTTATGTGCAGGTGGAACCTGATTTTTCAACTAAGAGTTTCTAACAGGAGAAGGCATTAGAAATTTAGCAAAAATTAACAAGAACTTTGTGACTTAGAAATAGCAAGACTTGAGCAGTCTGGTACTACTGGCAATTTCACATCTGTTCTACAGCAAAAACTGCTACTACTTTCATAGTTATTAAGTTGATAGATACTCAGAGGTCACACCTCTGGAAAACTAATACTAAAACATGCTTCCATGCTACAGTTAAGCCAAGAAAAATCTCTAAAAAAATTAAATGGAGATTTAAGCAAAAATTGTACCTGTTATAAAAGCCAAGTACTGTTGCAAAGGAAAATGAAGTAGAAAAGCACCAAATGAAAAAGATTAAAAATTAAAAATAGTATTATAAGAAAGTAATACTAGCGAATAACAACAACTAGTTTTCACTAGCTACTATCAGAAATTACTGTAAATTAAAAATACCTTTAGGGTTAATCTGCCATACCTGTGTATACTACACCAGAGGGTAGGGAAAAAATCTCAGCAAATACATATCAAACCATTTAATTAAATACCCGCACAAACACACAAACAATACCCAGCTAGAGGAGAACCCTTGAAAATGTGCCTAGAAAATACAACGATAGAAGACAATAAAATTGGAAGGCCCTTTAATAAGGTCCTGCAAATATTATTCCAGTTCCCAGTCAATGCTGCAAAAAGCACAAATGATGACTCCAACAAATAGTGCTGCAATATATTATCAGCATCACAAGAAGGTTAAAAATCAGTGGGGTTGACAGGGAAGATTCACATCTGAAGCATGGACAAATGTATATATTTAAGTTTTCATATTAGATAGCTTCCTTGAATTATCTTTAAATTACACTTTTTAAAATAAAGCACAATTTTGGACACAAATTCAAAAGCTATATTGCCTCTCTTCTTCCCCTTGGTGATGCTCTGGGCAAACAAGTTCAGGGAGCTCAGCTAGCAGAAAACAATAGATTTTATTTTTCCTGATGGGCTTCCTCTTGCTAGTTTATTTTCCTTGTACCAGCTCATTGAGAGATCAGACGAAAGTCAAAGCCACGGACAGAGAAGGATATACACACCTAGTCACAAGAGGCAAAGAGTGGGACCACCAAATTACACTGGCTTAAGTTTTTGTGGAACCACAGCCTTTTTGTATAGCTGTGTCCAACTAGGAAGATTTGACTGGTACAGACACAGTGGAAACACAGTGATGGGGATCTTGAAAAGTGCTGCGGACACTAACTTCTTTAGAGAAAAGTTTTTCACTGCTGAAATTTCCACAAGTTATGTAGATATCATTGTGATTTACCTGCAAATAAATAATCTTCTGAAACACATCTTCTCTCATGCTCATCTCCACATCAAAATTGGAAAGCTTTTTATCAGCTTCTGTGCTTGCTAAGCGTACATCTTTGTCAGGTGAGACATGCTGGGGAAAATCCAACATGCTCCTTTCCACTGTTTAAATAAAAGGCAACAAATACTTACACAGAAGGCTAGAAATGCTTTAAGGATAAGTAAGGAACTTCCCTCCCCACCCCCGATATTTATAGAAAACATAGAAACAAGTACCCAAAGCAACTTCTGATAAGGCTTGAAGCAAATAAAGTGGTTACAGATAATGTAAAAATGAACAGGTGAAAGGACAAAACTGCACACCATTATAACAAATAAACATTTCACAGAAACTATCTATTACCCAAGCCTAATTATCTCACCTTCTTACTTCAACAAAGTCAACAGAAAGGTGTATAAATATGATATGTGATTTTTTGAAAGACGAACCATTTGTAAGTGAAGACTGACATTGTTTCATAGCTGGCACAGATGCTTCCATGTTAGCCTTTAAAGTGAAAGCTCTGAGTCTTTCAAACAGACCCATCTGTCCCAAAGTTATTTTTACATTGTTATGAGAAGAATGTCAAATCCCCGTCTTCTCTTCTGTGTTTAAGGAGAAATGATAAGGCAAATACGGAAGATGCAGTCTACATATTCTGAAATTCTAGAGGTCAGAAGCTGAGCAATACTATTTTAGAGTACACTTTTGAGATTAAGTAAATCCTTGCTTATTAAAGGAATGTTGCATCTTATAATGGCATTGAATAGAAGTGCTAAAATGGAAATTAATCATTATGACCAGCTGAATTAACTCAAAACCCATTATAATTTCACACCCCTTCAACTCCGCAAAAGCACATTTTAGAGTAACAACATTTTAGGATGATTTAAAGCTTTGTAATTTTATGTAATCTGAAGTTGTTTTATGAAATCCTGAGATACTTAGCCCTTCAGAGACCTTTGGAATGCAAGCATGGGCATATGGTTCTTCTTGAAGTCCATAGGAAACTTCCCCTGCCCCTCCTCCTGTCCTCGTGCCAAGATGTTTCAAAATAATGAAGTGAGTTTTGGCAGCTTCCAAGTAAAACATAAAATCCGTGACTTTTCAGAGAATAAGTTCCAGTTACTGGGGCGGGTCTTTCATGTACATGTGAAGCAGACACACAGGACTTAAAAATCCAAGGTCCTAATGGAAGTCTAGCTGTGGTAATATATTCGTATCATATGCTGTGGGCACATGCATTTGTCCCATATCCTCTGACTGACAATTATTAACAAATTAACTGAATTACCTGTGTTTGACCATTAAACTCAAGCCATATATTGCCATGTCTTGATAATTCATAGAGAACAATTTAGATATGACTGCATGACCAACACCTGTTCCTGGATTCTTCCAAGACCTTGCAGGCCATAATACAAAAGTGAGCAAGAAAAGCAGTCTTCTTGCAAAAAGCATTCAAAAATTCCCCTACTCTCAGCCATCACATTTTCTCCACTAGGAGGTTATCAACCTCTCCATTGTTCCATTTGACTTGCTTGTCTCAGATTCTGCAGTGTCCAAAAAAGGCACTGCTTACCAGGTTTGAATGTACTATGCATACCACAGACGCTGCAGTTTACACTGTTGCACACTGTCCCCTAGCGGCTGTACACCGCTTGAAAAGAAAATCTAACTGTGTGGAGTTTCACATGCAAAAAGAAAACAGGTCACCAATGTAGTTCTCCGGATGTGTCAAAGAGATCAAAAGCACAGTTTTGCTAATCCTTATTTTTGTCTCTAGAATAAAATGGCAGAACTTTGTAGCTGATCATCTTACATATTGCTGAGAGGTCCTGGAACATTGTTATGACCAGAGGACCCTTGAGAGGCCTCTACATATTCTACACACAAACAGCATGGATCAGAACTGTAAGGAACAACTATCTTTTCTCAATGTTTTTTTTATGTGCAGATGGAATGGCCTATGGAAGGAATCACAGAAAACGTACACTAACCTGCATATTCCACTTCTATATCTGCCAAGGCCCGCACAGTATTTTCATGTGTTACTTCTCCAATATCAAGCATCCCGACACTGTCATATACATGCTTTGTCTTCCTGATTAGTTCTTCTGTTCTTGTTCTGATTTGTTCTGGCGACAGGTCCCATCTCAAAAGGTTTCGGCCTGATGCTATGTATGAAGAAGCCTTGAGCTGGCTACTAATTTCTGCTCCTAATGTCATTCTCAACACAAGCCGTGGCCCAATGGACCTGAAAATATAAAAACTATCTTTGTATAGCAAGACTCTAGTTCAAGAGGCAGTTTATAGTAAACAGTATAAAAAAGGCAACAGACCTTTAATAATTACAAAATATTTTTAGAAGCAAGAACAAAGTCCTTTTTAGAGCCATAGCTTGTCCAGCAGGACCATACACAGATGTTACCCTTATCAATTAAGTCTAACTTTAAATAAATCAGAGGTCTGTCTTCTACCTTTTCCATCAAGAGGATGATTAAGTGCGGACAGGGATACAAGCTTTGGTATTGACAAAACCAGACAGATTAAGTTACAATTCAATCCTCTAAGAAAAACAGAATTACAGCTACTGAAACTCTACAGAAACAGTATTTGCATTTTTGAAATAAGGAATAAAACCCACAGTGATTTGTAAGTTATGATTCCAAGAACTGCAATGATGCACAAAACAAGCTGCAAAAAAAGGTAATTTGGTCATGCTCATTATCATAAATAATTTTACATTTATCCAGGTTTTCTGCCACATAATCAGCCACGGAAGGAAAACGTCTAGTTGTTACTTACTTGAAAATGTCTTCCTTTAATTCTTGCAGATTTTAAATAGACAGTTTCACTCTATTGCCAGAAGAGGCACATAAGTTTACTGTAATTTATGTACTATTAATCCTGATTATATAATTCAACTATATTTCATCTTTAGGTAGCAGAGAAGTTTACATATGTAACTGATTTTAGTGTGTTGTTCAGTCAATGGCTGCATTTTCACTAATCTTTTTGACAATATTTTTTAAAAAAAAAAGTGACTCAGGGTAATGATTCCAAATGTAAGTTAGTAAGATACTGGCTTCAGAAACAGACGCTTCTACCCTCCCACCACAACAAACCAATACTCAACTTGATTGTACAAAGGAAAAGGATACAGACTCAGAGAACTGACTGAAGTGGGGCTAATAGAAATCCTCACTGTCAAGATGTCCACCTGGCAACTATAATAACAGCTTGAAATAGTTGCTGAGGGAGATAATTTGATAGTAATTAAAAGACAGCTTTCGTTCAAGGACTAAAACTTAAAAACTTGCTGCAGTGTTTAGTAACATAGGAGGATCAGAGGAAGATCTCTGGCTGGCAGAGACTTACTATCTGTTTCCCTGTTTTAGTTGCATAACTTAAAAAAATAATAATCATACATTGTTATGGAAATAATGACAACTTAAAATTTTCAACCATAACTAAAGAAATACAAGAACACACAGAGAAAGCTTGCTACTAAAAGGGATGTTTACATAACACTATTTTATATTAAATACCTTTTCATCTTAATGCTAGCCACCGTACCTGTATTAATTTTATTGCAAAACCAGTCTGGTATGTACATAAGTGCTCAGATAGGTTTTGGAATACAATGCAGGCAGCATGCATAAAAGAACAGGCAATTTTAGCCTGAAGGAAAAACAAAGCAGAAGAGTGAAGTGCCAACAATCTGAAAAGAGCCACATGCAGGCTTCTCTTTGAAGGCAAGACGTTTTATTAAGTATCTCACTTGTCTGTAAGATAGCCTAGCCAAAATAATTTTTATGCAAGACAAAAATGAAAGACAACATTTCTGTCTACACTTTGTGTTGAGAATTTTTTTCCCTTGTGTTACCACAGTTTCTTCAAATCTCCCCATACCAGTGTAGACAAGATGTTTGCTTTTCCCTTCTGCTGGCATACAGGAACATCAATGTCCAGCATATTGATGATTTAACTCTGAAAACGAAGCCTGAATAAAGAATATTCCTTCCACCTCTGTGCTATCCGTCTGGTACCAACACAGGTCTGACATTAATGCCGTAGTAGCTTGTCCACTGGACTACTGAAACTTTGAAATTCAGTTAGAAGTTTATGATAAATGAAGCTGCTTTCATGAAAGCAAAAGATTCAGTATTGGCATTCTCAGAATGCATTAGTTTCCTACCCCAAAACCACAGAATTCTACCCCAAATCTGCAAATCCCTTAAAGAACAGTACTTCATTAAACCATGAACAGCCTCCAACTGGACTGCACTATGTCTAGTTTTTTTACTCATTGCTATGGCAGCTCTCATACAACCTCATGGGAGCAGAAGGGGAACTGTCGGGGACTGAGGCAAAAGAAGGGTTAAGTGTAGTAGAACTAACAAGGAGGAATCAGCAGCTGCAGCACTGTTCTGGCAGACTATGAAGTTGTGTGGAGCTACTCCCTAGATAAGGAGGTGCTGCTCACAGGGAAGAGAGATTCCCTTCTCGGTGGGAACATGATCTTTTAGACTATGCGATGGTGTAAACAAGTGAAGTAGAAAATTACTGGCCTTGGTAGAAAAGTATATAAAGAACACACTTGCTTAATAAAGCTGATTTCAATCCTGCATATCAGAGTCCGTGCCTTAATCCTCACAGAGAACCTCCTCAAAAGTAGGTTCAAGGCTCTGAACTCTATCCCCCCCATTCTGCTGAGATTATCAGAAAGCATACAAAATGTGCCAAATTAATGTCAAAATAAAAGAAAAATGGAATGAAAGGAAAACAGCCTGAACAACATAAAAGCTGACAACTATGCTAAAGTGCCTGATATGAAGCAGATAGTCTTTTTGAAAGGGAACCTACAGCTTTCTGTCATTCATTACCTTCAGCTAGCCATATAGAAAACGCAGCCCTGTCACTGACCAACTATGTATTATCAGGAACAAACACTAAAATAGTCACAGCACCAACAGATTATATTAATTTCAGCCTGTCCAACAAGTTTAATTAATAATTAAAGTTGGACTGACGTAATGAACTCAAATGTAGGTTCCCTGATTACTGCAGAGCACTGCTTTTAAATACCAAAAAAAGATGCCACCTGATTTTCGTAGTATGTTGGCTAGTTGCATTGTGGAATGCAGATAAAAATTTGACAGCTGTATAAATGATTGCCATAAATGCCAGCAAGTGGTTGTCTATCTGTTAGAGACAGGAAAACACTGACTGCCTTGTTTTGAAATGATGACACCTAGTCTCCTCCTGCTGATACAAGGAAGCAGTCATTTGTGTAGATTAACAAAGGCAGTACAAACTCGAGGACCTGTAATACCTGATCAAATGAAGGTGGGCCTTCAAACACTGTAACGTAACATTTCACATAAAAACAATCACCAGATGCAACTCTTCAAATAATTGTTTACAGACATGTGTTGTTACCTTGCTACCAGTAAATCAGACTGTATTTAGGGCCCATGTAACTTACATCAGATTAACAAACACCAAGGTGTAAGTAAAAATCTATGCACAGGTAAAATCTTGGCTGTTTCTTTCATGGCTTAGTATTTCATATTCTTTGCCTACATAGAAATATAAATAAATAAATTCCCCAAACTCCATGTACCATACTGAAATAAAATTTATAATTTACTAACTTTATCTTGTTTGTGCAAGAAAGAAACAAAGAAATAATGGCAAAATTAAAGATCAAATAGACTATAAAGAAGCAAGAAAGACGAGTATAACTAAAATAGTATGACTGTTTCAAAAATGCTCTGCTACTACTCTTGTCATGTTATCCGAGAGAAAATATTACAGTAAATTGTATCACTGAGGGAAACTAACTTCCCAGATATAAAGTGGAAAATAAATTCTATTAATAATGGTAGCAACCAGGTGCAACAGCAAACAGCTTTCTTCAAATAGCAACTGAACTGAGAAGATGCAGTGAATATTTTAGGCTTACTTTTGGTAAATGGCAGCAACATTATGGAAGAGCCAACCATCGCTTGGACTCAGCAATCACAAGTTGATTCACTTTAAATTAAGCAGAAGGATAAACAAATGTAGGTCTACCAAAAATGTTACATTTGTACAGCAATTATCCCATGTGGCCATGGGTAGGCTGTTGCTAATGCCTGAAGTGACTAGTTCAAACCGTGTCAGATATGACACTTAATTTTCCGCAGTGCAGTGTAGAACGGTAGATACATCTAAACAAGCCTGGGTTAAGGATAAGGCAATACTGCTGTTGGACGTGAACCTTATGACATTCCTCTTCTTTTCTGTTCCTCCCTCTGCTGCTTCTTTCTGTCCCTGTACACCACTGCATCAATGACAGCAACATAACTGTTGGTAGGGTCATACTTCAAAAAGTCAGGGCAGCGTATAGATGAAAAATTAAGTGGACCAAAAAAATGCAGGGGGGACAGCTTTTTTTCAGCTCATCAGTTCCACCATCTATTTGATGTGTGACCTCAAAACAGTTGTGCTGGCCTAAACCAGGATCAAAAGTGTTAATAGCCACCTAAGCCTGCACGACTGCTAGAAACACGTATGAAATACATGGATTGAGTCTAGCAAAAAAAGTCTCAAGATGACTGCTGTCAGTAAGCATACCATTTAAATGCTCCAAAGTGAAAAGAGCTGTTGATGCTAAGAGGCAATACTGGTTAGAACAAACTAGAATAAATTGGTCAGAAATACATGTAAGTTTGAATTTTAAGGGACATTTGTAACCATCAGGGCAGTGAGATTCTGAAACAGCTGCCCAATAAGCACCAGGAAGTGAAAACACCTGTATTGATAACAAGGAGCTTGACCAGCTTGTAAAATGGATTATATTACTTGGTTACCTAAGTTAGCACAGGACTAGACTTGATCGTCCCAATTGTCACTTCCAGTCCATATGTTCTCATGAGGTCCTTCAAAATTAAGCACCTTTATTTACACTGCATTTTTACTATGAATATCTAACTGGCCTGTCTTGCCAGTTGCCCTGGCTTTTTTCTTGTGTGCATGCCATTGCAGTGGAATGACATACAAGGCAGACTGAAATATATTATGCATTTGTGCAGTGCTTCCTCCATCTATGTAAAGGAAGGAAAGGCACAGAAATTTGGTTTGGACTTTTAGCTACAACAGAGTATTATAGAAGCAACTGTTTTCACAAATTATGGTATTAATCTGCCAATCCTCCCAAAAGCAGTAAGAATGATAAATTCTACCAAAAGCAGTGTAAGTTGAATAACAATTTAAAAGCTCAGTGGCTACTTCTGAAAGAGAATTTTTAAGAAGAAAAGAAAAAAAGCTTCCAAATTACAGACTGTAATCATTGCTATTTTTGCTAGAATGCCAGGTAATCTATTTTACCAACAAATCTACAATTTGATTACTTGCTGCTTCTGGAAAATACAAATTTGATTTTAAAAAGGCGAATACTCTATTACAGCAATACAGTGACCAACATAACTGCTGCAATGACAAACAAAGCAATTGAATTTACAGACTGATTTTTAACTTATGCAGTAAGTATTTTAAACATATTAAACATTTCTGTAAGTCCGATTTTGTTTAGAAACATTTTCTGACTCTGGAACATGGCAAGCAAAACTGGTCTGATTGACTTTCGTAAGAGGAGGTGATTTCCACCCAGTAGTCTGGAGTGGAACACACAGAAGTGTCAGGGTACTGTTTCTGCAGTGTCTGATTTCTAAAATTATGGTATACATGATTCTAAGGAAAAAACAAACAAGAAAGCTACAATCTATGAAGCAGAAGCAGTAAAGGGGAGTACCAGCTTTAGAAAATACAAACACAAAAACCTGCAAGCTCATTTACAATATGCTTCTACTACTGATAATCACTTTATAATATGGTCAAGATTTAAGCCTGCTATAATTTTACAGAATAAAGTGTGTTAATAAAAGTATTTCTGGGAAACATATATACAGACTTTTTTGTTTATTGTACTTGCTAATAGATCTGACTGTTCCATGTAGCCACACAAAAATCAGAGTATAACAGCTTCATGTAGGATGCAAAACTATATTCTCTGCTGACAAAAGGTCTGGGGTAACAGCTTTAGGCATAAAGCGGTAGCCAAGATTTTAAAAAAGGGTGAGAGAAATACAGAGAGAGAGACTGGTCTCAAACTCAGATAATTTAGTCATCTTCTAGTCTTTAAATACTCTAATGGCAAATAAATACAATTAAGTTTTTCCTGCTATGCCTTACGTATACTTCAGAGGACATTCCTATGGTTATAAGTAAGAGCAGATTTGCAAATCTCAATGAACAAAATTAACAACTTTTTCAATCAGTAATTAAATGTATGAAGCTTTGTAAAAGCTTCCAGTTTAAAATTAAGAACAACAGTAAGACCCCTTTGGTCCTTCTATCTTTTGAAACAGCAGATCTTTGTTAAACAACACTTCCTAGCCTTACAGGCTGCAGAAGAACCAAGTATTCATCAGGTACCTGCAACCAATAGTCAGAGCATGTCAGTGTTTTGACTCCACCTAGCGGTCTTGTTAAAAAAAACCAACAAAACAAACCAAACTTGACACGTCCCATTAAAGCAATATAAAAACTGTCAGTTTGCCTAGGACAGATTACTTAATACTTGAATAATATGCCATATGTTGGCATTTCCCTGAAAGCAAGACTCAAGTGCTACCAAGCCTATAAATGATAGCAGACAGGCTTGGT
Source organism: Charadrius vociferus (assembly GCF_000708025.1). Classification (NCBI taxonomy): domain Eukaryota; kingdom Metazoa; phylum Chordata; class Aves; order Charadriiformes; family Charadriidae; genus Charadrius; species Charadrius vociferus. The sequence goes on along the minus strand of NW_009648250.1, from coordinate 170,142 downwards.
TTAAGCAAAGCTTTGTAACAGTCAAGCCTCATATGGAATGGAGTATTCTATTTATTTTTTTTTAAATGAAGTAGTCAAAAAGCATTTCTGAAACAAACCACAATAAGTATTCAGCAGCATCTAATACAACATAAGATACATTGCAGTTGGTCTGTGTTCTTGGGATGGATTTTAAAACAGAAATTTAATAGACTAAAATCTTTGCATTACTTAGAGATCCTTAATTCTTGCTCGAACTTAAAATATATCTCCATATGTTTCACTTTTGACTCAGTTTCAGACAAGAAGAAACTGTATATTTTGTAGTAAAGCAAGGACAAAATCAAGCGAAACCCAAGATAAGAACACGAATGGGGAAAAAAAAGTCCAAGACAGATCAAGCAAAGTACAGTTAAACAGCGCAAAGCTTGTAACAGGGCAACATTGTTTCAATTGAGCAAAAAGAATGAGACTACAGCCCTACAAGGTAAGTCATCACTTTTTGCTGCTGGACAAATACATCTGAAGTCCTTGTTACACTTCGCTTCTCAGTCCATTCACCCGTTCAGCTCTTGACAGTGTATGGAACAGTGAATACCTGCCTTAAACTCTTGGGCCATTTTCCTCAGAAAAGTACTTGGCTCTGTGTCTTGACTGTGTTTGGCACAGACAGATCTCACTGTAGTAAGAGGGCAGCGTGTTTAATACTTCCTAATTTAAAGCTCCGTAACTGCCACTAGAAACTTTTTTTTAAGCTGCATTTGAAGGAATAGAAGAAAATCTAGTGCCTTTTAACACTAAACCATCAATTTTGTCACTACATCCTTCAGAAAAAAAGGATTCTCTGCAACTTAATTTGCTGTATAGTCTACATTGAATATATTCCCATAATAATAATTTTAGCTCTTCAGATAAATGTGAGCGAGTGAAAAAAGCTGCAAGTTACATAGGCATTTTAAAATCTTTATTGATGCATACATTACCCTCAGTGCTGTTTTTATGACCGTACTGTCTGGCAACAAACGTTTACTGGTTTCTCTGTTAGAATTAATATCAACAGCAAAGTAATTAAAAAAAAAAAAAAAAGGCACTCTGTGGCAACTAACAGAAAATCCAGGAAGTAGGAACTCATAGATGTGCATAGTATGTTACAACTTACTTAGATCCTCTCCCTTTCACCCCAGACCCGCCCTCTGGAACATGGCAAGCAAAACTGGTCTGATTGACTTTCGTAAGAGGAGGTGATTTCCACCCAGTAGTCTGGAGTGGAACACACAGAAGTGTCAGGGTACTGTTTCTGCAGTGTCTGATTTCTAAAATTATGGTATACATGATTCTAAGGAAAAAACAAAACAAAACAAAACCCCAAAACAAAATAACCAAGCAAACCCAACCTGAACCCCCAAATTACCAGGACTGCTAAACTAGGCTTCAAACCCATTCTGTGAACTGAATCCATTCTATGTCACAGCAAACCTCCCTCACACCACAACTTGCTTGGAGGATTCTAGAAAGGAAGTTGAGAGACTTCAACACTCACATGCAGACAGTAAGCATACTACACTGAATTTGATGCAGGAGGTGCTCATTAAGGTTATCTTACTGTTTTGTTCTACCATCAGGTGAACCATGGTAGCAGTGGAAAAAATACTGCTTTTCAGGCCCAACAGCACTCTCGGGTGCTGCTGCATAGTGGTCCAACGTATCTATCATGCCAGCAATACCAACAGCAGGTAAAGTACATGCTATTCAGTGCAAACACCACACACTATTACTGCCAGGATAGTTCAGGACTTAAATGCAATCTGTTAATCCATGAAAAACAACTAAAAAAGAAGTGGTGCTACAGGACATGAAAACTACTGTGGAGGGTTTGTAAACACAAAAAGTTTCTTTGATTCACACCCACAGTTAAGCAGCTCAGCCTGTACCATGGAAATACCCTTTGATCATAGAATCAGAGAATGGTTTAGGTTGGAAAGGACCTTGAAGATCATCAAGTTCCAACCCTCCTGACATGGGCAGGGACACCTCCCACTAGACCACGTTGCCCAAGGCCACGTCCAGCCTGGCCCTGAACACCTCCAGGGATGGGGCCACAACCACCTCTCTGGGCAACCTGTTCCAGTGCCTTACAACCCTCAAAGTGAAAAACTTCTTCCTAATGTTTAATCTAAACCTGCCCTCTTCCAGTTTATAGCCATTCCTCTCGTCCTATCGCTACATGCCCTAGTAAAAAGTCCTTCCCCAGCTCTCCTGTAGGCCCCCTTTAGGTACTGGAAGGCCGCAATAAGATCTCCCCTGAGCCTGCTCTTCTCCAGGCTGAACAGCCCCAACTCTCTCAGCCTCTCCTCATAGGAGAGGTGCTCCAGCCCTCGGATCATCCCTGTGGCTCTCCTCTGGACACGCTCCAGCAGGTCCATGTCTTTCTTATGTTGAGGACTCCAGAGCTGGATGCAGTACTCCAGGTGGGGTCTCATGAGAGTGGAGTAGAGGGAGAGAATCACCTCCCTTGACCTGCTGGCCACACTTCTTTTGATGCAGCCCAGGATATGGGTGGCCTCCTGGGCTGCGATCGCACATTGCTGGCTCAGGCTGAGCTTCTGGTCAATCAACACCCAGGTCCTTCTCCTCAGGGCTGCTCTCCAGCCATACCCCGCCAAGCCTGTATTTGTGCTTGGGATTGCCCCGACCCAGATGTAGGACCTTGCACTTGGCCTTGTTGAAGTGCATGAGGCTGGCTTGGGCCCACCTCTCCAGCCTGTACAGGTCCTTCTGGATGGCATCCCTCCCCTCCAGCGTGTCGACCTTGCCAAAAAGCTTGGTATCATTGGCAAACTTGCTGAGGGTGTACTTGACCCCACTGTCCATGTCCGCGACAAAGATGTTGAATAGTACAGGTCCCAGTACCGACCCCTGAGGAACGCCCCTTGTCACTGCTCTCCACTTGGATATCGAGCCGTTGACTGCAACTCTTTGAGTGAGACCGTCCAGCCAGTTCTTTATCCACCGAGTGGTCCATTTGTCAAATCCATGTCTCT
>NW_009648250.1:165686-166024 GCF_000708025.1 Charadrius vociferus | reverse complement strand
TTTCCCTTTAATCCTGACCCATAGGCTCTCAGTTGGCTCTTTATCCATCCCTGGGCTGAGATCCATGCATTCCAGCTGCTTGTTGACATATAAGGCAACAACGCCTCCTTGTTTCCCTTGCCTGTCTCTCCTGAAGAGCCTGTAGCCTTCCATGGCAACACTCCAGTCATAGGAGTCATCCCACCAAGTTTCCACAATACCAATGAGATCGTAGCCTTGGAGGCATGCACACATCTCTATCTTCTCCTGTTTGTTCCCCATGCTCTGTGCATTTGCATCGAGGCACTTCAGCCGTGTCTTCATTGAGGCTGACCTGGCTGGGGGAGTTGTAATTACTT
>NW_009648250.1:162792-165655 GCF_000708025.1 Charadrius vociferus | reverse complement strand
CTCCTGTTTGTCCAGGAGCTCCTGGCTCATCTGTGTAAGACTTTGAGCATGCTGCAGCATAGCCAGCACATTTTGGAGCTAATAGCTGCAGGCCCTCACCAGCACCCCATTCCTCTTTCCTTAGTACAACATCCCTTGGCTGGTCAGGGGCAAACCCGATAATACCCCCTCCCCCTGTCGAATCTAGTTTAAAGCCCTGTTAATGAGCTGTGCTAATTTTTGGGCGAAACCCCTTCTCCCTCTTTGAGTGAGCCAGCCCCCATCTGCTGCCAGCAGATTTTTGTGATCTTAAGTGTCATACAAAGCAAAGCGAAATGTTCTTTGCCATTGCTAGTTAGTTGGAAAACTTGCCTCTATGGTAGATGATGACCTAATCTTACTTGCACCATTTTAAGTCATTGTTCTTCTTGTGACGACTGTGCATTCTAGCATGCCATGATTGTTTTAATGCTTGCAAAATCCCAAACATCAATCTGTGCTACAGTGTACCCACTCAATACCACAAACTAGGGAAGCAAATGAAGCCTGTTTTCTGCTCTGGCTTTTGATTGAATAGTGACTTAACAACAGAGTGCTTCCCAGGCTGGTTCCAGGCTAAGTGAAAGATTGTTCCACCATAAGCATGGCCAAGAACTTCACTCATTTAACACGCTACAGGAGAAATAAAAAGTGGGTTGGTTAAAGACAGAACTCTCTTAGAGATGGTATGATGAACACACACACCCACTTGTATTTTGCTCAGAGACAAGTGCAATTCCCCTCATCCTCACCTTGTCTTCCCTTATCCAAATACACAATGTTCCAAGTGTCCGGTCTGGCCCTTGCCATTGCTGAGGTTTTGGACCTGATAGTTTAATAAAAGCATACACACCCACTATGGTGATAAATAACGAAACAAGAAAGTTACTACAAAAGTTTTTGCTGTTTCTTTGCCTTCCAGTGCCATTCCTCCTCCTGCCTCTTTCCCCCAATCCCAGTTTCTTGCTGGTTTACTTCCTTATCAAGAGAAAAGCCAATGTTCAGAGTTTCTTTCCAGTGGTGGAAATCTAAAATTAGATCTTAAATATAAATTCTAGATTTTCCAGAGTCTATATACATTTATTTTCCTATTCAAAACCTGATTTTGAAAATTTTGAAAGAAAGACTCCAGAATTCAATAATCACAAAGAATTATTTTAGGACACTGAAATTATTTAAATTAGTGTGTCTACTTTTATACAGATTTTTTGGAGACTATTCTTAGAAATGGGAAAAAGTAAACATACTACTGCGATTACTTAGCTATTCTACATCTTAGCCTGCCTTTTCCATGCATTTTATAGAACTTAATATTAATCTTTGAATCTTTTGGATTCCAACAGCAAAAGTATTTCATTGGATATAGCCTCCCTTCCAAGAGCTGCCTATTTTAACCAAAAGAATCAAACCCTTAATGTAGACATTTTTTATTCAGTGTAAGGCATGATACTTGAAACTTGGTAAGAACTGTCTTTTGTATCTCATGTTAAGATGCCCTTGGGGAAAATAGAAGTGGAGAACCTTTGTTATTCAACATTTCTGTGACCAATTGCTCAACTTCTGAAAGTTAGAGCTCGCCATTAGGCATTCAAGATCACTCTCTTTTGTGAACAAATTATTTGGGCACACTCAAATGATGACTGGGAAAAAAAAAATCATAATTAGCAAAGTGCAGTAATCATTCCCCATGGTACTTACAAGTGATGAAAAAAAAGTTAAATAAATATCTGACACTTTATTATTGCTTAAGAAGAAGATATCTTTAGTTTCCAATCGCAAAGATAGACCTTTTAACTTTTTTCTAAAGAAAAAAACCTTTCATTATTCTTCTCCCTTCTTTCCTTTCCTCCTTTATTTTTTTTTTTTTGGAAAAATCTGTAGGACAAACAAGGACAGTCAACACAAAATATGGAGAACAGTGAAAAATACTATTCCAAAGGAATATAAATGTATAGTAGGAAAAGAAAATAGTTGTGTGTTTCATTTGACAACAGCAAATTGGTCAATTAATTTACAACAGCAGGAGCCTTGTGAAAAGAAAATATTCTGGATCTTATTTTCTAACTGCTGGTACCCCTCAATCCTGATTCAATGTGAACAAAGGCTGTGAAATATGACAAAAATGGTACATTTTATGCAGTAAGCACACAACTGTCATTTCTCAAAAGTCCACAAGAGGTAACCATCTTCGTTTTACACTCAAATTCAGCTCCATTCTCAGTACCACAATGTATTTCCATCGTGACTCTCCTACTATATCCATATTTCCTATTAAATATGGTCCTTTGCTTATATTTTTCTGCCCTCTCAATTTCTCCAGTGATGTTCATTTGTCTAGCCCATCTAGAACTGCCTATGCTTCTTCCACACTGGTTTTCTGGGTCCATTTAAAGCTAGTATTCGTTACAGAGAAAAGCACTGATCCCTTATTTTAAAACCCTTCCAGAATGCATTTGTACCCGTCTCACCCCTCATATAACGTCAAACAGCGACACACCTTTTTTATAAAACCCTTAAAAACACCTTGCCCCGTCTCGCTTCACACACCCCTTTGCTGAAGGGCCCCGCCGCGATAGCCACAGCCCTCACTCTATTGTTTTCCTGCCCGTTTCTCCTACGGCACGGCTGACACTCGGTGCAAGCATCGCTAAGGCGGAGACCTGCCCTCGCCCTCCCTGCCCACCTGGCGGCCGTGCAATAACGGGGGTTATTTCGGACGGCGGGAAAACACGCCAGGAGCTGAGGCGGTAAATCCCCACGGGCTGTAAAGTTTCCTGCCCTATTGTCTGCAGGGCACCTCGGAGCTCGCCTCGCACACCTGCAGCCCCACCGCCCGCCCAGCAGA
>NW_009648250.1:110601-161711 GCF_000708025.1 Charadrius vociferus | reverse complement strand
GTGGGTTTGGCGGCGCGTCGTTTGGCGCGGGGGCTGTGGAGGGAAAATAACGGAGCGATGGTTGGCCCTGTCCGTGCCTTTCCGTTCATGGAAGGCTCTTGTTTAACCTGCTATCCCTGGCGACTGGGTGAGGTTGTGCCCTTTTAAATCTAAGGAAATTTAAGGAAAAATAACTCAGAAAGTTGGAACTAAAATTTACCCTAAAGTTATGTAACTCCCAGCTGATGCGGACTGCAAATCAGACTGAGCCAGCAGTGTCACTAATCACAAGTGTGCACTGAGGTCACCGTGTTCCAGTTTTTTGTCCAGAGTGAGTTAAAACCGTTCAGCTGCACAATGTCGGGGGACAGAACACCTTTTATTAAGGTGTGCTTCTTTATGTCATTGTATTTATCAGTGTGGCTCTTTGATTGATTTTTGACTTCGGCATGTGCTCCTGCTTCCAAGTGCATATGTCTTAGAAATAAAATCCAAACTTTAAAAAAATAAAAAAGAAAAATAAGTTGTTAAATTATTTCAGCCTTGGTGAACTCTCCTGCAGGAATAAATCTGAGGAAAACTGTGCTCTTTTACTGATAGTTAGATTAGATGATTGTAGGAGTTCTCCCTAATCCATACAATTTAACCACTTGTTTCAAGGCACCATTTTATTGGGTTTTCTGGTGAAGGATAAGTTTTTTGTGTATTGTGTGTGCTTCTTAGTGAGGTCAGTGGGAGGTTGGAAAACTCTAGGAATTTGTTTTTCTGAAATAAGAGATCATGGTTTTTTTAAGACATAGGAGAAACTCATCAGTTACAAAATGTCATCAGTCAAACGCTTGGTTTATGCAGTCATCCATTTCTTGAGAGAGCAGAGTCAGATGGATACTTTCACTCCAGATGAACAGGAAAGCTTGGAAGGTAAGTGATAAAGGTGCTAATATATGTATGTATAATACCTACCCATGCGTTAAATTGCTTGATGTATATTATCATAGAAAGTAACCAGAGTGACCTGACTGTAACTGCTACCAAATACTATCTGTGAATAAGATCATGATCTTAATATTTCTGAGATTATTAATTTAAAACATCTCTCATTTAAAAAGAAGTTGTAAAGTTACAAAATGTGTACTACCTTAATTTAGAGCAACAGATACTTTGAATCACATCAGGTTAAACAGTGCCATAATATAGACTATGGTAGTGATTTGTATACGTGTCCCACAATGTTTTGCCTGCTGATTCTTTTTCTCTTTACTTTTATGTTTGGTTTATTTGTGCATTTTGTGTCTGACAGTAGCTGTGCTGGCCACAGAGGAAGCAAAACAATTACCATATATTGCTTTTGGTATATGGGAAGAACTCCTGTGTCATACTTGCAAGAATTTGATGTAATGTGTGAGGGAAGGCTAAGACATCCTAAGAATATGGAAAATAAAATAAATAATTTGCTTTTTTTTTTTTAGACTTGAATAGCTATTCCAAAGAGTGCATGGTAGTAAATATTTTCAGTATGGTATAGTTTCTGTTATACATTCACGTCCATCTATGTGTAGACATAGCTACATGAAGACGGACTTCTGTGTGGATTCCTCTGTTGGCAGACACTCATTAAGCCTTTGTAACTTCATAGTATCTGCCTTTCTCCTTCATACTGCTCTTATTCCTTTTCCTTAATTCCGGGAGACTTCATGGCAGGTGGTATCACAATGTGGAATTAAGCAAGTGAAGAACAATAAGAGAGGGGGGAAGAACAAAAGGTGAGAAGGGGAAGTCTAGGACCAGCAGTGCAATAAATCTCAGTTTTTTCAGGTAACTGAGAAGTTACCTGAAATCTGAGGTGTGGAGAGTAGACTTTCCTGAGGTGCAAAGCAAGTCCTGCTTCTCAGAGGCATAAACTTAGAAAAATAAACCTGCTTCCTTCCAGTGTCTATTGGTTTTACAGTGTAGTTGTTCACTAATGTAAGGGAGAAAAAAACATTTGTATCATGATAGTCAAAGGATACTCCCAAGAGAAAAAAAGACAAAAGATTTGGTTTTACATCGTGATCTGGAGCATTTTGTACATTTGAAAAGTGGTAATCATCTATGAATTTAACCTGTATCATGTTATGATGATGTTCAGCTGATGAAAGAAAGCGATGTTTTTGCAAATCATATAATGAGAGACAAAGGGTATTCCTTTTGTTTTATTATAAAACTGATAAACATCAGGTTAGGACTGAAAATTTACCTGGTAACATGTCTTAAAAACAGCTGTAGCCAATGTCTATATGAAAAAATCAACCGTTTCAAGATTCTGTTTTCTGAACAAAAAATATTGTAAAACCTCAGTTGTGCTTAAATGCTGATGTAAAATTTACCATTTTAATACAGATACAACATCCTAATTTTAGAGCTGTTCCCTGCCAAAAAGCATGGTACCATATGCTATGTGTTAGAGGATAGGAGGCGGGCATTCTGAATAATTGACTCATTTTAGTTGTGCAAAATATCTTTAGTGCATGTGGAGTAGCAATAGCCCAAGTCCCACCCATTGAAGTGTTTAATGTTAGGTGGAGACATAAGGGATGAAAAAATTTGACTGATGTTTTTCATTGGTACCTTATGTACCTACTTGGTGTCTATGAAAACATAAAACACTGTATGATTAAGTGGCTGTGCCGAGAAGTAATTTAAACAGTTCCCATTCCCCACAAAATAACAAAAAGAGCTAGAACACTGCAAATAGAATTGAGACTTTATCAAAATAGAATTCAAGCATGCATTCAGCCTCCGCTTACATTGATAACCTGCATTCTGCGTGTTTGAATTACATAGCAATGTCAATGACAGTGTAAATTTCCTCAAGGAATTTTGTATTTGCATGATGAATAATGTCCTGTTTTGAGGTAAAACAGAACCAATTTTCAGTAGTTTTACTTTTCAGTTAAGCCTCTTCTAATTCTTCTGACTGAAACTGATGGCATGTTTTTCAGGCTGTGTCTGCTCCTGGCAGTGATACTGTCTGATGTTTATAGTTAATACCCGGGAATGGTACACAGAGAGGCTCTTGCTTATACTTTTTGCTCTAACACCCAAGGCCAGATAACTGGGTTATTTGCCCCGTTTGAGGGTCAGAAGCAGAAGAGTGTAAAGGGGTTGCACCTGCAGGAGGTGTGGACAGGACAGGTAACCCAAAACTGACCAGCAGGGTATGCTCTATCCCATCTGCCTCATGCTCAGTATAAAAGGTGAGGGATCAAAGGGTCAGCTCTCTTTCTTCAGTGGCCAGCATCCAAGGAGGACTCTGTCTGTTCGTTTGCCTTTGATCCCAATCTGTGCATTCTGGCATCCAGATCTGGAATCTAGTTCCTGTCAGTTGCTGAGTCCAGTCTGGGACTTTCCCAGTGCCTGCCGGTGACATGATTGTCATCCTGGGAGCTTGATACTGGTTTTGTATTTATGGTATATATTTCATTATTTTCTTATTAATATTGTTATATTTTCTTTTTATTATTACTATTTCCTTGAAGTAGTTTAGTTTCTTTTCAACCCATAAGTCTCTCTCCCTCTCTGAAGCGAGGGAGGTTAAAGAAAGCATCGGTCGTTCATTTAGTGGCCAGCCCAGTACAAACCACAACAAATAAAAGTGCCTTAATTTGAGAAAGCAGAATAATTAGAAGCTAGACTGGAGAAATATACTCTCTACAACCTAGGATCTAGAGCAGTGATACAGATCTCTGGTGGTTAATGCTCAACTCTATTGTATGCACTAGAAACTTCACCTCTTCCAAGTTATATTTTAGACAGCGTGTTTAAATGGGAGTTATTTCTGTTTCCGGTTTACAGTTTCTGTTTGGTTTTTTTTTTTTTCTTGTCTATAACACCTATTTTTGTGGGATTAACACAGAAACTCTTTACAATGTGCACAAGGCTGTGACTTTTTTCTGCTTCTAAGAGCAATGTACCACGATGCATTTCTCTAAGGCAGTGTTTGCAAAACAGTGGGATGCACTTCCTAAGGTGAGGGATCCATGTAATACTTAAGATGGGGAAGGTTACGCGCAAGATGAAGCACGATGATACCAAGTACTAAAGGGGCCTCAGCAGGCCAATTAATACTCATTATTCAGTCATCAAAAGCCTGCACGTCTGCTGTGGTTCCTTGATGTTGCTTGCTGCTTGTGCTTGGACAGCAAAAAGTCCTGGAGCTATGTGGCAATGGGACGCTGAGATGGGCTGCAGCATAGCCCAAGTGCTCCTGTTTCCAAGTAGCAGGCATTTGTGTAAGCCCCAGCTGTTCTGCAGAGAGGTAGGTATCTGTATGGGTTTGCAAGGTGGTCAGTACGAGCTTCAGCTACTGCCTAGGCCTCTGAGAGTGTGTGTAGCAAGTCTTTCCCAACTTACTGGTGGTATCAAGCTTGTGGCAGTTGACAGTGCCTCACTTTGATAATGGGACAGTAAGGTGCTGGCAGTCTAGTCTCATGATACTTTTCAGACAAAACCAAGTCTTCATTCCTTTGACTTTACTGGGGTGGGGTTTTTATGTCATATTAAAACAGGGTAGTTATTGATCTTGTCACAACTTAATACATCTTCTGATTTGGAAAAGTTTCTGTTTTGGCTATGTTTATTTTTACGCAGGTATCTATTGTTGGCTTGCATGTTAACCAATGGTTATTATTATTAACCTATGGATTCATCCCATAATTGCTTCTAATTTTCTTACACCTGTGATAGTTTATAAGGATTATAAATTCCATTTTTCAGTTAAAGGAGAAATGTGGGAGTTCACTATAATAACTGATTATTTCATGGAAATGCTTACTGGTAATAACACTATAGTCAGGATTTTTTTTTAAGCATAATTTGCACTGCTGCACTTTGCAAAAATCTCCTGTATGGTAGAGCATTGGTGTCACAGACTGAAAGCCATGAGAAAGATAAAGGAGGGGATTGTATTTTAAATTTATGCAAAACTACAAATGACGTGATGCATTCAGGAAAGGGAATGCCTTTAGGTGAATATAAGTTTGAGGGGAAAATTGGCAAGTATACTATGGCAAGTGGCTTCCTATTAAGTCATACAAGGAAAAACGAGATATGTAATTCCACTGATTTTATGATCTGGTAATAAGTACTATTAATATATAATTCAGAATTCAGCATAATCAGTGCTTACTTCACAAGAATCAAGTTTTTCTACATAGCAGGAGACAAAGGAGTTTAACCCAAATCCTTCAGCACTCTTACTGGGTAATTTAAATCGGCAAATTGATATATTTTTAGCATTTATAGGTTAGGAGCAAATTGTATCCATATTTAGCAATATATTAAATTGTTACATGTTGTCAACATGAATTTTGTATCATACTTGGCTTTTTCTGAATAATTTCTACTCTATGTTATCAGAGTTTTAAAAAAATTACATCTTCCAGGTTTTAATATTTATTTTACAAGTCTGCTTTTTCCCTCTTTTTCCAAGCTGTGACATAGAAGATAGGCTCCTCAAATTGGCCTTAACTGTTGTTAACATTCAGTAATTTTACTTTTCTAATTTTGGGTCAGTGTTCAGGTTCATTATAATGCAAATAGGAATTCAAATTGTATTTATTATATTAACATTGGACTGAAATTCAATTTAAATTCTCACATTCAGTTTTTACTGATACTTAACTTGAATTCAGCTACTCCTGGTTATCTATAGTTGGAAAAAGTATTTTTTCTGTTCAAACTGAGCCTTACAAAGGCTGTTCCTTGTTCCTCTTCAGTTTTCAATTTAAAACAGTTAGATTCTATACCTTAATAAAAACATTCTACTGGATTCACAGAAAAACTTCTTTATGGTTAGGGTGACAGAGCACTGGCACAGGCTGCCCAGGGAGGCTGTGGAGTCCCCTTCTCTGGAGATTTTCAAAACCTGCCTGGATGCAGTCCTGAGGAATGAGCTCTAGGCAATCCTGCTTTAGCAGGGGAGTTGGACTAGATGATCTCTAGAGGTCCCTTCCAACTCTGAAAATTCTGTGATTCTCAAGTTGATAGGGAAAATAATGATATAATTTGAGATACTATAATTAAGAGAATACATATGTATACAGAGCTGTATATAGTAATTGCTATTTATCTTCTTTTGTCTATAAATATGTGAGCACATTTAAAACTTCATTTAGGTATTTGGCTCTGCTGTTTTTTTAGAATTGCTTGTTGTGAGTGTATTTGCATTATTGCAGGTGTAGGAGGGTGATCTAATCCTTACAACAGAACATGTGAAAGATACTGCAGTTATTAATTTTTTTATAGGATAAAAGCTTGTGATTAATGAAGCATTTTATTAATAGACAGTGTCTTCAAATGAATATATTTTGTTCCAGAAAAAAGATAATAGTAATAAATATCTTGCATTTATTCTTTACAGTAAAGATGAGCCATTTTCTTCCAACTGTTATGCCACACAAATATATGGCAGTTCTGGTGTTTTGAGGTGGGGTGTGTCACACATGCATAGTTGTATTATGAATTGTAGTGATTTTGTTGAATCCTCATATTTTTATGTTTGAAAAAAAGAAGATTGAAAGAATTGAAACAAAAGTTTTAAATTGGTTTACGAATAATGGCCAAACTACGTATGGATTCTGTATAGCTTATACTATTTTTCAGCAAGTCAATTCTATGGGGAGCAGGTAGTCTCTGTTTATTTTATAATATGTTCCAAAGAGCTGCTTTTACTAGCTGAATAAGGAAATAAATCATAGCTTTATAAATAAATAAGTGATATTACACTTCTGTTGAGAAACTGGTGACTTTTTTTTTTCTTTTTTTTCTTGTAAGTTGCCATTCAATGTCTGGAGACTGTGTTTAAGATTAACCTGGAAGATACTCATCTTGCACCTCCACAGCATTTGATAGAAATGTTCACAAATTCTTTTCACAAGGTAAGAATTTTATTTAGACTCTAGAGTTACTCTGCCAATATATGCTAAGATTTAATATTGTATACACAACCTTAAAGTGCTGTATAGGTCAAAATTATGTGCAAACTTAAGGAAAACATGAAAAAAAGTGAAATTTCCATAAAGCTAGCAGAATTAGAATATTTTGGGGCAGTGGGAGGAATTCATTTCAGCTTGAGAAGGACAATTTCATATGGAAAATTACTAAACACTGAATGTCTCGTTCTCACTTGAAGGATTTTATCCTTCAGTTAAGCATTTTGCAGTTCCCAGAGATAAATGTCTGCGAAGTGCTTCAGGTCATTTGCAGTATGCTGATGCTTCTCAATCCCTTCTGGAAAGAATTTAGTTGTTCAGTTTTAAAAACTTCTTCATGGACACTAACCTTAAAATGGGAACTTCAAAAATGTTTACTAATTATATGTGTTATCTGGGATCTCCAGTACAGGAAGCACAGGAACCACCAGGATGGCAAATAGGAGAGTCAGAAGTTAGAAAACCAAGACTGTACAAACATATCAGCTCTCTTCCCCTTTGCTTCCTTAAAATATGTGATGATTCATAAGGTTTTTTTAGTAGTAGAAAGAAAACTGTCTTTCTTTTCTAAGGATGTTTTAGTGATGTTTAGTTCTTTGATACTTCCTGTGCACTACAGAAAATCTGGTTGCTTGTTCATACAATGCTGCCCAGGATGAATGAAGTTTTTAATAAAATCAGGACTTGTATTTTAATGGAAAAAAAACTTGGTTTGCTTATATACAGAATGACATGCTGCCTCTCTCGGATTCTTTACCAGAGGATGTTGAAAAGGCTGACCAACTGAAGGATGAAGGTTTGTAATAAACATAGGAATAAACATTTTGTGCTTTTATTAAGATTTTTGGGTTATCACAGATAGTGATAGTATAGAAGCTGGGTAGCACACATCCTGCAGAAAAGCTTATATGCTCTGGTGATTGTTATATTTTAAGATGGCTAAGTTATTTGCTCCATCTTATAGTCTATTAACTCCCTTGCTCAAGACGTTGCTTAAAAACTAAGGGATAACATGTAAAGTTGTGGGCAACATTCCTGAGTAGCAGAAGCTTTAAAGAATGAATAGTTATTGTTCGGTATATTATAGATTTCTCTGTTTGCCCATGGAATTGCTATGCAAGTTTCTACTTTATATTGAAAAGGTTATGTGATGTCAAGGGTTACGTGCTAGCTGAATACTGAAACATTGGTAAAAAGCTGACCCAGCTGAAGCCAATGGAAAAATTATTGTGAACTTACTAGGGTTAGTGTTTCATATATATGAAATAATTTTTGTGCTCATTGCAGAAAAGCCACTTGTTTATTTTCAGATTGATAGATGTTATTGCTGTTACATGACGGAAAGCAGCTGTACCATAGAAGTCTTCACTAATGCTACCCAAGAAGGAATCCATTTTATTTGCCCCGGAAAAGAAGGGGGAGGAAAAAAAAAAGCCATGTAGCACTGATAACTGATATGAAATGTTATCAGGTGGATTGATGCTTTATAAGTCACATTTTTTTATGACCTGTTGGATTTTCAGGTATTTGAGTCTTGTAGAAAAAATAAGTTTCTAATTGCAAGGCAGATGTAGTCCTCTCAAAAATTTCAGGATAATGATGTGGGAAAAGTTTGGCTGGTTTTGAGAGTATGTTCCATGTCTGTCTTACCTTAAAATGGTTGCGTGTAGTCATGAATGCAGACCATTACTGGCTGTGAAACTTAAGTTTTCGTAATTGTTGAATTTGCTCATCAGCTTGTTGGTTCTAAGGATAAGAGGTCAAACAAGGTTAGGTCACAAGTGAAAATTAGTTCGTAAGTTGTAAAAGTAGGAAAGTGAAGAATATCTGTAGCACTAAGTATGGTTATTGGACTGTAGGGATCTTCAGCACTTTCCAGGTGTGGGTGTTATAGCAGTGCCTGCTTTAAATCTGTGACTTCTGTCTTGTCATCTCTCAGCCCACAGGGATTTGTGAAATAGACTGAGGAAATTAAATTAATGTCTGCTATGTGTTAGTCTTTGTGTGGTGTTACTAAAGCAATTCTGTGCCTCTACTGAAAAAATTGAAGAGGGTCTAAACTTAAGCAAAGGGCCATTTAAAGTGTCAGCTATCAGGTGCGTTAGTAAGCAGTTTGGAACTGCTTGAAATGCCCCTGGTTAACTTCACATAATAAAATTAAAACTTCCTGTCCTGTTTTCTAATGCTGCTCTGTCAGGTAAATTCTCCTCATTTTCACACAAGTGTTATCTATCACCATCATCGTGCTTTTCAGTTATGAGTACTTTTCTGCTCTGAGTTAGGGAGATAAATTAGATAACTTGGGGAAGTCCATTTGGCCCATATCTTCTCTAATACTGTAATTCTATAACTCTGTCATTTCCTCATTTCTATCTGTAAGTTCTTACCAAGGGAATAACTTCCTTCAACTTTTTGGCCTCCAGCCTGCTCCTCCTCTGCTCTCAAACTAGCCCTAGTACCTGTAGAAGTTGTCTAATGGATGGGAAAACAAAATCAGATAGCTAGTGTTTTCTTCCTTGGTTATTATAAAACCAGGAAGTAATATACCCTCCAGACTAGTAAATAGTTGAATTTACTTGCCTACCCTTGTATATCACTTGACACTTTGGCTAAATGTAAGATATGTAAGAGCACAGACTATGTGCAGGTTTGTATAGTGTAACTTTGGCTTGATCCTAAAAAGATCTGGGTATCACCACAGTATAAATTATAACAATAGATAGTATTTTCATTGTAGAGGACACGCATTCAAAAGTAGGGGTTTTTGTGTTAAGATTTTTTGTCTGGCATTAAAATAAAATATTACACTTGCTATTCCTTTTGTCCTGAATTCCTTAATCTCAGCAGAAATAGTACGTCTAACTATTTTTCTGTTTTCCTTTAGCCAATTCTGAGCTGGAGGGAGAGCAAGAGCAAGAAATGTACCCACTGAGGCTTCATCTTAGCCTTTTACCCCAGGTCATCTTTAGTTCAGAGCAGTGTCAGAAATTCCAACTTTGATAGTCATGGATGGCAGTTTTGTTCTAGAGAAATGTTAGCTGCTGCAATCTCGTTGAGTGCAACTAACTTGCAAGTCTTTTATCTGACAACAGGATTTAGTGTACACACCTTTACCTTAGATCAAAGGAAAGATGTCTAGATGGTTGGCCTGTGAAATGAGATAGATATGGTTACATTCTGTGTGTATTTTGAAGGTGTACATACAATTACAGTTTCAGTCTGCCATCTCACCAGCAGGGATTGCTGACTGTAATTACAGTCCAGTATATTGCTGTTGGGAAGAGGTGGTTTTGTACTACCTTCGTGATACTTAGTTACTTAAATCTGGTTTTTGTTTATTAAGCTCTCCATGTTCAGAAATAAATGCAAGTATAGTTGTTTTCAGTTAGCACAGGCACCTAAGACTGCGTGCACCACAGTCTTTTGCTTTCTATCAGAGACAAAATGTTGCACTGACTGAACTTTTCCAGCCTTTGCATATGCAGTTATCTACATCTGTAGTAACCTGTTGAGCTATCCCTTCTCTTGCTTCTTTTGGGAGAGGGTTGAAATATTTTCCCAAAATACAAGGAAGTCAGTGGAAATCTGTAATTTTTCTGACAATTTCTTGACATTGCTGGGAAACCAAGGCTTCTATAGGATCTAGCAGGCCAAAGACCTGTAGTCTTGGGACCAGGGACAACCTTAAGCTTGGGCTAGTACTAGTACTAGCACTTTTTCTCTACTACTCTGTCATGAGGAAAGAAAGAACCTGGGGGAGGAAGGAGTGCATAAGATATCTTTTCTTTTGAAAAGCCTTACTCCAGA
Organism: Charadrius vociferus; assembly: GCF_000708025.1. Taxonomy (NCBI): domain Eukaryota; kingdom Metazoa; phylum Chordata; class Aves; order Charadriiformes; family Charadriidae; genus Charadrius; species Charadrius vociferus. Next base: position 150,954 of record NW_009648250.1, on the reverse strand, counting down.
ATTTTCTTTCCATAGAAAAGTTGTATTTTTCTATTTTTTTCACTAGATTAAAAAAAAAAAAGACATATGAAACTGCATTATAGAGTAGAAGTTCTGAGCTTTGTTAGTGAGAAATTTTACCTCAGAATAATTTCAGATTGCCTGTGCTCTACATCCTTTCCATTATCTTAATGAATGAATTATGTGGCATCACAGAAGTGGGGCTTACTGCTTTTCCATATTATATGGATAGTTACAAGCAAGTTGCTGGGACGTGGGAAAATAAGACCAAAAAGGAATCAACATATAGCCTATTGGATTATGAAGCTTGCTAAGATAGTTAAGACTGATGAATCTTTATTAGAGTAGAACTTCAATTACAATTACACTTCTTAACAAAGTGATCTTTGCTTAACAACAGAAACTGGCTGGAAAATGTGAAATAGCAAGTTAAGATTGGGAAGGTTTATGTGGTGGACTACAATATAACGTGTACATAATAAGCTTTACAGGCATAGTAGATCTTTTTTTTTTTTTTTTTGCATTATTCCATGCCAGTTCTATTTGAAAGAATGTATCTCAAAAAAGTGCAGTCATAACTACCCTATATAGATGCTATAATGTGGCTGCTCTATTTCTTTCGTGCATAGCATTGTATCTTTTAACTACCTAAGAGATTTTTATAATTTATTTCAGGTAATAATCATATGAAAGAAGAAAACTATGGTGCTGCAGTGGATTGTTACACTAGGGCTATAAAACTGGATCCAAACAATGCAGTCTATTACTGCAACAGGTAAAAGCAAAATAATACAAGCCTTTTATTCCCAAACTTCATTAACATTATTTTAAAGATAAATTGTGAAGTAGACCAAAACAACATGAGGCTGGAAAACCCTACTATTCAGAAATTTATCATATTAAATTTGTAAAAGATCTAAAGCCAAAGGCTCATTCAGCATATCTCTATTGGTTAAAGGTGTAATATAGGCTATAAAATTACTTGTAACACTTGAGATGAGATTTTTGTGAGATAGATTGTCTACATTAAATCATAACATAGGCTGTGATTCCCAGTCTGTTGAGAGTAGTAAGAGCCTTTTTTTTTCTGGTGTTCTAGTGACTCAGCTGCCACCTCTATCTCTCCTAGTATTGGCTTTCCCTGGAAAAATTACCATCAATGTGGGAATAGCATTTTTGAGATTTCAAGCATTGTATAAATACTCGGTATTTTTATGCGTGACCTGTTGAAAAATAACAAGGCTGCTGTTGTCATTTCGTTGTATGATCTATTCTTTACCATAGTGAAGACATAGTGACATGGGAGCAGATGAAGTCTGAAAGTGCACATTAACCCAGCAGCAGAAGTGTCGTCTTTCAGTATACTGCCCTGAAGACCAGCATAAGAGCAAAGGCAGAATAGTCTATGAGCCTTACTGGAAGTAGTCTGGCTGTAGAGCCACTGTGCTCTACACTCTTCAGTGCCTCTGTTACCAGAAGGATATATTAACTTAAGTGCTGTCTATCTGTCCTTGTGGCACTGTACCCAGTGGATTTTTCTATTTTTGGAGCTGTGCTTCCATTACTCCAGAGTTTTGTTTGTCATAAATACAAGTGAAATATTTAGTGCTTCACGGCAAGCATAAAGAGAAAGGAAATGCACAGTTTACTAATATTTTATGGCAGTTCAAGGTGTAAATCATCTATTGTCCTTGAGAAAACTGATCACATAAGTGATTTTAGGTATAAAATGGAAATACAAGACCAGATTCAAAAGCCTCCCAAGATCACTGAAAGTTTCCTCAGTAGAGTGGGCTTAAGCAGCAAATCTGTAATTGACAAGAATAGAAATACTTCACCCTGTGTGTTACATCATCACATATCACATTTGTGAGGACCAAAATGAAGCTGATGTCAGTAAGCACAGTATTGTATGAAGTTACTTAAAAGAAGACAGGCAGTCGCTTCAAATTTTGTGGGTGATGCGGTATTTGAATAAATATAGGCCTTAATCTTATCTTTCTTAAGACAATTTGGGAGCAATGGAGAACACGTTGCCTTCAACAGCGTTGCTTTTTACTCACAGCATTGGGAAAAAGACAGCTGAGGTGCCCTCGACATCTTAACTCGCTATATAAATTTTTTGTAAACATGGAAAAAACATTTATGTTCACACACATGAGAGACTAAGCATTGTCCCTAGCTTTTATCCATACATCTTCACTGGCACCTATGGAGCTGTACAACTGTTAAGCAGCCTGAATATTTTAAAATATGTAAGTAGTCCCATTCAGAAAAGATTTTAATCGAAGTCACAAAAAACATGCAATTTGCAGATTATCACAGGAGAAAGGATTGAATATAGTGATGACTGTAGCCATCTAGCATTCCTAATAAAATAGAATGCTTTATGCAATGGAAATATTGTCTTTTCTACTATAGTTTTTTAATCAAGGAAGAAAAAATTAGTGTTTTGAGACCTTTCAAGCTGGGGAAGTTTTGATTATTAATGTGTTCCAACGTCCTTTTTAATTTGGGCAAGTCTTTAATCTTACTGTATAAATGCATGCAACATTTAGTAATTCTCTGTTGTACAGATGCAATTGTACTTTAGTAATTCAGAGATTATTGAGAAATGTTATCCTGACTTACCTGCAAGTATGAGTTGCCTGCTAAAAGACTAAGCAGGGAAAAATCACAGCTTTCCTTTGAATGGCAGTAAAACTATACTTCTCGCTGGAAAACAGGAATTGTATAAAATACTACTGCTTAATCAATGATTTTATGTAAACTACTACTTGAGAGTTTAACTTGTAATAGGTTTTATGATGTATTTTGTGCAGTCACATGGTGGATCTAAACCAGTTCCTTAGAATTATTTATCCTTTCTGTCCTCAAAAGGTGAGTGCATGTTCTCCAAAGCCCTAGTCTAGCAATGCACTTAAGCACATACTTAATTCAGAACACTTGTTTGTCCTGCTTAACTGAAGTAAGCTGAGGCATTGCCTAAATAGTGAGTGAAAAGTCCCTAAGATTAAACAAGTCTAAAGTTAGTCATGGACATGTGAATTTAAGCTTGGGGTTTTTTCTTCTATTGTTTTTGTTTGTTTTTTTTTCCTAACAAAACTCTCCCTTCCCTGTTGTCTTCCTCTTAGGGCTGCTGCACAAAGTAAGCTCAACAAATACAGTGAAGCAATAAAGGATTGTGAGAGAGCCATAGCAATAGATCCAAAGTACAGCAAAGCATATGGGAGAATGGGGTAAGCTAATACAAATCTGAGTAAACACGAAAGACCCAAGTGTAAATCACCATAGATTTTTCTGAAATAAGCGGAGATAGGTTGTTTTACTTAGCTGACGTTCTTGTTTTGAAAGTGTAGCAATTTTCTGAAGATGACCCTACCAGGCTGTCAGTTTTAAGTTTAATATATGTGGTTGATCTCAGCATTTTCATACCAGATTTCATCAGTTTGCTATTTTTTTTCTTTCAGTTTATTAACTTCACAAATTTAGTTTAAAAAGTCATGGTGTGTTTTTTCTACCTCCTGCCTAGTTATGAGTAATCAAAATTCTGCAGTTGGAGCAGTGAATCTGTTAATGATGTTGTTAGAGAACAGATCCTAAAAGTATTGGGGCTTCATACTACCAGGAATAGAAGCTTAATTTTTCTGTTTGATAGCTCTTTGGAAGCAGATATTTTAGCAGGACTAAGCTATGTCCCTTTGGTAGTTTTTCTGAGTCATGCCTGAGAGTATAGTAATAGTATAGCCTCTTTAGGCAGTGGGTCTGATTAAGTGCTGTCTGAAAAAAATGTCAGGAATGTTCTGAATGGGATATCTACTTAAGCGAAGGGCCATTCGTCCAAGATGTGTAGCTTTTGCATTTTCAATAATCAAATGTATTGTGGGTGTGGGCTGAATGTTGCATAAGGCTTTTGAGGTTCTATCTACACTAGTAAATTAAAAAATGCTTGGGATTGTTTGTTGGGTCAGCTGGCACAAAATAGCCCATGCCTATGTTATTGAAATCTAGTTTGCAGTATGGAGTGGCGACATACAAACTGCCTATTGCTAAATTGCATTGGCCCGTGTTAAGTTCTGAACCATGCCCCAAAATTGTCTGGGATATTGCATGTTGGCCTGGGACAAAACTATGCTAGGGAGCATTTATTTAAGATCAAAGATAATGGAATTCTATCACTTGAAAACTCTCCACTATGCAGTTTATTTTACTAATACGAATGTAGCCTGACTGGCTTTTGAGATGACTAATTCACTTTCAAAGTTTAGGGATTGCTGAATTGGTTTGGTTCTATTTAACTCTCGTTAGATTGTTTCTTCATAGAGCACAACCTGAGATCCCCTGATTTCAGTGAGATGGAGGGAAGCCACAGGCTGATTTAATTGGAAATTGGAGGTTATTTTAGAGTTTTGGGTGTAAGACTGGTGTGCCTTTTGATACACAGTGTAAGTGGGATCTTTCTCAGGCAATCAAGCTTCTCTTTTTTTTGATTGTCTGGTTGTTTTGATAGAGGATATACTTTGAGCTACAAGCCATTGCCTAACTCGGCAGATGGATGTAATGATATGTCGGCATAGGCTGAATGAGGAAACAGTGCTTGTTTAGTAATAACTGAAAATAACAAGTGCAGAAACCACCTTCTCAACAAAAAGTCCTTATGAGAAAGCTGTGTTTTCTGACTGCGTTATGCAGGCATATTAGTTTTTCTCAGGATTTGACAGAAACTCTTTATATTTCACAGAAATATGCAGAAGTGCCATAGTAGTATGCAGAAATGGGAGCCATGTAGACAGTTAAAGTGATACTTCCAGCATGACCCTGAAAGAGCATTTGTCTGGATAGGAATTGTGAGCAAAGAAACTGTCGCCCACTGTTCTGAGTTGTACTGAATTTTACATACTTTCTCTCCAAAAAAAAACCCCCACAATTGCATCACAGAAATACCAGATTGCATTTCTTGACTGGTCAGAAACTATTTTGGCAAGTTAATGGGCCAAAAGGGAGAATGTTTTTTATAGGAGTAACTGTGTTAAGAGAGAAAATACTAATATTGTGTGGTTTCCTCCAGGAGCTTTACTGGAAACTCCTGGAGTTTCATACTGCTATTGAGTTCATCATCACTGAAGAGTAATGACTGTGACTGATGTATCTAACATAACTCTTGCCTGAGATAAAAGGCTAAGATCTGTTTGTGGGCATTAGCACAGGCTTATCAACCCAGTCTGTGTAGCTCAGCTCATGCCAAAGGGGGACTGGAGTACTAAATAGCTGAACGTGCGTTACACAGATCTTTCGCAAAATGTGGAAAAGATCAGTTTACTTTTGTGGTCAGTATAAATTGAAACTACAGTAGAAGATAGAATTGAAACTGCAGCCAGATGGATTTCTGGAATAGCTCAAAGAAAGATGGTGTTTTAAATGTAGTAGGTAATCAAATTTGAAAACAAATTCTGTTTCAAAAGTAGTAGATCTGTTCTGTGCTCTCCTGAGCTGCTGGAGAAGATGCTTTTTCAAAACATTAAGCAGACTTCCCTGATACAAGAGTTTCTTACAGCATTTTACAGATGTTATTACTGCCCTGTATAACCCATTTGTCAAGCTGTTGAAGATCCAAAAGAAGAACCTTACACTGATCCTAAGACAAAAATTATTATGCTAAAACTTGTGGTTCCAGTATTGATTTCTTGAAGCTGCAGAACTCACGTTAAGCATATCTTTGCCCTACTTTCCCATGTACCCTCTTGAATAATCTCATGAATCAAAAGAATTGGAGGAAACAAGAATTCCTGAGCTTATGTGAAAAGTCACAGATGCTGGATCCAGCTTGTGCTCTCAAATACAGATTAAATCACTTGATAATGCCAAGGAGTTTTTAATGAAACTTGCATATATATGGAACTGAAAATGCAAGATGAGTTCTTGAAGGATCATCTCGTGCTAAAAGAAGTGCTTAACACTAAGCAGTAGTAGCAAAATAGCAAAACTTGATTGAAGTTAGTACTGAAGCTAAAAACTAGTTGTGAGATAGTTTTACTTAGAACAGAAAATGTATCATTACCTTTTGATGGTCATTTATGTTCTACCCAGGATTTCTTTATTTCACATTAGGTTGGCTCTGACCTCAGTGAATAAATATGAAGAAGCAGTTACCAGTTACCAAAAAGCACTGGATCTTGATCCAGAGAATGACTCTTATAAGTCAAATTTGAAAATAGCAGAACAGAAACTAAGAGACATGTCCAGTCCTGTAAGTTAGCTCTGTATCTCTTTATTTACAGTGGCTTTAACTGGAATTTTGTAGGTAAACTTATCTTCAATTGCAATTTGTTTGTAGACTGGAACTGGACTGAGTTTTGACATGGCAAGCTTGATAAACAATCCTGCCTTCATTAGTATGGTGAGTATATTTTAAGCTTTATATTATACTGTTTTTAAAACTGAAGTTTTAAGAACAACTCTTACATAACACAAGCAATGTTAAGGCTTATTGTAATGGCAGTAGTTTCATTACACTGAATTTAAGCTTTTCTAAGTCATTTTACACTCAAAGCAAGAAGTGAAGCATAATTCTCCTATAATGCCTGTCTTATTTCCAATTGACTCTACTTTACTTATGAACAACAATGTGCATAGATTAGATATGCTGGTTTTGTGGATGGCATGATAATAAAACACTTGTCAACAGCATGGTGAAAATTTCGTTTCTATTCTCCACATACCAGTTAACAAAGAAATCTCGTAAGCAGTTGATTCAGATGCAGTACTCAAGACTAAAGTAACTCTGCCTTTCTGTTCTTACTCTTTCAAATTATCCCTGACATCCTGAACTGTGCAAAACTTCATGAGATGTGCAAACAATGAGTATAAATAACATACACTGCATTCCTTTACTTCCACTACAATGGCAAATTGTGGGTTTGTCCCTCAGTAGTTTTTCTCCATGCATGGCTTTCTTAGCTAAATGGTATTAATTGACTTTGAAGAATGGAATTTGGAGAAAAAAGATGCAAAAAATACTTATTTCCTTTGAGAACACAGTTAAAAATTTACTGCCCCTCTGGTAGCTTCATTAGGACAGAACATCTCAACCAGTGCTTCCGTGTGGAAATGCAGTGCATTCAAGAGAGATCAATGCATCTGGGCCAAATAATAGAGATGGTAGGCAGGGAAGAAGTGAGCGAGTTCTCTGATGGCACTGGTGATTAAATAGCAATGGAACTCTGTGTACCACTTTATTTGCCACATGACTTACTACGACAGTCTGCACCTGTTACGCTTCAATATAGAGCTAACTATGGGGAAAGGATTTTTTGCATTATTTCCAGAAGATGCCTGGTCAAGTGGATCGAACACAGAGCATTCAGCCAGGAACGAAGGAATTATTTTCCTGTGGTGTAGTTTTTTGGTTTGTTTTTGAGGAAAAAATTGACTCACTGTCTGACCTTGAGAAAGTTACTTCTAGCCTCCATTTTGGCCTCTAACCTAGATCACACTCATAGAAGAAGTAAAAAAAAATATCCTTTATTACCCATAGAGTGGACCTGAATTTGGCATTTTATATCCAACAGTACATAGAGAAAAGAGTTGATTTACTTTTGAGATGTATATATGGAGATATATTGATCAATAAAATGAATATAGTGTATATATGGTTTTTTTAGTAGCTTTCAAAAGAGAATGAATAAGCAGATATTGCATTGTGCCTGTTGGTCTTGTATTCATAGGCACTGATTTCTGTAGGAAGTAAGTTACTAACTTTCAAATATCACCTGGTTTATTCTATAGTATCTGTCCATATATACCCTTACACTATGGTAAACACAATGTAACTTTTGAGGTGTCTTAGGAATGAGAAATGTAAATAACCTCATTTTTACTACAAAGTAAGAAGATACGCAATTACCGCAAAAGATATATGTTACTACAAAACCATGCTAACAAATTGGTCCACACTCCAGTTTATTCTGCAATATTTTGTGGTCATAATCTTAACAGTTTATACCCAGTAGAAATAGTAGTTGCAAAACTGATTTATCCAGGCTGGGAATCAAAACACACACTTTTCTCCAAAAAGCCCAATAGAAAATCTTTGTCCTTGGAAGTCTTAAGTGATTTTTTTTTAATTATTATTTTGTTTGTTTGTTTAGTTTTCTGGTACTGGGTTTCTACATTTAACGTCTTCCTGTCATACTTTTCATGTCTGAATCTGTAACCACTATTTTCTACCTAACCTGTAACAAATTTTGTCAGCTTCATATCCTTGAAATACATTCCTGTAATGATTCCTTTTGCTGGGGACCATACTGTGCACATAAACTTAGCTTAATTTTGTAATAAAACATAGACTACAGTGTGTGGATTTTTGAGGTTTTTTCCACATTTTCTTGAGTGATACCTATGTAGTAAATATGTTATAATTTCAGCTATATATTGTCTATTCTAGGCAGCAAGCTTAATGCAGAATCCTCAAGTTCAACAATTGTAAGTATTAAAATTGAGTACCATTAAAACAAATGTCTTTACGGTTTGAATTAATAAGAGAAAAGCCAGATAGTACTGTATTCCTGAAAATGTAATTTTATTTTTGCTTGCTGTAAATAAAACTACTGTAGTTTGTTCGTCTTGCAGCTTATTTCCTTCCAGCAATTAAAAACAGAACTATAGTTTATTGCTTACTGTAAAGATGCCTGCATACCCCAATGTCAACACTGTGCTAACTGTTCCAGGATGTCGGGGATGATGTCAAACGCCATTGGTGGCCCTGCTGCTGGTGTTGGTGGCCTGTCGGATTTGTCCAGCCTGATCCATGCGTAAGTAAGAGTTGCATAGTTTTAACTGTTAGATTTGTAGAAGCATCACTGTGCAACATCTATTTAAAAGGGATGGTGTCAAGCCAATTATATTGTGGCCTGACCCCATTGTACGCCTGATTATTATCAAAACTGAGACCCTGAAGACTTATTTTCCACTATCTTGTTTGTTTGCTTTGTACATTTTCATCTATTGGAATGATTGAACTGTGTGCTCAGTTTCACTTTCTGGTTGTCATACACTGTCATACACTTTCTAAAAGGACACTTACTAAAAGTGCTCCTTTAAATCTTTAAGTACTCCTACATGTGCTTCAAATTGTCTTGATAAATTTACTACCTGGTATCCCAGACACTGTTAAAAAAAGCTACAGATTTACTTAGAAGAGATTGCAACGAGTTCTGCTCAGACATCCCTCTGTTTAGACTGGGAAGACTCCAGGGAACTCAGTATAATGAGGAAAAGCTTTTACAAAAACCAGGACGCAAGTCTTTTATAGTATAATAATGATAATCCATCTGGAATAGTCTGCACAAAAACATGCCATTTGCTTATATGGCAAGACCTCTTAAAGGGCATACAGTTTTACTTTATTTCAGAATTCTAGCGTGTTTCAAACTATTTTTAAGTTTTGCACCTTCAGGCAAAAGTAATTTATAATTCACATCACAGACAGGAATGTGCTCCCACAAAATCAAGGGCTGTTTTCACAAAAAAAACATGTACTACACCTAGATCTATGAAAATAGTGGCATTCCTTCAACCTGCACTGTGGTTTAAAGGAGTCTTGATAATTTGCTACTTGGGCAAAATGCAGAAGTTGCAGAGAAGCCATGCCAGGCTATTCATGAAGGAATATGTTTAACTTACTTGCTTTTTCTAGTAAACCAGTGTTGTGCTTATCTTTTACATGGAATTGTTCTCACCTATTAGTTTAACTCTTAAGCTACAACTGTTATGGAGATGGGTGTGTCTTGACTTCAGTCATACAAGGCATAAAGGTGTAACTGTACACTTGCTTTCTATTAATGGTGTCTTGCTCACAAATACAAGTTGGCAGCTGCTCACTGTATTTCTGGAAAAACGAATGTAAGGTTGCGCGTCAACTACAAGGGTAGTTACGTTAAACAAATAGAATAGATCCTATTAAAAAGCAGGAAGCAAATAACGGAGCACCTTTGTTGCTATATTTTAGTTTTACCAAGTAAAGCAATACTTTTTACTCCATGTTATCAAGTAGAAGTAATAGTCCTAAAGAATGAAAATGAAGATCTGATGATAATCCTGTTTGGAGAGACTATAACTAGCTAAAGTCATAAGACTATAAATATGTTGGTTAAGACTATACAGCAAGTTATCTTTAGTGTTAACTTGCATATAATGCACCTTTCAGTTTTATTGGGATATCCTGTTTTCTTAAAAATGCTGCTTGTCACTTTTTTTCACTTGTTGATTTTACTGGATACTGTTCAATACAGGGGGCAGCAGTTTGCACAACAGATACAGCAGCAGAATCCAGAGCTTATAGAGCAACTGAGAAATCATGTCCGGAGCAGGTCTTTCAGTGGCAGCACTGAAGAGCATTCCTGACTTAAAGGAGGCATGTGAACTGGAATGGTATATAACCCCAAAATGCATACCATAGTTAGTAGCAAAAGCACCATTGTAACTCTTCTGCTTGAATAGAAGACAGAAAATTCTTTGTGCGTGTTTGCAAACAAGAATAAATCTGTTAAACAGATCTATTGCACATAACTTGGAACATATCATTTATGTATAGTTACTCCTCTGAAAATTAATACACTAAATAGGTGGTTTATTAAAATCCCTCAGTACAAGTCATTTTCAGTATGTGCATTAGATTGATCTCCAGGGCTATTGAGTAGGGAGTTTTGTAGTGGGCTGATCTTGCATAACAGCTTAATTCTAAAATCCTAGTGTGAAAGGCAGGTTATTCTTATGGTGAAAGTCATTATGGCTGTACTCCTTGTCAAATATTGAAAGAATAGGCCTATCTGATGTGCCCTTTTATAATGAGCATAAATTGGTGTTGGAGTATAGAGTGAACTTAAAACTAATGCTTGCAAAGCCTGTTTCTTTAAGCCTGTGGAGGGGCTGTCATTAGAAACATGAAGTATTTTTCAACTTCATTGGGCAGGGGGGAGGAAGGTGATTGCATATGAAGGAGTACCACAAACTGTAGAGGAAGAGAAGGCACTAATCCTGAGTAGGATAATACACAGGAACCAAAATGTAACTTGGCTTGGGAAAAGACAGAGTATTAAGAAGTTTTAGGCTTTTCTACTGCCATGTATACCCTCAAATCATGATGGTAGCCCTGGAGGTCAGCATTATGGCACTATTTTCCTGGCATGGCAAACTGTATTACATTCCATGTGTATGCAGTATTTAACATAAGCTTAAAATTCTTAACTGTAATAAGCTAAAACTGGTCCTGTGACTGTACAAATAACTAGTACTGAAAATTTATTAAAAAATAACTGCCTTAGAAAGAAGGATTCTCTTCCTATTCTTGTGTAGTAAATCACTGGCTTAAATAATTAAGGATTTTTTTTTTTAAAGTTTCATTACACATCTCTATCTAAAGTCATGGTTATATGGCCAAGTTAAAGATTTTTCCACTCTATAGTATTTCTGTTCCTACCGTGGCTTTTCTTGCTCAGTTAATCTTACTCTTTCAGAGAGCACTCAACTTTTTTTTTATTCTGCTTACTGTTCACACTGCTTTCTGATACAAGGTACATTTGTTTTTACTCCAGGGAGGTTCTTAACACTCACACTTTCCTCTTTGTTTATCAAAACTAATTTGAGGAGCCTGCTTTGATTCCTAAGACAAAGTGATCTCTGCTGGCCAGTTTGACTGGAGAAGTGGGTGGAGGAATAACAATAGACTCCCAAATGGAGGAATACACAGGAACTCCTAGACCTCAGACATTTTATCTGATTCATCTTGTGGTCAAAAAAAGAGGAACGTCAAGTAGAAGCAAATGCAAAATTTGGGGCTAAGTCACATACTTGACTCTAACAAATGTTAGTTGTGCATCTCTTGTATGAGTCTTCCCCTATTAAAACAGGGAAAAATGCAGCTGGATCCCAGAAGAAAGGAAGAGAATTGGAGAAAACACAAAACCAGGAAATCTGTATTTAACATCTATTGAATAAAGAGGTAAAGCTCAATACAGCAACTTAACAACTTTAAGATTTTTCGTACTTTATTCAATAGAACTTGCTGATATGCAGCATTAAAATGCTTTTTAAAATTCTCTATATAAGTTGCTGTAGCCGCCTTTTTGAGCCTGTGGAGATACTTAAGCTTTACATTAAAAACAGCTTCAGGCTTAACATCTGATGACAAAGAATTAAATCATAGAATCATAGAATGGTTTAGGTTGGAAAGGACCATCGAGTCCCAACCTCCCTGCCATGGGCAGGGACACCTCCCACTAGACCAGGTTGCCCAAGGCCACGTCCAGCCTGGCCTTGAGCACCCCCAGTGATGGGGCCTTAACAACTGCTCTGGGCAACCTGTTCCAGTGCCTTACAACCCTCAAAGTGAAAAACTTCTTCCTAATGTTTAATCTAAACCTGCCTTCTTCCAGTTTAAAGCCATTCCCCCTCGTCCTATCACTCCATGCCCTAGTAAAAAGTCCTTCCCCAGCTCTCCTGTAGGCCCCCTTTAGGTACTGGAAGGCCACAATAAGATCTCCCCAGAGCCTTCTCTTCTCCAGGCTGAACAGCCCCAACTCTCTCAGCCTCTCCTCAGAGGAGAGGTGCTCCAGCCCTCGGATCATCAAATCCCTAACAGGATCTTTTTTCAGAGGTAGTTCAGATCCTGAATCTAATCCATTCAAGAAAACTGCTACTTAAGTTCAGTTACATTTGATAGGACAGGATGCTATTTACAAGAAAGGTTGATGGAGGCTGTAGGTGGGCTTATAACTACTGTACAAACATTGCTTGGAGTAGTGTGTTGTGTCAGGAGAGAAACATTGCTCCTCGCATATCTCTTGTTAAACTTCACAATTCCTCTTAGTTCTCTCTTTCATATTTTCAACTGCTCAAAGTAAGTTTTACTAATTTTGGTAAGGGGAACCAATAAATCCAGAGTGGACTGGACAGCACTACACTACCTATCACATTCAATTTATCCTTACTTTGTGACAGCTATCTTCATGCTGTCCGAGGTACCTTTCTACTTTAAGACAGAAAGTGTGTCAAGAACCTCTTGAGAGTTCCTTAAGAACTACAAAATATGGTAATATTCAAAGACTGTAGAAGTTGTACTGTCAAGTACAAGCCCTACGGCTTCATGGGAGAACTATCCCCGTAGTTAAATGGAATGAAGCATTGGTTAGTTATCTGAAAACTACTCTTGAAATTATTTTTATAGACCAGTAACTTTCATTTCACATACTACAATATTGTCATGTTTAGGATTTACTCCACTACAGATAATACAGAGTATTTCTTAAAATATTGATGGCATTAGCTAACCCTTTAGGAATGTGCTACAACTGGCACAATACTTAACTTGTAAACATTCTTTGTTTCTTGTATATTAACAGAAAGGGCTTTATAGCCTAAATAAAAAAACAGTGAAACCAATAACAGGAGCTGTCATTACATGCTTTTCCATTGAAACCAGGAACAGAGGGATCATTTATGCTAAAGTCTATTTTGCCTTGAATAGGATAGATTGTTTCAGAGTCATGCAATATCTCTTAATCACAGGGTGAGGAAGGAATCTTTTCCTGTGTAATAACTGCACTTTTTTTTTTTTTGCACTAAAATTCTTTGTCCTGCTAGATCCAAGTGCTAAACCACAATTCCCATAAATACAGCTTTAATTTAAAGCCAATTGCAGTTTATCATTCAACTAGGTAAATATGCGTTTAACACCTAATTTATTTTGTATCATCACTGTACCATCAGCATATAAGTGTGATAATTGTTATAGAAGAAAATGTTTTGCACTCGAATTGTAAACTCCTGTAACATGCTTGCATGGAAGTATATTCTAACTATGCCTGATCATAAAGATACCTAATGAAATGTTCGGCTTCGAAATTGTTTCAGTTGCACTTTTGGTTTTGTAACAAGTACAAAGTAAAATCACTCGTGCATATTGAGAAAGAACTAAGTCTGCAGCTTTGGATTTGTACTCTGTTTCAGGGCTACAGAAAATCATACTGGCAAAATGCAACTTGTCTACCATTTCTGTGTCTCTCCTACCTCTTATTACCATATGGTTACATCTTCTTCAACTTGTGTCAGTTTAACTTGAAAATAGATTATAAATAAAGTTATTTACATTTTTTGTCTGGATACTTGTGGTTTTACTGTTTTAGTTTGTTGATACATATAGAGTAAGAGATAAATTGCATTTTTAAAATCCCTGTTTATATTGGTTAATCTGCATTTTATTAAATGTGCATGATATAGTTTTGATGTTTTTTTTCCTCTACAGACTCATTCCCTCAATTCAGTAAGCAGGTCCTAAATGTATCTAATATTTTAAAATTGAATTCTACACTAAAGATTTTATACACAGGAAAGCCTTAAGTAAAATACTATCAAAACTAAGTAAGGTGGCTAAGAACCAATACGGTAGCTGAGAAATATGACAAGCCACTGACTAGAATCTGTAACACTCGTTTATGAGTGTTAAACTAGAAAAGCCAGTCACCATTTTCTGTATTAAATGACTACCTTTGGGTGACTTAGGTATTTCAGCCAAAGATACTTACATCTTTTGTAAGAACAAAGCCAGGGAAAAGTACATTTTGGTGCTTAACCGAATCCTGAATTCCTTCCTGCATGTGCTTTGGAGAACTTGATCTAGGGCAGCCATTCAGGGTTTTTCTCCTCATTTTCCTAAAAATCTACTTAAATGCCCCTGGAGCAGGAAGAATAATTTGCACTGCCTCTGTTTAACAATAAAAAAATGCCCAAGTTCTGCTGTTTTAGTTGTTGGTTTGGGAAGTAATGTGCCTATTCACAGTATTGCAGGGACACACAACTCTGTGCAGAACTGCGGCTAACTGGGACAGAGTTGCTGTATTGCTTCTGTTCAAAGACTGAGCCCCAGCCAGCACATTCTCTGGCTGATACTCTCCTTTCTAGTTGCTGGCACCTCAACAGTGCCAGCTGCTCTCTCTCATCTCATGCCTTTATTAAGCTCTAGTTCTAATGGTGATGCACGTACCATGCAAACACACTGCCAGGCCAGGTACCCCAAGGTATTTCTTTTAGCAGTTTGGATTCCAGGAACTTGTCTATAAGAGGCAAGTTTCTTCACACTGAAGCAGTTTTGTCAGAACCAAAATTTAAGAACTGTAACCCCCACCAAAAAATAACAAAAGTAAGTACAAAGTGCTACTATTTCATATCAATCTTGCTCCCCTGCCCCAAGGTGATGTTAATGCAATATAATTTGCTAGAGCCACGCTTTTTAAAGGCTTTATTTTCAGGAGATAAAATGCATATGCATGTTTTTTAAAGATTTTAAAACACTAAAAAAATGAATTCAGAGAAATTAAATAAGCACAGTTACATTTATAGTTATATAGGGATTTGGGTTTGTTTGTACACATTTTAATATGATTCACCTGCAAAAACATTAAGAAGTTGGTCCAAAAAAAAAAAGCCCAGCAGAAATGCAGAATTTTTTCTTCAGCTTTGTTTGACTTCTGAAGAAACTACACAGACTTGTGCAATATCATCATACTCATATGTTCTCTTCAAAAACGTGTCAGTAAGTCTTAAGCCAGAGACACTCTAGAAAGGGAAAATATTTATACGAGTTATTAGAAAGAATTACTAAGCTTATAAATCAGCTATCTTATAAAAAAACTATGCTTTAAAGACTTACTTGCAATCCCTGAACTGAAGACAACAACGTAAGGGCAAGATGGAGGGATGAACTTGGGTGCAGCTTTCCAAGCTGCCGTCCTGAAACTCCACACCAGTGGATGGAATTAGTGTTGCACATTTCTAAAACCAGATCCATAGTCCTTTCACTGCTAGAGGAAATTAAAAAACAAGAATAAACCTGTGGGCTTTTTTTAAGCATTCAAGGACATGTAAAAGCTTGATTAATTTTATTATTCAGCTTACTATTAATCGGGCATTTATAAATAATTATAAGGCAGCAAGCAAGATTTACTGTGAAGCGCAGTAATTCAGTTGCATATAGCTTTGTCTAACACGAGCGTCTTGTCATGGGTTTAGCAGTAGTGGATAGTATAATACTGCTTACATTTTGGATGAAGCTCAAGATTTTCATGAGAAGTATGTGCAGACGAGGTATGTAGTTTAGTTCCTGGCTTCAACTTCTGTTTAGAATTACTTTATTTAAATGTCACTTTTGCAACCCTTTTATAAGGGGCTACCATAGACCCTAGTGTGAGCATAAATCAAATCAAAACATGGATAAAGATGTACAGAAGACTATGGTGACAGTGTTTAGCAGGCACTCTAGCAGTGGTGCAGAATTAGAACTAAAATCAGAGTGGATAAAAATGGAATCATTTATTCTGACAAAACTGTAGTTAAAAAAAATCACATATACACACTCATTTTGTTATTAGATTAACTAAGAAGAACTAAGATGATTTGTGATTTAAGTGTGGGGTGCAATCTTAAGTGATACTGCAGCCAGTTCCATGGAATTCCACATGTTTTGGCAATCTAGTTCAAATACTATCAGCAGATCGTGATGGAAGTTTTCATATTTTTTTTTCCGTTGTGTTTTTAAAAACACTGTACTCCAAAAGATGTGTTTCAAGTAGTGTCTTTACTCATAGTAAAGACCAGGTTTGAGTTGTTTCAAAAGAAAGTATCAAAAAATGAAACAAACACAGCCACAACTTACCCTCTCAGGAAAAAGCACAAGAAGCACATGACATCATTACCTGCAATTTGTTATTTTACATGTAATGTCAAAAGGTTCTTCCAAATTTACGGTGTCTGGTATTGTCTCCAAAGAAAGCCTTACGTCACCATATCCAGGAGCCTGAGAAGGTACAAGAATGTATATTCTCAGATGATGGACAGTAAAGCTGAAGTTTTTACTACTCAAGTTTCATTTACTGCAACAAGCTTGGAATAAGAGTGCAGAGTGCACAGCAATGCTCCATCCACAACCAATGACCACCTTCTTGATAGGTTTAACAATTCATTAGACAAGGATGATCTTTATTGCTGTTTTTCAGATAGTTCACATCCATAAAGTTTGAATACCCATATACAATTCATGAGAAAATCAGCTTTATTCTAAGACCTCTTCATTAGGCAGATAACAGGTACACTGTGGACAACGTATGTATAGTTTTCCTGCATAAGCCCACCACTATTCTACATCCTAAGAAATAAGAGATTGTTCGTTCTCTTTGCCATTTCACTCCTCCAAATGTCTGCCAAAATAACTAACTGCCACCAGTTAGAAAGGCATATGAGAGAAACGCTTGCCAACTATCCAATTCTGTCGGGAGCCAAACAGATTTCATACGGTCTACTAACAAACCTACGATAGATATCCTAGTTACTACCAACCAGGGCTGATTCAAGATAGTAACCTGCAGATAAAAAGCTTTACATTCTCAATCCCCACAAACGATAGATCATAAGGAAAAATCAAGGCGAAAATTTGTCCCACGTGACAAGGCTTAGTCGTGACACACGTTCCAATTGTGCTGGTAGAAGGATGCTGTAGTAAAAGTTACATTTACAGCTTGATTAAAAGATATTTCTGAAGAGGTCCAGAAAGCCAGTGACTGACAGGCTGGAAAGAGGTTTTACTCATACACAGTTCATTACAGACTGAAGACAGGTGACATTTTAGAAGGCATAGTAAATTGAACATTAGAGTAAGCAAAGGGAGGTCAAACCAATGGAAACTACAGACCAGTCGAGCAACCTAAGTTTGGAACCTTTCAACAAAAAAAAGTGATTATCCAGCACTGGAAAAAAGCACACATTTTCAGCCGTATTAGGTGACAGGAAGAATTCTACTGGAAAAATTATATCCTATTCCCTAAACAACGGGAAGTTTTGCCTAAAAATATATCTCTCTTAAAAGAAGATTCTAGTAACAAAAAACCCAAACCAATAAAAGCAGTGTTTTATAGAATAAACTTAGCAGCAATTGACCAAATAAAGACAGGATCAGAGCAGATGAGAAGGCCTAAATCAGTACACACCTGTTGGTGTCAACAATGAGACACCTGCAAGGACTGATGGCCATAGGTAAAGGCCTTACAGTAACACCTCAAGGAAGGAGATAGTTTTCATCCAAAAGTGAGGT
Source organism: Charadrius vociferus (assembly GCF_000708025.1). Lineage (NCBI taxonomy): Eukaryota > Metazoa > Chordata > Aves > Charadriiformes > Charadriidae > Charadrius > Charadrius vociferus. The sequence goes on along the minus strand of NW_009648250.1, from coordinate 132,818 downwards.
AATTGCTCAGATTATGGAATGAACCAGACAATTCCTTGCTTGTGCTGCTCAAGAATAATGTTCTTTAACTTTGGACTGGTTCTAGTCTAGTCCTGGATTGAATGCCTGTGAGCAGGTGGAGTGCCCTTGGCATACTGAGGACATGCATCTGTCTGGTTTAGTGTCGCCAAAAAGAATATAGTTGTGAATTCCAAGACCACTCCATTAAAAAACACCCCAGATTATGGTATGTGGGGGTGATCCAGGATACTTGTTTCAAAAGTGCATTCCTGATCTGAACGAAAACAATGACAGAAAGGCACAGTACAGGTAAAATTCAGGGTCTATGGGGGAAACAGTGGTTATAGGGCTAGTAAATGGATTAGGATGAAAATGATGGAAGGTGAAAGGAGCCTACAAATGACATAATCTGATAGCACTTGAAAGATGAGGCAAAGACAAGAAGGAGTTGCACTGCAACTCAAAGGGGAAAAAACCCAAACTGCTGCTTTTTCAAAGACAGATGTTGCTCAAAATGCACGGAATAGCTCAGGTTTCTCTGTTAATCACTAGCACAAAACAATGATGGATGAATAAAACTAATTCTGGAGTGTGGAGGCGTGTTAATCACCTCTGTGTTTCAGGTGCAATTCTCAAGGGTTGAACAAGAAGAGATGCAGAGTGAAAGAATAATGATTTAGGGAGAGAAAAAAAAAAAACACATTTGTCTTTAAAGAGAAGTTATAGGAAAGGTCAGTTGAAAATTAGATAGTTTATTAGTTAAAAAACAAGCAACAAGTTTCAAAGCAACAGGAGTAACAAAGTTTAGAAAAAAAGGGCAGTTTCTAATTTGATGGGGTTATACAGATACTTAACACCTCAATTAAAAAACAAACAGATGTTTTAGTGACTTAGCTGTGAATTTCCAGGATCCAAGTTTGCTTTCCTAGTTCCAAGTCAATGTGATTTCCCTACGGAATTGCTTGATTTTCTATGAGATGGGGGCAGAGGGAGAGACAGAGCCAGAAACCCAATTTCAAGCTTTGTAAACTCAGACTAAGATTCAATTGTCAAAGCTTTTTTACTGCTCTCCCATATTACACCATCCTCAATTCAAAAGATGCAAGCCAGGTTTAGGCATTAGACAGGCTGTGCAGCCAACTTAAGCAAGCTACTAATTACAACTTAAAATTATTGAACAATTTCGAAATCAACCAGAATAGAATAGATTCAACTGAAACTGTGGACACAAAAGATAAATAGTAGTATCTTATACGGAAAAATTGTTACTTGAACCTAAAATGTCTGTATGAATTAGGGAGCAGACTTGTGTGTCAATATTTAGCATACTTAAAGGAGTTCTTTTATCAGTGCTAAATGGCATCCAAGAAGTTAATTTTATTCTAACCAATGTATTTTGCCATATAGGTTACTTCATTCTGGCAATTCAAGTGCACAATCCATTAAGTTATGTTGTTCAGTGCTGTGAAAAAAGGAAGAGGCATGTTATGTACCAGAAAACAAATCCTCAAGAAAACAAAAAACGTTGCCATTCACATAACCAAAAGAAACAAGAATGCTTTTGCTCAGCTACAGTCCCTTGGAACTGTGGTTTTTTTCCACACTTCACTGACCAAATGTATTAAACAACCTTCTCAAATACATATAGAAACACATGAATTCAGAAAGTAAGCAGCTTGAACTTTTCCTTCAAGTCATTATTAAATTGTTCATTGAGTTGCCTTAAAAATAGATGCTAAGTTAAACTGATGCTTAAGTTAAACTTACCATTCTTTGGAGCTGGCTAGTTTGCAGCCTTCCCCGTTCACCCAGATTAGTTTTCCATACAATGTCTAGTTTACCAATCACCGTTACGCCTTTTATTACTCCAGCTTTCTCTGCAAATTCTTGTTTTGGCTTTAGGCAGTATAAGTATTGTCGTGTATCCATAGGTTGTAAATAAGTTCTTGAGCCAAAAGTAGACTCACTAAAAGAAAAAAGCATGGGGTCTTAAACAGTTATTTTTAAGAAGACTTAAGAATCCAACCTTTCTTCCCATCCATCACCAGTTTTTACTCTGTGTGTATTTTATTCATGGCAAAACACTCAACATTTTTTTGTGTTTCCACAACAGAAAGCAAATCTGGACTTTATGTAGCATCAAAGACCAAGGGGAAAAAAAAACCCCAAAACAACAAAAAAAAGAAAAGAAAAAGAAAAAGAAAAAGAAAAAGAAAAATCTGAGCCAGAGAGAACTGAGGTAGAAATCCACTTTGCTGCATCATAATTTGTCATCTGGCATCTTAGCATTTAACCAATGCTGGTAATTTTACTTCGGCTATTTGGTTCCCCCCAGTAAATCTCAGTGTCACAAGCCTAAGGTTCCCATTCAGGACAAGAACCGTTACAGCAGATACAAACACTCTGTAAGAATAATGCTCCACTATGCCGCAGGTGAACCCCTTCGACAGGCAAGGAGAAGACAGAATTTTCCCTTCAGGCCCTATTGCAAAAGCACCCAAACATCACCTCCTCCAAAAACCCAAGCAACTCCAAAGCAAACAGCCAAATTTAACTTCTACCCAAATATCACAAGCTTTTGTATCCACCACAGCTTACTGAACACATTAAACTGGTATTTGGTGTTTTACTAATTCACACTAAATGACATTTAGCATGACAAATTTTTATACTCTAAGATCCTATGAGGGCTTTCCACCGATTCACCTTGACTGCTGCCTTGCTAGATCTTGATTTAAACTATTGAAAACAGTTACCAGTCTACTAGAAGGAAGCAAGGCCAAGTCAGATGGGTCCTCTAAGGCTAAATACGTATACACAGATCAAGTCAGAATCAGATGTGGGCTAAATTTTGTATAGGAGATACTGAAGAAGTAGTATGTTTTCATGTTACCATGTCATCCGTGTTATCAAGTATTTGAGGATTAAGCTGGGGATTTCTCTACTAGGTAGAATTACAAAGTTTTAAAAACAGTTTCTATAAAAAGAAATCTGTAACAGCTTTTCTAGCTGAATACATAACAAGTCTTTTTCATCAAAGTACAATCCCTCCACTACAGGCAACTCACTAAGTAATGATTAGATCTCATGTAATCAAGTCAAATATCCTGAAGCTGAACATACCTTTCTCCTGCCGCATCAACTGTGTTCAGTTCTGCAACATTGTACATCATAGACGGCTCTAAAGAAACCTTCTCCATGAACATTGGAGAGGTGGTGATATTCTGAATTTGAGCTTCCAGAAACACTTCATCTGTCTGAAAAAAAACAGAAGTGCAAGTTCATGAAAATGTGATTAGTGTGATTAAAAAGAGTAGACAGTCCTATCGTTTAAAAGAAAAGATGTGTTTAGTTCATGCCTGCAAATCAAATTAATTAATGCAAGAAAAAACCTTAATCCCAGTAACAATAGGAGCAAAAGTGTTAGTTAACAGGTATCTTGCCAAACAATGGATGTGGGATAATTTTGCTATGTTCTAGCTATTGCGTATTTGTAATGTGTTAGATCACCACTTCCCAAGGCTTCCATCAACTCAATAGCAACTCAAGTTTTAATCCAAATTATTAAAAAAGAAAAAATGGAATAAATAGTCAGGAATTGCAGTGCACAACGACATGCCATGCCAGATTACTAGTGCATCAAGCTCTATAAAAAAAATAAAATAAGTGTGTGTGGTTTTCTTTAACTGAAGTAAAATAGTTCAGGTACCTGCTCTGAGAACTTATTATTATTATGAAACACTGATGTACTGGCTAAAAAGCAAAAACCAGCCTCCTCTCTCACTCAGCTGCATCATGCCAATGGTTACCAATATATGCATCCATAAATTTAACTGGTGCTCTACCTTAAAAACATCCTAGAAGACCTATCTGTTAAATGAAGCTAATGCCTGAAGACGGTGTATAAGGACCAATTCTAGTACAGGAATCAAAGCTACAGACTGGTAAACTTCAGAAGCTGAAAAAACATGGAACTAGAGGTGTGTTTGCCCCGCTGTTTCTGTGGAATTGCAGATTGGTGAAGTCACTTTGCAGCTCTAAAATCTCAGGATAGAATAATTACAGAAGGCTCAGTCTACTAGAGATAAGAGCCCCTGGAGAAGTGAAAAACAAACCCAAAGAAGTGCCAATTAAAAAAGGCAGGGGTGGGGACGACACACACCACCAAATCGGCGTTTACAAGAGAGTTGATTCAGGCAGTTGGACTAGACGATTGTTGTAGGTCCCTTCCAACTGAAGTATTCTATCATATAAATTCAGTATGAAGCAGTTTGGGTATCTTGTTATGATAAATTAAGAAAAGAAGTATTTTTATGGGGAAGGTGGAAGGAAGCTTACAGTTTCTTTTTAATTCATGTAAATTAATGACTTCATTATACAAATGGAGTCCTGCTTGTAAATTACAAAATACAAGTGGGACAAAATAGTAAAAATATTTTTAGTCTCAAAAGGCATTGTTAGAAGGAGAAATACAGAATGGTACGGGAACTATTTGTTGTGCCTTATTAACACGTTACACACAAAACAGATGATAGCATATATAAAGTAATGAAAACTGTGCAAGCTCCATGGGTTATGGACAGACCTCACACTTGCAGAAGGAGCTGGACATAACCCCAACTAAAACATGGCTCTCAGTAATCATTACTACTGCCACCTGACTGTCACTTAAATTGATACTGTTTATATCCCATAAATCCATTGCTCAAAGTGACCATTTACCCGAATTTTAGTTGTTTTCAATGCAGCAACCATAGGCAGAAATTTAGAAAAAGCTAATTTGAAAGGGAAAAGAAAAAAAAAAAACAAGCAGCATAATGAAAAAGCAAGTTAGTTTTGTGTTATTCCTGAATTGGTTTAATATCACACGGTTTTAAAAAATAATAAAAATCCTTAAATACTTCAAAAGAATGCAGTTTATTTTAACACACAGCACACCTTAAAGTGAAATCAGACTGCAGAAGTATCATACTAGCTCATCAACTGTTACATGCAGTTAAAAGTTGGAAAGTGCAGTTCCAGCTAGCGAAAGGAAAGAAGAACATCCAACTGCTGCTCTCTCCTCAAACCCACTGTCTCCACCAACCAGACGTGAAAAGTTGTGTCATAGCTTACACAAGCAGTGCTGTAGTAAAACCTACATTTCTATGGGTCAAAAGCAGGAAAATTTTAGAAGGTATTCACTCCAGTTTTCAAATAATGAATCTAGTCAAATTTTGGTGAGGTGTTTTATAGGAAGACCCCCACAAGCAAGAGTCTGTAACTTTTAGTTTCAACAATGGGTATTAAAGAAAGAGCTAACCATTAAATGATTAGCTGGACATATAAGATGACACAGTATCAGTTCATGATATGCAGAACAAACATTGCTTTTCCATTATGTTTTTAAAAGAATGTTAACAAGCATAGAGACAGATAGGCAATTAAAAAAAGCATACATATTTATAAAAAAATAAATTAAAATTACCACAGAACTGAGGTCACTCTAATGGGAAAATAAAAAAAAGAACACATTAGAGAAATTAGAGTTAAATGTTAAAGAAAAAGGAGGCTAACTTTCAAACAAAATGCATTTCTGCATTTTTTTTGCACCATCTAAACAAGATAGCATTAGTAAGACAGAAACGTAAATAAAAATGGATGCAAACAAAGATGACAACTACATTTCTAATAAGTTATAGCTAGCTGGTTACATGGTTTACTAGCTTTGCTTCAGAACCAACCCAAAGTAGAGCCTAAGGCACCCAAGATAAGATATGGTAGAACAAACTGACCCCCCAAAAAAGAGAGTTAGTTTTTGAGCAAGTTTAAAGTTTGTCCTGAATTTAAATCCATGCAAGGGGTTGTATATGAAATGGAAAAACAGTCCTTGTTGTTTTACGGATAATTTGAAGTATCAACATATATAAGGTCTCAAAACAAAAATAATGTGGTAATGTGTTCTAGCAAAGCTACAATACTGCAGCTTATAACAAAATTTGGCATAACATAATCAGGAAAAACTCTTTTTTGAATATCCATCATTCCAAAACCCAAACTTTAGTTGCAAACTTTGTATTCTTAAAGGTCTGCATATTTGTCTCCCTATGCATGTTTGCAGGAACAGAACCTTTTACAGAGCCTTTTCCAAGGCACATCAAAGTCAGTGAGAGACTTTCTATAGAACGGGGCAGGTAATTCAGTCTCAGGATTGCAGCAGGTAAGGGCGACAGGGCATGCGTTCTATGCATGAATTTCAGTGATTAACTTGATTTGGATGCTACTGCAATACGAGCAACAAGCAAGAAAATTAAGGTTCAGCATCATTCCTTGTCTTAGAAAAAAAATGAAATTATGGATTATAATTTACAGTAGAAAATAATTTTAGTGACACACTTTATGAATAGATAACATCACATCTGTAAGATTAATGGTAACAGTTTAACTGATTAGCCAGACTTTGAAGACCTTTAGTTAACTAAAAACTAACACATACCAATTTTTTTTTCTCCCCTGCTCCCAAGGATAACAGTCTTTCTTAATATTCAGAATGAAGGTCTGGGTGCTTTGACAGCAACATAGTATCACATACAACATCTAACCGAAGACTTATTTCTATGTTTTTAAATTTTACTTGACTTCTGTGGTCACAACACATAGCAGCACTTTAGATACTTTCAGAAATAAAATATGAATGGTACTGTATTAGTTTGGAAGGCAAATGAAAATTGCTCAGTTAACATAATCCAAAATCTTATAATTTTTTTCGATTAATCATATGGATACTTGGGTAATGGGAGGAGCATAAATTCCTGAACAGGAAGAACAAAAGGCATCAAAGCAGCCTTTTAAAACCTTTACTGGAGGGGGATGTAGGGGGGAAGCAGGAAACAAAACCAAAACCCCACAAATACCAGCTCAGACACCAAAGCTTCTCATAGATCTTTATCATGAGGAATTGGTGCCTAATTGAGGAATGAAGTCCCTTATCAAGCCCAGTCAGTAAAACAATTCTGTAAGAAAATAATACTTTTGACCTATGTCAAAAGTTTGCCCAGAATTTACCTTGAAGTGGCTTTTATTTCCATTCATTATGAAGTGTTTCACCACAAACCAAAATTTACACATGACACACAGAGAGATGGCAACTTTTAATTTGAGGTATCTGTCCCTCTTTCCCCTACCAGATATTTTCTATCTGAACCAATAATATAATCCACACACAAAATGGAGGTTTATTTTGCTCCTAGAGGAATTACCTAGTTTCTTAGGATTATTTTTGTTCTTATATCACAGCAGGAGACATCACCATTTATAGATAACACCACTTCTATAGAGCACTCAACTACGTACTTAGGTTCTGACCCTACTCAGGTATCTCACACCTGGTCAGCCTAAGGATTGAAGCCTGTGGCCTAGACAGATGTACCAACATATTTTTAGGGAAGTGTTTTTCTCTATTCCTCTGTACTATCTTTAAATTGATTATGACCCATGCCTTGATTTATTGTCTCTGTAAATAAATTACATTCTGTATATTAAATGTCTTGTAATTTACATGCTATTCATTCACAGCATAAAGAAAAACTTTATGGTAAGTTTTCTGAACAACTCTGAACAAGACAGATCTTTGCATCTGGAATCCTCATTTGTAAAGCAGGAATTCTAATTTGTTATTTCTCCTTTCTGTTTTTTCTATTGATACTTTCAGGAAGGGAAAGAAATACATCTTTCGCACCTCTATAGCCATAATCTTGCATGATGAACCCCAGGTGTGACTATGATGGAGATAAATACTTTGGAAAAATAGATTTGCAACTCTGCTTTTCTACATGCAAATTCATAGCACAAGTATCTCCTTAGTTAAGAACAAACAGGAGAGCAAAATATTTTCTACTTAGTTTAATACAAGTTATTTTTCAAATTGTCAAAATTCCATATATTTTTTTCCTCCTCTCACTGACACTTTGGTCTTTTTTCTCCCATGTACTATTCACTGCCACATAAACGCCCTACAACTTCACTCTATCTTTTAAACTATTTCAAACAAACTATTTAAGAATACTAATGAAGGTTTTCAACCACATGACTACCAGTGTAACAGCTGACCATATTGCAGGGGTTATGCAAAAAGTTTAACACCCACAGCAGAAGCTCTCAAAGTACTTTGCAAGTATCAGTCTGAACTTTGTACAAAGAATACAGAATACGATACTCACAAAATGAAGCTACAAGCTCACTATCACAAAGCACTTAAGTGATAATGATGGAAGCAAGTGTCCCAACTTCCTGTGTAATGACATATTGTGGAAGTTTATACCCTACAACAGATCTATGTAATACAGCGAATGTCTACAAAGAATGCTGTATGAAATTTGTAAGAATTTCCAATATCTGCGTCACCTTCAGTTAAAATTCCTTCCATGAACAGCCAAAGACAGATGCCTAAGTATGTCCAAATAAACATACACTGCATATATAAGGACATTTAGTTTTGAAGCACTGTGTGTAACTGCCACAAACCTAAAAATTACATTGTTGAACAGGGGGGGTCATATTTATACCGGGGAAATTTCCACAAGGTAAATATGACCCTTCTGTTCAATAATTTAAACTTTCCCAATCTGGTAAATTATTATCTGTTTTGTGAATGATTAATCTCCCTTACAGTGAGTACTCTATCACCCTAAATATACAAGCAGCATCTGCAAGTATTTGAGTTAATGGGAAAGTGGAAAATATGCAAAATTGCTCATCAATTGCATTAAGGTCTTGAGATGTCTGCCTAGTTACAATCTTTTTCGCCCTTTCATCAAAAGTATATCTATTTTAAAACTGAATTATATAAACCCCCACCTATTTTCTCCCCTTTAAAACTGATCATTTTTCTCATAAACATCATTACTTAAGAAGGTCTCGGAATTTAGATTAACAACCTAACGTGAAGTAATAAACCTAGCACACCAAAACAAACCCAAATACACACAGCCCTCACTTACCTCAGCATTGTAGAACTTGGTTTTCACATCTAGTGGCTTAAGAACCTGGATGAAATCGAAAACACAGATTGTGAATTGGTTTCTCAGAGAACTTCAGCATAGAGGCACACCTTAAAACTTCACCTATTTGGCTGTAAGTGCTAGGATCTTTACTAAAGTGTTATTTTTCTTTTTGATCTCACACAGAACAGGTGCATAATGGAAAACATAATCAACTCAGCTAAAACCTCACAATTCAGAGTGCATACTCGCTGCTTCTTATTTGCACACTTGACTGCATTGCTACTAAGCAGTTTTCTCAGAGTGAAAACAAATACTTCTCCACCTAAGCGCTGGCCTCTTATGAAACCAGACAAATCCAGGGCACTAAGTAGATCTATGTCTTTAAAGTAATGTTACTTTAAGTAAACTTAAGTAAAGTTAATGTATCCTGAAGTGGTCTGCACTTGCTTTCAAGAGTGAGACAGAACCATGTAATCTTTACAAGTCCTTCAGTGTTCTGCAGCAGACAAAAGTTGATGAGGGCTTCTCTAAAACATGAAATAGAGAACTATTCATGTGATTAGCTTAAGCAACAAACCATTACCAGCCTTCACTTCCTTCTTGAAAATGCAACTGTTACAAGAAATAAAAAGCCAATAAATCACTTTAATCACACGAGATTAAATCAGCAAGAGAAAACATTTTGATGATATAAAAGGTGATAATAAAGTGTTGGTTCTTAAGTGTTTGAGTTTCATGCATAGAGCCACAACAGTTTACACATTCAAATAGGAAAAGGATATACACTGATGTAACTGAAAGAAACATTCTTCTATTACACTTGTAATGAAACAAATTTAAATTATCTTGCTGAAGACATTTACTTCCCTTTGCACAGGGAAACTTTTCTTTTGTTTACGTATAAGTGTACTGCATCCTGAGACACCCCTAAAGTTCTAAGTTGTAAAGAAAGCTTTTAGCCCTGAAGAATTAAAGATTAAAAAGTAGCCTTCACAGAGATTTTTGCATTGTAACAGGCATAATGTTCAGATCTCTCAAGTAATCATAACTATCTCTCTCTAGTCAGAAAAGTAAATATTTTAATTTAGGTGTTGGTTGGTTGAGTGTTTTTTTCCGCCAATTACTTTGCTTCATTGAGCTTCCTGTTAATTTCCCTAAATGCTGATGTCTTCTCTCTTTCTGATAAACAAAGTCTTTCCATTCATTCCAGTAAATTTCAAGTGGCATTCTATTCCAGTAAAAATCAAATAAATATTGTGAGGTTCAACCCCCACCCCCCAAACCAAACAAAACCAAACCCTAGAAAGAATCATTGCTTCTCCATATAAACATAATGGTGCTAATTACTCAGAGGAAACTTTAAAACAAAAAGGCACTATTGTCCAGTCTTAAACTACATATAACAGTTGAAACAGAAGCTGTTTAAAACCAGTTCAACTTGTAAGACCCTCAAAAACATAACTGAAAAAGCTGAGAATCTGTCAAAGAGAATTTTTTTTTGTTGTTATAAAATAGCTGGTGGCACCTTGATCACTAGCAGCCATCAATTCCCATTGTAAAGACATTGCTCAGTTTTCTGTGACACTTCTTTTTGTTTCTTCTCCAATTTTCTAGCTGATAACTCCATGTCAAATTTAAATAATAACAACCAAAATTGCTCAGTGAAGTGTTTTTCTCATAATGAATCAGAGAGTATTTATAGAGTGGTGTTAAACCATATAAATACTTTTTGAGAAGCTCTTATGTTTCGTTCTTTGAAGGAAGAGCTTCAAATTTGATGGGCAGCTGGTCTCAGCTATTTTGACAGTAAGGTTGCTTGTGTTAAATTCAGTTAAAAACCCACAGAAATTACAATATGCATGTAGACCCCTGAAAAATGTGCACAAATAAGTTCCTATATAAAATCTAGAGACAAATAGACAGCTTGAACGAGGCCCTGGCAACAACAACGGTAGGGGAGAGAAGATGACAACTGGAAACCTGCAGATGCATACACTAGTGATCAGACAAAGCCTAGAGGGGACAGAGGGACAGAACACTGAACTCCTGGGGGACAAAGAATGGAGAAATTGAAAGGGAAGTAGTTTCACAAGGAGAGCAAGACAAAACACACAAAGAGGAAAATCAGCCTCAATAAAGATGAAGAAATACCGAACCCAGAAACTCTGGGTTCAGAGGAGAGTATAATATGAAAATTGATATGGAATGATTTTCCCTAGTATTGTCTGGAAACACCTTTGACTCAGGTGTTCTTTGTCTGTAGTGTGTGGCAATATAGCCTTCTGAAGACTGAAGTATCTAAATGGAATACTAGAAAAGAGCAAAATGAAATCACTTGCAGCTTTCAAAAGATACAGGTCTCCTGTATTGCCGGACACTCTGTGACAGTATCTAAAAATGTAGTCAGTAAAGCATGTTGTCTAATCCTCCATTCTATGGGTGAGAGCCCACAATCATCCAAGTCTCAGCCCACTTCTCTAAAAATTAAACATCCATTAAATACACAGCTAAAATAGATTCTTTCCTGCCAGAACCAGTCCACAGATAACAGCAATTTCCTGCTTTCCTCAGTTACTCTAATCTTAAGTCTTCAAATTTGTGGGGTGGAACAAAAGGTTTCAACTCTATCTATTATTTCTGTGGACATTAGATATAACACATTAGACTACTTTGCTTAGATTCCTTTAAAAAACAAACCACTAAGTTCCAATTTAAAAAAAGGTTACACATACTAAAAAAAAAAATATCATAATTTTACAATCTAAACTCAAAGGTTAGATGTGTCAAAGAATGAATAATACTTGTTCTGTTTAAAATTAATCATAAAGCTGGCTGCTATAAAAAGTGGTTTTTTTAAAGAGTTGATTTTTCTTTCTCAATAAATGAATACAAATTATAAGATGCAATATTTATTATTTCTGGAATGTTTAATGGCATGGTAACTAGAAACCATCAGTTCTTGTGAAGTTTGAAGTGATGGTTGTTACTGATTTACTTTTAAAAGTCAAACAGATTTTTTAGTATGTAAAAGTGCTTTTGAAGTATCAAATGTCTTAAAATGGGTTTTCCAGATTCACTCACTTATTGAAAATAGAGTAGAATACTTCATGCAATACCTGAAATTTGAAGAACTTTCTGAAGTACATCTTCTCTCCTGTTTGCGTTGTGTAACTTACTGCACAAACTAAGCTGAAAGAAACAATTTTTTAAATATTTTTTAATTTACATTTTGTGCCTATATCAAAGCAGCAACAGAATAGCATGCATGTACTGCAGTTTCATTTAAGCTCATTTAATCATAGAAAAATCTAAAACCTTACATGTGTGTTCCTATCTCCTTTACTTCATGATGGATCACATCATCAATGCAACAGTCAGGTTTAAGTTCTGCAACTGCAGCACTAGAAGCTGAAAGGTTCAAGCGCTGAGAGCTTGTCTGAAGATCGGCCTGGGGACAGAAAAACAAAGCCTTGGTTAGAACTGCAGCTGCTTAAATCAGTCTAAAGAAAAATAACTTAAGTTGTAAAGTACTAGGTTTCACTGAGCATTTTGTACCCTACATGCTTTTATTCATATAACTAAGATATGTTAAGACTATGAGATACTTGTCAAAGCTAAAGACAAGTCCCAAAATGTATATAAACAGTCCAATCCTTTAACATGCAGCTTATAAAAATCTCTGTTTACTTTTTATATTGAGTTCCACAATGACTTCTGGAATTTATATTCTCAATGTATTATTATTATAGCAGAAAATGCAAAAAACTGATGCAATAGAAAAGAACTAATTTGAAATACAAGCAAAATACAAGTCAATGCATGCTTCACAGAGACTTGCTTTGAAGACCTCTGAGAATGCAAGTAAGCAAATAAAACTCCAATTTTTTAGCTGTGGCTGTTTTGCTACACCAATTCTCTGGAGAAGCTTCATAAGATACTCGTTTGTTTGATGCAATCCTATTTTTTAATTTTAACTTCTAACTTTTTCTATCATCATTTCTATTTTTGTGTGTTATTGTTTCAAATTTCCAGGTTTACTTTCTGGATTGGAAAAAGTGACAGATATTTCTAAAATCTCTATCCAGCATTAAACATACAACATATTGTCAGAAATCATACTTGACGTATTTTAATTTTTTATAAATCCAGTAATTAGATTTATCTTCACATACCTTCACCAGTATGTCCTTGACAACTTGATTACTATCATTGTGTACACTAATGTAACTGGAAAATGTCTCTCCCAGAAAGATATTTCTGTGTTACAATAATAAAAAAAAAAATTAATAACAGTTATTAAAAAAAAAAGGGCGTTCGGTGAAACATTCTGTAAGTTCTAATGAAAATATGCATACACACATGCGTGTATGTTTGCCAGATCAAGTCCTAGAAGTACATTGACATTTTTACACACATACTTCCAAATGTCATCCTTCTAATACAAACAATTTCAAAAGAGAACAAACAAATCAGATTTTTACCTAGAAAAAAATCTGAGAAGAATAAGAAGATGGCTTGCAGTACCCACAAAAAAAACTGTAATAAACTCTGCTAGTACAAGATGTGTTTTATAGTAGAGCATTACAGTAGAAATTCAAATACAGTTGCAAATTTCTTTCAACTTTCAATCCTTATTACGTTCAGAGTCAGGCTGCAGACAAGGGACATCAGGCAGCAGACATTTATATATCATGTCACACTATAAATCAAGCCAAAGGTTATTTTTAGAATGATTGAACATCTCATTGCATAACAATGACATTCAAAAAGAAAGAAAAGTAATAAACACATTATTATTAAATTAATCCTAAACTTTGCATGTTGCAGTTACAGTAATTCATTCTTACCCAAAATTTTGAGGCAAAGTCAGCATTTCTCCTAGCATCAAAGTTTCTGCTCCCTTTACAGTAGAAGGATCATCTTTCATGAGCTGGTTAAACAGATTACCTGTAGAAATATCCAATTGCTAGTATATAAATATTTGCTAAGTCTAAAGCTTTGTCTACATTTAAGTTATGACACTTAGTCACTTATTTAGATGTAATTTACTTTAGACATACTTCTTTTACAACCACCTTGTTTAGGAACGAAATACATACCTACAGGCCTGCCTATAAACTATAACTTACTTCCAGGTACTTGTGTGCAATAAATCATTCAGTATACATACTGAAGGGTGCAATTCCAAAGGCACTGCTCAAACTAACATTAAATTTTAAGGGATCTTCTGCCCGAGTAAAGCACATTACAAAGCAGAACTATTCAACCCCACTTACAAAACAAGCACGGAAAGAAAGTATTTCCACACAATCCTCTTTTCTTGAATCTTTCCTTTGTCTCTTTCTTATACCTGACTTCTAGACTACAACTATTACTGGAGGACAACCCAGGGATTTCCAATTTATGACTGTACACCAAGCATAACACAATTCAAAAGCAGTGATTCTTGCAAAATAATTTTCCATGGAACATTCATGTCTTGGTTCTAGTTACCAGGGCATTTTCTCCAGAGAAATATGACAGTAACATCAAACTTTCTAAAATTACACATTTCTCTCTCACAAGTGCCTTCCATCTTGTGTGTTAATTGCTCAGACTTTGAGGTCACACATTTGCAATATCATCACCAAGCTTTCAAAGCTGTAGGTCAAGAGTTGAAGATTGCACCTTGGTTATTTTCCTATAGCCATTACCCAACATCTCCATCAGATTATTGCCTATGGGAGGTTGTAAGACTTCTCTGACATCTAAGTCTCAGATGCTTACATTGCTTAAACCTAATAATATGCAATACATACCTAATAACCAGTCAGAAGAAGAGACATACCTGGCAAATCTCTTTCTTCACAAGTCACGGGAATATTAGTGAATAAAGTAGGCTTTGTTAGCCTCATCACTGCAAAAATCAGAAAATAAACCATAGGTCAATGAAACAAATTGTTGGGGGGGGGTTTTTTTTTTTTTTTTTTTTTTTTTTTTTTAAGTATAAAATTTTCTTGCTCTCCTTCACAACCCACAACCACCACATCTTAGCCTGAAAAAGAGTAACCCCTTTTTGGATCACCTGGCCTTTTTCCTGCTACTACAAATTCCATGCTATTCTGAGATCCAAGAGCACTGGTGATGCCATTGCTCCCTCTTGCTTTATTCCCCTCGTTTGCTAACATCTCCTGCTTTCAAACTCACATGCTAATGGTCTTGTATCTGTTACAGTTAGGTGCTGTGTGGACTTCAGAAGTGTACCTGTTTCATTTTTTTGTGTGAACTCTTCTAGGCTAAGTGCCTGTTTTGTGATCCCAGTTGCTCTAGAATGGGACATGATGACTACTATGCACCCTTTCAGTCAAACTCCAGGCTATAATGAATTGCATTTACACCCTAATCTCCAAAACATATGCAAGTTAGAGTTACAAGTCTAAAAGTCTACATTATTTATACAACTGCTTTTTCTTTTAGTCACAAACTTTAAACTCAAACCAGCAAAATCATATCAAAAACCGCAGGAAGACACTTAGGAAAACCTATTTTATCGATACTGACAAAATAAAAATCATTGTGATCTCGCTTTTAAAAAATCTCTACTTCGAGAGCATGGTATTTTTAAAGGCTATTTTAATTAAGAATACTCAAAATTACACAATTATTAGGTGCATTACAGATTTAAAATGTTGTGTCTTAAATTAATTCCTCCCTATTCATATAAACCAATGGCCCTAGTCTTGCATATAGCTTCTCATGAAAGCATTCACATGAAACAAAGTTAAGCATTTGTAACCTCAGGTGTTGGTTTGAATATGTAAGAATCATTGATTTGTTTTTCTTTGAAATTTAACAAACATAAAACCATATAATTTCTGAAAACTACAAGTAAAAAATAAAATAAAAGGACTTCTCTTGACTACAACAAGTTAATCAACACCCTTGCACTGACAGATGTGCTTCTATCTCTATTGTGCTTCTGTACATCTTACATGCCTGGTCAGCATTCGTGATTCTCAGTTGTGTAAAATATTTGATTATTTCAACATACATTTGGGCATAGTGGGCTGTATTGCTTCACAAGAACTTCCATTACCATACAGCAGACCTATGCAAGATAGCATCAACATAAACAAATCTCTTTTCACAGAAAAAAATGGTAATACATTCCCTCTGTTATGGCGAAAAGTTGAAAAACATGAACTCTGAAGGCTTATAACCACAAGGTAAATAAAAAGCCCCAAAACACACATAACAGTGTAAATGGAGAACCAGATTCAATCATAGAAATATAGACTGGTTTAGGTTGGAAGGCACCTCAAAGATCATCTAGTTCCAACCCCCCGGACATGGGCAGGGACACCTCCCACCAGACCAGGTTGCTCCAAGCCCCATCCAGCCTGGCCTTGAACACCTCCAGGGATGGGGCATCCACAACCTCTCCGGGAAACCTGTTCCAGTGCCTCACCACCCTCAGAGTGAAAAATTTCTTCCTAATATCTATTCTAAATCTCCCCTCTTCCAGTTTAAAGCCATTACCCCTCGTCCTATCACTACATGCCCTTGTAAAAAGTCCCGCTCTGGTCTTATTGTAGGCATCCTTCAGATACTGGAAAGCTGCTATAAGGCCTCCCTGGAGCCTTCTCTTCTCCAGGCTGAACAACCCCAACTCTCTCACCTTGTCTTCATAGGAGAGCTGTTCCAACCCTCTCTGATCAAGATTCAAAATGAAAAAAATAAGTATTGCATTCATACATGCGTATGAACCAAGCATTTCTGGAACAGTACAAAATGAAAGTTTGGATTTCAACATGTACATTGGTGCTACCCAAGACTAATAATTCTGCAGAGAAACCAAATGTGGAGTTCACTTTTTACTACATGGCAGTTACCCCCCTGTGGTGCTCACAGCTAGCACTGCGTGTACTGTTATTCGTGTACAAACCAACTCAAAGCAGCAGAAAGCTGTCAGCTACCACTGAACAGTGACACCTATATCTCCTTCTCTTTAGTAAGATCTTTGTTTAGCTCTTTTGTGGGTATATTAAATAAAGATAGTCAGACTGTATTATTAGCGGTCACCTGATTTTCTTCAAATCTACAGTAAACCCATATAAACTAGTACTTGCTGACTGTTTCTAAAGGAACAGTTACAGACCATGTTTAGTAACATTTAAGAAAATCAATAAATAAATATGACAGAATGAAATAAAAGAAATTAAGATATTTATATTATCATATTTACTAAGATATTCAGTAAATCTACTGAGATAATCATAACTACTGAGTTAATATTAGAAAATATTGTATCTCTGCAGAATGACCTCTCATCTCCTCCCTTCTAAGATCCTAGACACAAAATACAACATTAAATAAACCCAAATCACACTGCATTCTACTCCATTATATCTTTCAAAATGCTGATGCACAATGAAGCTTTGTTACTATTAGTGGTAAGCCCAGAAAAGTTATTTCCACGGAATAACTTTGTTATATAAGCTTTAAAATCAATAGTGAGCCTCAGTTACTGTACACAGCATTTTATACCAATTTTACTAAATTGTAATATTAAATGTCACAAACACACCAAATGTCAATATAAGACCCTTTAAACATTCAGTCAAAGTTTAGAAATACATGTCAATGATCCAAACTGAGCAATAGCCTTAATTTTTAACTACAAAAAGATATGTAATGCCTATAATAAAATATAATTATTCCAACATAAGGATGTCATCAAAAGAAACATGTAAGTAAAAATCCAAGGGGATTTTATTCAGTTTTTACACAGAGGGAATGCTTATGTGCACTTTTATTTGACCAGTGTTAATGATAATCCAACAATCTACAAATACCATTTGCTTATTTTCCCCCTTTTCCAGATGCCACGGACCTTGACCTCCAGCTACAGCAAAATTACCTGGAGTTAGCAGGGGTGCCTAAGAGAAATACATAAACTGGGATCAATATGACTGCAAGGGTAACTGCTCTGCTGACCCTCCAAACATTGAATTGAGCAAGGACAGCATGACCTTGAAACACTTTATTTTCAGGTGACAAAAAGTCATGCTGAACTCAGCCTTTTATTACCACAAAATGCATTCAAATCCTCAGGGACCTATACCTTCCCTAATGACAACAAATAGAGGTTTACAGATAGAAGTTCAATTTCTTAATTTCCTGACCTGTAGCTGGAAGACAGTGCTTTCCTGTTCCCCAACAGAAATAGAGACAAAAGACTAGAAACGTCAGGGGGGAAAAAAAATCTTATTACCAAAGTCATAAAACAGCACACGCTAAGCTGTTCACTAGTTTTCAGCACCTAACTTCCACTGATGCTTTCATTAGTATTTCTGGGAAAATATGGATAACATCACTAAGACAGCATATACATGCAATAGAATGTAAGTTTGTACTTCATGCGAGGGCTATGCCTTCATTAAAAAACCCATAAACCTCTTTCAGGAAATAATCAGATCTTGAAAGTCTCAGTGTCAAAAATTATTACAGATCCTTATAGTGATTAAAACAACTCACTTAAAAATATTCTTCCTTCTCTGAATTTCAAAGAAGCACTGTGAGGATGTACTTTGCTTGATTAAAAGCATAAAATGTATTATCTGACACAGCTTGCCATAAAAGTCTGGAATTTTTATTTTATTTTATTTCCTTTAGACCACTGAGGTAAAGAAAAGCTACATAATGCAGTACTAAGCCAAACAGAAACTTAATAATCTTAATAGAAGCATTCGTAAGTCTCCTGGAAAAAAAAAAAAAAGTTAAATAAATATATTATTACAGTTAAAAAAACTGTAGCAAAGTAATATTAAGTAGTCTTCTGCTCATTAATTCATCAGTTGTTCAAAAGTTTGTACATTCTAAGCTGCTTAAAAACTCTAGTAGTTCAGACAGCAATTTTATTATGCAATCTTACAATTATAAACTAAATATAATTCCAAATTTATGTACAAGCAAATTCATTTTATCTGTAAGACTCAGCTTTTCCCTAAGAATATTTCTCACATATTCACAGTATAATATATCACAGAAAATCCATATCTGTCCCATGGATCTTTGGATAGTAGCATTGCAAGATGGCAGTTCATTCTGCTTGATGAGCCTATTCAATTTTATCCAGATGTCCTCCAAATTCTGATTATTACAAACAGACTGTTCAATTGTCCACTTTGCTCTATAAAATGCATGCAGTTTTAGTCTTTCCAAATTACTTTGCAGTTCTTGAGATAGAGGAAGAATCTTTTCTTTAAGCTTAGGGCTAGGGAGAGAGACACTCCAAGACCTTCTCAATTTTTGTTTTCCATTAGGTGGAAGTTCTCCTTGATTCTCCAAGTTAACTGGTCTGTGAACAGTCTGTGCTTGGTTTAAAGTCTGCCTTTGTTTCACATTAGACTGAAACTCAAGGAGATTTTTTGTGCAGTCATAATCAGAAGATTCTGTAACATATTCTGAAGGTGTAGAAAGTTGTTTCAATTCTTCTGCTTCCTCACAAGAAATAACAGGTGGCTGCTTTTTTGGTTTGAGGGGAAGTCGGTATAAATCATTTGGAAACCAGGGTGTAAATCTTGGTAACTGACGAATCGGAAACTCCTTCACTGCTGCTTGTGCAAATTTCTGCAGTTTTATTAGATCTCTCTGATGTGGTCGATAATGTAAGACCACTTCCATTCTTGCTACAGTAGGAATCCAGCTATTCTTAAGAAAAGGAACAGTCTCTTGATTAGGATTCTCAAATCTAGACTGAAAGATGTTATTTACATGAATCTCCTTGCCCCGTGCTGCAAAAGATCAGTGGAAAACAAGACCTAAAGCAGAAATATTATAAAAAATAAGATACTACCATATTAAGAAAAACATTCCTAGGATATTTTACAAAAAAACCCAACATGTAGTAAAAATAAGGAAAATATGTATCACAATTCTATTTCATACAGGCTGAACATTAGCAACTGTATTCCATCATTACCAGAGTAACTTCAGTACACTGAACATTATCCATACGCACACAGTTTACTCAAAACTGTCCCTCCCGAGAGTATTATTTTACTGTCACCAATTCATACTTGCCATCCATCATTATTCTTGATATGTTGTTGAGATGCATACTAAAAGACATACAATTACTACTGCTTATTTCCTCAAATTTACCAGACATACTTATTCTTTTAAAAAGTGTTTTCCTCCTACACATGAACATTTTATGCCAAGGCATATAAAGCAACTAGAAAACACGTGTGTTACAGACACCCTTTCTGAAAAAGAACTGACTGATATAGCAATTTTTAAAGTCACAAGTTGAAAGGGAAGTGTTATAGGCAAATTAAAGTTCGTATCAGAACTACACATTTAGTTTTAGTCTCAGAGTTTCCAAGAAATACATGCAGCCATCCTTTTAGTCCCTAACTTAGGGACCTGGTAATTCCTTCATTTCTTAGACTTTTAGAAAAACTAAAAGACTCATCAAGTCCTTACAGACTTTATACTTTTATATACCATTGCTTTATTTCACACAAAGATTAGATTAAATGCCAGGAGGAGTGGGGGAGAGGGGAGAACCACAAACACTATGAAACATAGCTCTCCTGTTCCCGCCCCCCCCTTTTTTTTCCCCCCTCCAAGTTTGCGATCATTTCTCATTCCCTGCCAGCAATCAGCAATATACAATGATATTAAAATCAATAAATCTAGGGTTGCTGAATCATTACACTGTCACAATTTCGTTTAAAATAGTCACAATGCAGGGAAACCCTAGTATCTTTTTCACTTCTTTTGAAAAATCTACAGCCTGGACACTGCACCAAATTCAATACAAACCCAACGGTTATATTGGTTTCTTACAAAAGCAAAATGATCCATCTGAAAACTTTTTGCTTTTAATCAATTACTATCAAAATGCACTTGCAGTGTCAGCTGATTATGCTTTGTGTTCTCAGTTTTTTGGACTTATTTTGTGGGTGCATGTGTATATACATGAAAAAGGCCTTGTTAATCTCTGAATTATGGTTAACAGATTTTACTATGACATGCACACACCATTAAAAACTCTCTCTAGGAGCATTGTAAAATTAGTAAATGGACAGAAGATGGGCTCTGAAATCATCTACACACCTGCACTACTTTATCCATCTGAGCAGCCTCACTGATTTAGAATGCTTGCAGAACTGAGATTTTAACCAACTATTTATTACTCCTATTTAACTAACAGCATTCATTTTATAAACAAACAAACACTGTTAGAAAAAATAAAGTAAACATTATGTCTGCTGGAAAAAAAAATAAAGTAAACATTATGTCTGCTGACCAAAGTAAGGTGAAAGGAGATTCAGACTTTTCAGTGTTTCAGTTACTGAAATCCAGCTGCCAGCAGAAATGATCAAATCCTTTACAGGGCTCCCTTAATTTCTATATTAATTCTGCAAGGTACGTGAGAGACATATGCATTTTTATTTTCACTATTAGCAATTCCTGAATCAAGGCTGTCAGCCCAGCAGCTGTGCACTAAGCATGAGGTTAAAAGGGCAAAAACCATTGGGGGGGGGAGCGGTAAAAACCAAAAGAGACAG
The DNA here is from genome assembly GCF_000708025.1 of Charadrius vociferus. Lineage (NCBI taxonomy): Eukaryota > Metazoa > Chordata > Aves > Charadriiformes > Charadriidae > Charadrius > Charadrius vociferus. The sequence continues at coordinate 111,277 of NW_009648250.1, read as the reverse complement.
CCGGGAACTAGAAAATAAAATTAAGGGGGGAAAAAAAAAAAAGTTGATTTTTTTTTTCTTTGGGTCTTTTTTTTTTTTCCCCCAGTACATTTTCGGATGTTTGAGGTCTGTTTCTTGGGCTGCTGGGGGAGGTTGTCTACGGGGCAGACTGACGTAATTAAGGGGGACGGTGAATATTGTTATTTTTAATTCAGAGACTGCTTTTCTAGCACGGTAGCATTAAGGTGCAGCGGAGGAGAGCCGCAGCTGAACAGACTGACTGCAAATCAAGCTCTGCCGCTCTGATTTACGGCTTGGCCCCGCGCCGTCGCAAGCTCCGGCTGGTGGGAGGGCAGCGACATGGTTCCCAGCTGGAACCCATCTACCTGCGGTACCCAGCGCGGTGCTGAGGACTCGGGCTGCCCTCCTGCTTGTCCTCCTCGCTGCTGAAGTCAGTGCTACGCAGCACGAAGCCCCAGATGGCCTCCTCCAAGGCTTCGGCTGCCAGACAGGACCTACCCTGGAAGCATCGTGTGGTGTCGAGCCCCCAGGACCCCCCTGTTGCATCCGTCCTGCTCTGCAGAGATGGCAGCTTGTAGCACCCAAAGAGCTTGTGCGTGGTCCTGCACAAGACAGAGGTGGCCAGAGGCTCTCGTGGGCAGCAGCGTCCCAACCTGCCTGCCCGCCCCGGGGCAGG
>NW_009648250.1:82780-110105 GCF_000708025.1 Charadrius vociferus | reverse complement strand
GCTGGGCTGGGCTCGGGCCGCGGGGCCGGTTCGGAGGCCCTTTCCCCACCTCTTCCGCGCCGAGCCGCGCTGCTCGTGGGACGCTTCGGAGCGGGCTGCCAGGCGGGAGGCCGCTGCCTGAGGGGAAGGGTGGCTTCCTCGGAGCGGGGAGCGGTCTCGGAGAGAGCGTAACGCCTGGGCTCCCTAAAAGTGGTTGGCTGTCGCTATTGTATTACGGATTTTCTTTTTCTTTTTTTTTTTTTTTTTTTTCTAAATGACAATCAATTTTGCTTTTTATTAGCGGTTTAAGATGTTCCGGGCCCCTGCTGCTTGTTCCTGCTACCTCGATGCTGCGTTTGTAGCTTCGTAAATGGCTAACTTGGTATGACTGACCTTTTTATGTGGATCAGCAATGAATGGAAACTTTCTCCCCCGGCTCATAGTCAGCTTTGGCAGGCAGGGTCTTGCCCTTTGTTTCCTTTTTGTGTGAGGACGTTTCTGCTTACTTGTGCTGCTTGGCCAGTGGGGTCGTCTTGTGGCAGTGCACTAAATGAAATGGGCAAGAACTAGTGGTGATCAGCTGGGACGCTGAAGAGTCAAAATCTTCTGTTCATGTCTATTGATTTATTTTTTAAATATCATTCGTGTGATCGTTACTTGTGCCTACAAAGCCAAATTAATGACTCAACCTTTCTGCTGTGATTGCAGGAGTTTCTGTGAAACGAATGAACTGTGTCATATGGCTTACGGTATGAAGTTTTGCTTTTTTATCAGCTCAAAACTTTTTAAATTACAGGTTCTTGAGTGTGGAGTCTGTGAAGATGTATTTTCTTTGCAAGGTGACAAAGTTCCCCGGCTGCTTTTGTGTGGCCATACTGTCTGCCATGATTGTCTTACCCGGCTTCCCCTTCATGGCAGAGCGGTTCGTTGTCCTTTTGATCGACAAGTTACTGAACTAGGAAAGAAAACATAAGTCTAAAGTTCTTAAACCCTGCTAGCCAAGGATATCTAGAAGAGAACACTAGATACAGTTTCTTAATGCTTCAGTTAGTGATTGTGTTTCCAAGTAATGAATGTGCAGTGTTCCTTTGTATTCAGAGAAGCTCATAGCACTGTTAAGCACTAGTGAAACAGACCTCTTGGAAAGTCAAGATTTTATCTTCTTGAACCTAGGCTTGCAAGCTGTCTACCTTGTCCTTTTGTACACCTATATATACAAAGGGACTACTCTATTTTAAATTAGCGGCTAAGGGTTCCTGAATGGGTGTTAGTCTTCTGTTGTCCTAAACACTAAATAAACTATGCAATTAAATAGGTGGCTTCTTTGACAAACAGATTTGTCTGGATTCATGATAAGATGATATAGAAGGAGGTATCAGTGGTAACAAACCTGTTTTTCAAAATGTCATGTGATTCTATATATGCAATAACTGATAGTGGCAGGCTATGAACAGGAATTCCCCTACTGTAGAAGTGTCTGTAGGCAGTATTTGAAAGGATAAGATACAGCTTTTATCCAACAGTGGAAATTTATTTTAGACAAAAGATGACACAAGCTTATAATTTCTAGAGAATAGGAACTGCCTATTCAATATAAGGTTACAGAGAAGATGAGTTGTAAGAATTTGTGCCGTGAAGAACTTGTTAATAGATCTGGCTTCAGAGGTTTTGAATAGCACATGGGGAAAAAAGCTGGTGGAAGGCAGCGGATCCTCAGAGAAGGAGATCTTTAGTAATCCATGAAAGAAATGTTTAACTGTCACATTTGTTCAAATAATAATTTACTGGGCAGTAAGAGATTCTGCTAGACTGTAGACCAAACTTGAGAGGAATATCAGGATCCTCTGTTGGATTTTTTCATGGAAACTGGAGTCAAGAAAAGAAATCACAGAATCACAGCATGGTCAGGGTTGGAAGGGACCTCTGGAGATCATCTAGTCCAGCCCTCCTACCAGAGCAGGGTCACCTACAGCAGGTTGCACAGGAACGCATCCAGGCAGGTTTTGAATGTCTCCAGAGTGGGGGACTCCACAACCTCTCTGGGCAGCCTGTGCCAGTGCTCTGCCACCCTCAAAGTAAAGAAGTCCCTCCTCATGTCTAGATGGCACTTCCTATGTTCAAGTTTGTGTGCAGGTAATGTGCTATTGTGTGTAGGTAGTGTCCTATTACTGGGCACCACTGAAAATAGACTGTTCCATCCGCCTGACACGCTCCCTTTAATGTCGGTCTCATATGAAAGAGGGGTTTGTTTTCTGGGGGAGGGAGGTAGTTAAGTGTGAGCATCATGAATGATTGCCAGTCTAGAAGATGTGGCTAAAAGAGTCATGTTTTTTCTTACTTCTTATCTACAACTGTACAGCTGCTCAAGATTTTTAAAGTATGCTTTTAAGGAGGAGAATGTTGGAGCAAAAGACTCAGTCCTGCTGTTGTGAAACATATCTGTCCAAGACCACTGCTTGTATCTTGTAAAGTAAAAGTAGAATTTTTATTATGATAAGGAACTTGTCACTTCTTGGTTTTTATAATGCATTTTTTCCCAGGTATCTGAAAGTATCCTATCTTAATTTTTGTGGGTTTCGGGTTTAACAAAAACAAAGCTTTATAAAAACATTTAAAGCTTTTTCATCTTATAATACTGAGGAGCTTCTGATGAAACACAGTGAAATGTTGTTAAACTTGTAAGGCTCCTACAGATAGGAAGAGGGAAGAAAAGTATCCTAGACACAGCTTTTGTGTCTAGGATAGCAGACTTGCATCCTGTTGGCTAGTACTGGAAGGAAGGATGATATGCTGTGACCAGCAGTTGCTCAAAAAACTGATAGGTAGAAAATTTTAGCAAAACAACTTGAAAGTAAAAATAATTCTGTGAATAAAAATGTTTTGCCTGGTGATTCGGGTCAGAAGATGGTCATAGCTACTTCTTGTGTCTTACCAGGTCTGGAAGAACTGTCCTGAGAAACATAACTGTCTTAAGAAACGCAACTGCTTCTAGCATGTAAAAATGGGATGTTTTGTGGAGTGCAGTTCATCATAGCCCCTCTTTATGCATTTTATGTCTTGCTCTAATCACCTAGTAGTTACTGCTGTTGGTTAAACCTTCTGCACTTGTGGTTCCGTTTCCTTCTGAGCTCAGAAGTGAAGCTGGGAAGGAGGCATGACAACTCTGTGCCCAGGGAACTTCTCATCTTTCCTTCCCCTCCATTTGAGGGCATGTGAGAAAGCAAGCTCCATTTTCACCCATTTCTGCAATTGCTATTCTGCCATTTAATGAAGTTGTCTCAGGAAGCTCTTTAGTATCTAAATCTCAGTTATAGGATTGCTGCCAAGAAAAAGTTCTGTTGAAAGAAAAGCTGTATAATCAGGGCATAAAGCTAGCTGTGTTGAACAAACTTCCCTAATCCGTAACTGTGGATTTTATGGATGCCTTTAGTGGGTCATTTAACCTATACAGTTCAGCAGATAGACTTGCTTGTTTTCCTCTGCTCTTATTACTAAATCACTTAATCCTGTATTTGTCCAAGTTTTCCCGAGGTATCTTGGGAACTTTGTGAAAGAAATATTCAGGGATCTATATATGTAGCTGTATTTCCCCCCTTCTAAAGTGGAGCTTGGTTTAAATTTACTGGCCTGTTTCTTCTATATATATAAAACTATAGGGGAAGGCATGGTTAGAAGTACTTTGTCAATCAGGATTTCTGGAAATATGGAGTCTGCAAATGAAAATTTGACAACGCATTGTTTACATGCTTAGCAAAATATTCTAATAGTTCTTAAAATTTTGCTATGAGAGAAAATATTTAGTAATGAACTGGTAGAACTAAAGCCTGCCCAAACCATATTGCTTTGCAGAGCAGACTAAACATAGGTTTTTGGGGTTTTCTTGAGAGTTCTTTAATGAACTTGCCTATAATTAATCTTGTAGTGGAGATTTCTAAATGAGTTTGTACCTGTTGAAGGTATGTAAGCTGTCTAGTCTTTATCACCAACTGGATGAATGTTCTTTAACCAGAAAGATGTAATGGAAAAGGCTTTTTCAATTTTCGAAATTTTGAAGCCATATATTCTGGAGATAATGTTGACTCAGGCAATATATTTAGGGAAAAATCTATAAAATAGTCTTTCTAGAAGAAGAGACTCCTCTTAAAGCCTTTTCCTTAAAGTATCTTGATTGTAGGGAAGAGGTAAATAATTTCTTGTGAACTGCTTTTTTTTTTCTTCTTCCTGCATTGGATTAGTGGGTGGTTGTTGTTTTTTGTTGGGTTTTTGTTTTGTTTTTAAACAAACAAACAAAAAAAAACCAGGAACCAGGAAACTGTTGGGAAGGATGTGTGTGTAACAGCTTTGGAAGCTCTGGCTTTTGACTTTAGCTGAGCCGCTCTGCTAAGGGAACCTTTAATAATTTATGGTTCAGGTGATCTCTCCCTACCATCATCATGTTACAGGGCTGAAACTATTTTCTGTCATTAGAACTCGTTGAACTGATGTGTGTAGGTGTTGGCATCCTTCATGGAATCTGTCTCATTGGTATTGTTTACATTTCTATATTCTTTTGCTAGTGTTTGAGTGCTAAGATAAAACTTCAAAACATTGTGCAAGAAAATGTGGCTGTAACATAACATTCTTTCACTTTGTTCAGACATTTAGACAGAAGTTGCTCCTTGATTCCTTGCATTATTTATAATTGTTCTGCAGACAAGCTTCATGCTTTTGAAAATGACACTTGTGTTGTTGGCTGGAGTTGATCTTAGTATCTTCACTCTGTCACTATCTCATTCCTGGCTGACACGCTTCCTGCTATTCATGTCTTATTCTTCTTTTGAGAAGAGACAGTCAAGATTGTGTAGTGGTTTTGTAATGGGCACAAACATCCTTTGTAGGCACAGAGATGAGATCACTAGACTCTTACATTGGTGACCAAAGCAGAATTTGAGCTAAAGACCAAGAGATTAAATGGATGTATTTACACACCTCATCTTTTAGAGTTTTAAAATATAAAATAAACACTTGATCAGACGTGTTGGAAATGTGTGTATTGAGTATGTAGTAATTTTATAGTAGGTTTAGTGTAAAAAGAAGCAAAATGGCTTTTTCTCAAATGCGTAAACTTTATGGTAGATACCAGTGAAATGAGACATGACTTTCCGTAGATAATGCATGTTTTTTTAGGGCGCTTATTGGTTATAAATTCTGTTTTAGTAGATTAATAGTTGATATGTAAGCTTTGCCTGTTTTTCCATCTGTGTCCATGATCAACAGTGCACTGACAATGTATAACATGTATTAGCAAATTTCAGGATATATAATAAAAAGTTAAAGAATGTAAAAGCAGTGTAACTTTGTTTCCCCTGATAGCTTTAAGTTATGAACTAGAAAATAAACACAGAATAGCTACAGACATATCTTTTCTGATCTTTTCTGTTGGTTACATTTTAGTGAATTAGTTCTGCTTTGACTTTTCCGGCTTGGCTTTCTCTTCATGCTAGACATGGAACAGAACTAACATAACATGATTAAAATCAGATGCAAGAATGTAAACTGAGGAGAGCACTTCTTAGTTGTTGGGTTTTTTTTTCTTTTTTGAATAAACATATTGAAACCTGTGACAGAAAATACTTTTGCAAGAAACTAATGATTGAACAGCTTCTTCCTCTCTCAGCCTTATCCAATGTTTGCTTAAAGGCTAAGACAATATTTGCTTAAAGGCTAATTTGCTATAATCTATTCCAGAAGTAGGTTTATCCTTCTGGTGTGGGTACATCCATGTATACTCTGCTATTAATGGCAATCTGGATTAATGGCTAATCTGGAGATGCCCGGTCCACATTAGTATCAGCAGTCATCTTGGTGTGTTGTTAATGTGAGTATTTTATATACTGTAGTAACTGAGGGTTGTGCACAGTCAGTTTGCTGTGGGACAGTGCTGTTCTAAACACTGTGGAAGTGAACCATCTAGCCAGTTTTCTATGTTTTGCTTTTTGGGAGTTAGTGTCTAGAAATCTGTCTAGATACAGTATCAACAAGCGCGGACTCCATTTACAAACTGGTTTGATGTAATTTAGCTTCTAAAAGTGGATATTATGCTCTGTAATTCTTCAACTTGTAATAAGAAGTGACTCTTCCATGCTCTGTGTTGTAAAAAAACACTGTGATCCTGCTAGGAGTGCTAGAGCTAAAAAATAATGAAGCCCTGAAGTCAGACTACATCAAGGCACATGACTGTGCTTGTGCTAACTGTAGTTGTGGACGACCAGAGCATAACTTCTGCTGTAAACTCCTTCAAGATCTCTGGCAAACAAAAGTTAAAATACTTTTTTTTGTTGTTGTTCGCTCATCACGTTGTTTCATGTTAACCTCTGCAAAATCAGGATGATACAGGAGTAGGCATGGTCTTCTGCTTTGCTCTAGGGAGTATCTTCTTTTTTGCTACATCAAGTAGTGTTGTATCTGGATCTTTCTTTCTGAATATTGTTTTAACTGTTACTCAGGTTTTTACTGGACTGAGATCAGCAATAAGCATTGCATCTTGTGATTCAGGGGATATGACATTTTTCAGTGTGAATTCTTCACAGCTTCTATTAGTAAAGTATAAATGCTCACTGTACATAGTTATGCAAAATACTAATTTTTATGATATGCATTAGAGTTTGTGTGTTCCATGTAGTCTTTAGTTGTTAGCTATTGTGGATTATTTTACAAGTATTTTTACTGAGTTTTTGTAAATTTTTTATAATCTTGGCTTCTTTTCAGTAGGAAAAATCTGCGTAAATATTAAATAGTTCCATGATGGAAGGAAAGAACAGGATAGAAAGGTAGTGTGAGCTTACAAAGAAAAAGTGGTAGTTGTATCTTGCTCTAGTTAATATCACTGTAGTTAATGTGCTCTTAATATTTGTCAGAATCTCAACTGTGGTTTGTTGAACTTCTCATGACGGTATTTGCTTGAGGTTTTTCTTCCTCTTCACCCATTCATTTAACTCTTCCTCAAAAATAGGAGATTCTGGTGTCTGGGGCTTGAAAAAGAATTTTGCATTGTTGGAACTCTTGGAACGGTTGCAAAATGGACCTGCTGGGCAGTGTGGGACAGCAGAAGAAGCCATTGGTCTGTCTGGAGAGGTACTGAGTTTTAAAAAAAGCAAAGTTTGTTACATTTACTTAAAGGTATCTCTAGGTAGGAAAAAAAAAACCCCACCACCTCTTTTTTTTTTTTTTTTTTGGCAAATGTAATTTCACTAGTAATGCTATTGTTTTCTTTCAGTATCTGTTATTAAGGCTTCAATTAGTTACTTCATAATTAAATGCTAATCTGTGCTGACTAAAGCAGAAGTTAAAAAGGTGTTGCCAAGCATGCATACTCTTTTCTCCTTTTTTAGGCTTTTAAGATTTCTAGAAAATGTTACTCATTTGAATATTTTAGTTACAGTGATTTAAGGACAGTTTTCTAAAACGTCTCAAACTCTTTGTAAAGACTTCAACTCTTCTTCCGAGTAGTTGCCTTTTTATAGTCACTTGATATTGCTACATCATGCGATAGTACTTCATTATCAAAACTAGTTGCTCTTATCATTTCAGTATTAACAACTGGTTTGCAAGAAGTATCATGCAGTGCCATTCTAGGAATAGATAACTGTCCTAAGCGCCTATTTTTCCATTGATGTTTTTGTCTGCCTGTAACTTTGTAATTCTTCATTCTGTAGTGACTGCTGTCAGGGAAATGACTGGAGCCTGAATTATTGCGGGCTCCAAACCTTCACACTTTCCATAGAAGTTTGGATTTATAAAATCCCTAGAGACCTCTGGAATACTTTATTGGAGTTGACTGTAAAGGAAACTGACTTTTCTTCTTAAAAAATTTGTTGGGAATACGAAATCAAATTTTCAAAGTAGTCCAAATATTTATTAGTGTGTAACTTTTAAGGGAGGTCTGTTTTCAGGCTTATATTGGTGGCAGGTCTTCTGGTTTTCCTAAATTATTTGGATTATATGTTAACAACTTCAGTTTTGTCTTTTTTTGTTGTTGTTTAATGTTAGAGTATCATTCGTTGCGATGAAGATGAAGCCCATGTTGCATCTGTATATTGCACTGTTTGTGCCACTCACCTGTGCGCAGACTGTTCCCAGATTACTCATTCTACAAAGACACTAGCAAAACACAGGCGTGTACCTCTTGCTGATAAGCCCCATGAGAAGACTATGTGCTCCCAACACCAAGTGCATGCTATTGAGTTTGTTTGTTTAGAAGAGGGCTGTCAGGCGAGTCCTCTTATGTGTTGTGTCTGCAAAGAATATGGGAAGCATCAAGGTCATAAGGTATGGCTAATAATCTGTTTCTAGTCATGCCATGGGGTGGATTGCATGATTATTTATCCAATTAAAGTAAAAAAGATTATCAAGAAAGGAGGGTAGATTCTTGATACGTCTTGATATGAAGTAAATTCATACTGTTCTTTTGTTTTCCCTTCATTTCAGTTAACTGCCGTGGTAAAATTACAAGTAAAAAACCCATTACTTCTAAGATCACAATAAGTTATTTATATATTAAGATTGACAGTCTAAAAGTTCTGAAAGTTGTTTTCATCTTGCAAACGCTAGGTTCACCAAACCTGGTGCAGTCCAAGCATCTTTCTTTTTTTATAGTTGATTATGGTGAACAAGCAAATTTGTGTATTTACTAGTGTACTTGCTAGATGCTTATCTTAGTCCCATCATAATCTGTAACTCCTGATTGCATTTTAAATTGAAAGATGGTTTTAAATTCTTATTTGCCTTTTCTGTATCTATATACACATATATATACACATACATATTTTAAATATGTAGTAAAATGGAAAACATGATTAGGGAAGATATTTGTGATTAATCTTTGATATTTTGCTTTTAATTAATAGCATTCTGTCTTGGAACCAGAAGCAAACCAGATTCGTGCATCCATTTTAGACATGGCCCACTGTATAAGAACTTTCACAGAAGAAATATCGGATTATTCCAGAAAATTAGTTGGAATTGTTCAGCATATAGAAGGAGGAGAACAAATAGTTGAAGATGGAGTTGGAATGGCCCATACTGAACACGTATGCTTTTTTTTTTTCCACCACATTCACAGAATATTTGGGTTTTGTAATAATCGAGATAAGGAATTTCTTTGAAAATTATACATCTTTTTTATAAGACAAGACCTTAAGTTCTTATCTCTACCGAGTCAGTTTTGAGGCTTAAGACAGCAGATAGAGGGGAACCTGTAGTCCATTACAATGTTTTTAGACTACATGAAAATAGGGAGGCAGCAGGCAAAGCTGTATAATTGCTAGTACAGCATTGAAGTACTGTGACAGATTGCATCTGTTCTCATGTGCTGTGATACTATTCAGGCTTTTTTCCCTGCTCATTTTTAGTAAGGTGCGTATACAGACAGATAACTTATTTGATTATTGGTGTAACTTCTTGGACAATCTTGACCTTAGAGCTGATAAGACTTTCTGTATAACTGGGACTTGAACTGTGATGTAGCCAAGCAGATGTGAACATAAGTTAGAAACTGGAATAAAATGAAAAATGTACTTCTGGAGTCAACTGATGTCCTTAATACTGTGGATCTCCTGACTGCAACACTGTAGGTTCCAGGGACTGCAGAGAACGCTCGTTCATGTGTCCGAGCCTATTTTTCTGATCTTCATGAAACACTTTGTCGTCAGGAGGAGATGGCTCTTAGTGTTGTTGATGCTCACGTGAGAGAGAAGTTGATTTGGCTCAGGCAACAGCAAGAAGACATGACCATCCTCTTGTCACAGGTTTCAACAGCATGCCTTCATTGTGAAAAGACTTTACAACAGGTAGGTTGACAAGTGAGCTGTAACATATGGCAAGACAGGTGGAACTGAAAATTAACTTTAGGCTACAAAGGAAAAGGTTAGATGGTACTCAGCATTTTGATTTCCTTTACAATGTTCAAACAGTAATGAGATTCACATATTTGTTACAAGAGAGTGTTAGACGAGGATAATCAGTACAAAAGCATCAAATCCTCCAGTTGTTGGAAATCCTGCAGCATGATTCTCATGTCTGGAGTAATTTCTGGTTATTTGTGAGGTTAGTGAGAAGGAGAGAGCAAAAAACCTACAAGATTTATGGGAAGGATTTTAAAGTTGAAATTACCTGTATAGGTGTTTGAATATAGTTGTCATACAAGGCTGCTAGGAAAAAATGTTTTAGGACTAAATAACTTTTGGTAGCACTTGTAATAATATTAAATGTATGAAGAAAGTGGGTACATGAGAGTATATAGTTGGTCCATTATTCATTTAATTTAGTGAAAGCAAGAAGTAAATAGTATATGCAACGAACAGTAAACTGAGTGCAAGAAATTGTTTCATTAATTCACTTGTGATTTTTCTTTTTTTTAAATTTGTTTAGAGTTAGTGTCTGGTTGCTTAGTCAGATGTACTTTTAACTGTGCAAATGGTCCCATAATTAATGGGTGGATATTAATCTTTTTGTGTTAGTTGTGTTGCTGTATGCTGCAAAGCAGCTGCTCTATTCCAGATGCTAGAATGATACATTAATTATATAAATATTCTTTATATATTAGATTACTGTCTCCTATAATTGATATTCTTATTCCTACAGGACTAAGAGAGGTCAAAGAAAAAGCTTTTTAAAACTGCAGAACTATTTAGTATCTTTTAGTATGAAGGAAGAATGGCAAGGCTTTCACATTTGTATTGCAATTTTAAATAAGTCGGTTTTGTAAATGTGAGTTTCTTTGACTAGAGCATTTCTATTTGAAATGCTTTATTTTAAGCCATCATATTTACATTGTGTTTGGTTATTTTAAGTAAGTTACTAAGGAAAGACATGCTTTTGTTTTCTTTGTCTGTTTAGGATGACTGCAGGGTAGTGTTGGCCAAACAGGAAATTACAAGATTGCTAGAGACATTACAGAAGCAGCAGCAGCAGTTTACGGAACTTGCAGATCATGTGCAGCTGGATGCTAGCATACCTGTCACTTTTACAAAGGTATTTTTAATCTCATGAAGTACAGCTGTCTACTTAATGAAGTCCCAAATGTAATTTAAAAGAAAGCAGGAATAATGTGTGTTAATTATGATGCTGTATTTGTTGCAGCAAATTTAGACTGTTCAGGATCAGTTAGAGCCACAGTATCTTACCATATGATGAGTGCCATCTGGTATTTGAGCAACAAAACCACTGTGCTGTTATAGTAAGTGTGAGAAACATTTGTTTGACTACATCAGTAGCTTTGATTGAACATTGGCTGCTTTCCTTTAAATATGTAAGATAGTATTTGTGAATTCTAGAAACACCTTCCTATGGAAACATCCCTGATTTGTTGTACATTGGACTCAGACCAGGAATCTACCCTTTGTTTTTCCATGTGTTTTTGGCTTTCTCGTGAGGACAGTGTAACTTCTGCAGAATGTTTGTTATTTTATTTCCTGAAAATTGCACACCTATTTTTAAATGCAATAAAGCTATTATAACTTTCAGTTTATAATACTAAAAATAATATATGTCTTTCAATTTGTTAAATGATAGTTTGTCTTATAGTTGTTTTATACTCAAAGATAGCTTAGACACAATTCATCGTCTAAGTAGGTTTTTTTATTGCTCTAATATAATTTCAATACCACCTATTCTTTCAAAGGGATACAATTATTTGGAGTTCCATAAGGGTGATACTTTTCACGTAGGAGACTAAATAAGTTTGAAACTCTGAGGAACAAGAAGTACTTTGATTTATGGATTTTTTTTTGTTCTGAATGGGTGAAAGAGGAATAGGATCTATTGTTGCTGAGATGAAACTGAGGATTTAACTGTTACTGTTGAAGCTTTTACTATAAGGAAATAGGTGCTTCTATGGGCATTCTGTCCCAGACCCTGTCAGAAATTCAGTTTCTTCCAAATAATTTGCTTTGTAAATTCAGTATATTTAAATTTCCATGTGATAACTGTTTTGTCAGATCAATAAATGCAGCATTTTCACTTCTGCCCCTCCCTTCCCTATTCAGCAGAGACCAGAGTTGTTACAATCAGAGACCTCTTCTGCAAACCCCCATTGTTCCATAAATGAAACAGCATTCACATTTCACAGATGATTAATTGCATTCCGTATATTCAGAGTTGATTGATGCTGCCATCTCACAGGGCTGAGTCAGAGAGGCATTTCAGAGGTCTGATTTTGCCTTTAGGAGTTGTTAATCCAACTCAAAAAATTTTGATTGTGAATTTCTGAGCAATTGGAAAGAGAATGGTTGCAGCCAGCTAAGCTGTAATAGGAGATCTGAAATATGTCTCAGCTTGGAGGACCCAGAAGTCTTCCAGTGTCTCTCTACACCTCAGCTTTCTTTAGAAGCCCCATTTTTTTTCTATTGTTTTTCTCCTGTGACAAATTGGTATTGTTTTGAAGTCTTCTGAAACTTAGATTCTGAATTTCAAAAGTGCCAAAGCAAATGTCATTTTTCACAGAAACAGCAGCAGCCATGAAAAAGTAAGGTGAAAATAATTACTTCAGTCTCTTACTTTTATGTTTTCTCAGTTCTGACAAAGTTTAAAACTCTTTTTCTACACAATGTTTTTTTTAGAATACTGTTAGTTTAGAATACTGCTGATGGCCACTGTTGTGTCTTGTAGTGAGGCTTGTTATACCTGAAAGCTGTGGCTGGCAAGAGATTTCAGACAGAAATAAAATCTTCAGATCAAAAACTGTAAACTGTTGTTATATCACTGAAAAGGTCTTTCTCAGGAGCTCACCTGCACTGAAGGCTGCTTCCATTATAAAATTAAAAAAACGTTTCTAATAGTATCAGATCAGAGGAACATTCCGTATCTGGTGAGCACTGTGGAGATTTAAGGGGTGGAGGGAGAAGTCCTTTTCACTATTGAAAGTGAGTAGGTTTTACCTGCATTTTTTCTTTCACTGAATCCATGAAAAACATGGGTAGTGCTGTTTCCTCCTCCTTCTATCAGGGAAAATGCCACATAAAAAGCTCTGAAGGGAGGATTTGGAGGATTCCAGTACAAGATGCTGAAAATCTTTCAAGAAATATGTTAGTATATCATATTTTTTTGCCAAATGTTGTTAACATATTGTTTCCTGTTTCCAATGGATCCTTCTTTACCTATGTATTTACAAGGACTTGACCAAATAAGGTTGAGATGTCTTCATGTACTTAGCTTGTTGGCAAGGAAATGCATCCTCATCCAGGAGTGTGATCCTTACTTGAGGAGAGAGGCAGCTGGTTTGTTCTGGAGAGCAGTGGCTGTGGAGTGTTATATACAGGATTAGCAATTGGTCATCCTAAATATTTGTGCATACATACTGGGGAGAGAGAAGATGATTAAGAAAACAGTACTTGGGATAGTAAAGAGCCATTATCCATCAATGTTGGAGCAAGTACGGGAAACTGCTAACCTTTACCAATACCAAGAGTAACAAAGATGACAGTAATCTATCAGAGGGAAAGCATTTAACGCTACCTTTGAGTAAACCTATATACAGCTTTTGTCGTATCAACAAATTTATTTACAGAGACAAAGGACAAGGACAAAAAATGAGCAATCGCTGTTGTTGTGTGGGTTTTTCTTCTGCACTTTTTATACTGAAATTGAAGAATACACTGAGTTTTACTTGAACAGAAGTCACAGGTTACCTGTTTTTAAGTATGCTGTCAAATTATGCATCTGCCAGAAGGGGTTTTACTGGCCAAATTTGTTTAAATAGCATTTTTGATTAAAGGTGTTGATGTAGTTGATGCAGAGAGATTTTTTTTTCATCTGTCAATTTCTAGCTTTGATCACCAATAGTCAATTCTTTCTGACTCATATTACAGGTGCTATACATTGTTTTCTGAGTAGGAACTTTTCTTGCAAGGTTCTTCCTCAAGTGACAGAACTACTCACGCAAAAAGTGGGAATTTTGTTTCCATCACAGATTGCATTTTGGTTCCTTCTGAGAGAGTACAAACATACTGATGACGACGTGTTTTCTCTCTAAAGCTTACAGAAAGCAAACTGCAACAGGATGGCTAAATTTGACAGAATCGTTCATCTCCTCCACTTCTCTGATGCTCTAAATTGCACAGGCCCATGCTGCCTCTGCCCTCCAGCCATGGGAGCTGTAGAGGTGACCAGTGCTTCTGGCGTAGCCCTGAGAGGGTGGCCAGGTTGACTCACTGTCAGCAAGCTCTGGCCGTAGGCAGGGTGCTACCTCCAGCAAGAAACCAATGAAATGACTGGCTCTATCCAGAGCTGCTGCTTTTTCTTCCTCCTTTTCAGGCACAGAGAAGAACTGTGGAGATTAATCCCCAGAAATTTGAGACAAAATCGGAACTAAGGTTTGAGTGAAAAGGGTGCTGGAGGCAGGGCATTTTTTTAGACTCTTCAGTGCCTTTTGCATGCTTCTTTGTGTTCTTTCTCTTCGCTTGCATCTTTATTGCTGACGTGCTTGTCAAGACTCTGCCCACAGGTTTTTCTTCTACAAAAGATAACCCTTTTTGATAACATGCTGTGTTGCAAGGTTGTCGCTGAATTTGATAACTTCAGCTCTGAATCAGAATTCCAGAACTTAGAGTAAATTTATTAAAAAGCAAGTAATTCTCAATGCTTTATTTTCCAAATCTCAAGTATTCAGTTAGTCCTTTGGTTTTGGAGCATCAGCCTTGTGTAGTATCAAAGCTGTAGCGCTGAAACTGCACACCTTGTACAAGTTTATTTCACAGATTCCAATAAAGTCATTTTTTTTAATGATAAATATTTAGCCTGTGGAGTTCTATGCCAGGGATCTTCTGGGTCCTGGTCTGTGGTTTCAAGAAGCAAATAGATGAATAATACATGAAGATCTGTTAGTTGCAGAAACAGCACTGTTGGCTCAGTAAGTCCATGAGCTGCAAGCTGTTAGATATATGGGAGGGTGTTCAGAGGAGTTATCACTATGTGCTTTCCTTTTACCTTACTTTCACATGTATCCATCTTCACATAGTTTCACAGCACATGCTAGATTAGATGGACCTTTGATCTGACTCTTACACTTAAAATTGTGACGTTGCTGACTTTTGCATTGTGGTATTTGCATTATTTTTTATTATTATTTTTTAGAAAGCAGTTTCTCAAGGTGTTTTTACTGTCTTTGGAGATTGCAATAGCATATGGTCATTGAATTAATCTGTATTTATTAGTCCGGCAGTATGCTAGTTCATCTGTGACAGAGGGGAGAATGGAGTTGCATGTCATGATTATATAAATAACTATATAATGGATTCTCTGTGTGTGTATATATATATCTCAAGTCACATCAGGCGGATGTTTTTACATCTGGTCACACTGGTGCATGTTGGTCTTGTACCAGGAGAGTTTGTAGCATTTTTGCACTCACTAAATAGCATTTCTAATGCAAGAAGAAATAAAAAGCTGTGTGGGTAGACACAGGTTTTTGCGTATTACTTGCCCAGCATGATGCTGTCTGGATTTTGCAAGAAAACAAATGTATTGCCACATAGTTCTGATGATTGAAACTCTGGTATTTCATAAAGGTAGTGCTTCAAAATACATAAAAATATGTTACAGGGATACATAGTAATCTTAGCCTGTATTGTTTATTTTACAATTTATGGTTTGCTGCACTATATTAGTAATACCACTTGATTGCATTGTTAGCAACCGCTCATTCAATACTCCTGATAGCTTGGTCTAAACTACAAGTAGGAAGTGGATTCTTTTTCCTTGCCTCTAAGCAAGACTTGGGGTTTTTTTGTTTGTTTGCTTTTCTTCACTATTTCATATTACTGCTTAATGCTAATAAAGTTCCTGTTGTCATGTGGTAAAGGATTGGAAATGGCTTGAGGTGAAGAGGCATAGCTATGGAGCCTCCAGCAAGGAAATAGTTCTGCAGCTGGCGGCATTTATAATGTGATGAAACATAGTGGAAAAGCTACAAAACCAATAGAGACTTCTCTGGTCAGAGAATTCGAACTAATTGCTATGAACAACTCCTCATGTGGTTTAAGCCAAGAATGATAGAATTTGAAATTTTTTCAACTACAGACATACTAGCATTAGACTGGCTGTCTTTCTAAAAGGCATGGGATAACTCAGGCAGAAGTTACAGGTTCACTACAGAGATTATTGGATATTTTGGTTTATGTTATTGCTGGAGGTGATTGGTGGTTGTGCCTTGTATATTTGGAGTCCATCCATTTAACCACTTTACAAATAGTGACAAGATAAATATCTTAAACATAAGGGGTTTCTAATTTGAATTTCCTAAACTTGCTCTTGTTTTGTGTATGCTGTTTCTTCTAGGACAACAGGGTACATATTGGACCAAAAATGGAAATCCGTGTTGTTACTCTAGGGTTAGATGGAGCTGGCAAAACAACTATTTTGTTTAAGTTAAAGCAAGATGAATTCATGCAGCCAATTCCAACAATAGGTTAGTAGCAACAATTTATATGTAAATTTTTTTTTTTGTTTGACTTGTCTGTAGAATTTGATCATTTTATATTCATACAGAACAAGACTATAAAACTTTAATATTTTTATTCTAGGTTTTAATGTTGAAACAGTAGAATACAAGAATTTGAAGTTTACTATTTGGGATGTAGGAGGGAAGCACAAATTGAGGCCCTTATGGAAACATTATTATCTCAATACACAAGGTGAGACTTACACAACTTTTAAACTATATTTTGTCTTCTAGCTTGTATTTCAGAGCCAAAAAGATTAATAATAGAAGTAATTAAACGAACATTTTTTTACCGTTATAAATGCAAAGTACAGCTGCTAGATTCATGAACTAAGAAATTTTAATCCAGTTGGTCATAGTGTCTGTTGCACAATAAAGGAGCGTTCTCCATAAATCCATCAGATGGTTCACAGAGCCAAACAAAATTAGAATCTCCTTTAAACTGGTTCTAGCTCACAACAGACAAGGTGCAGTGTTCCAAAATTTGCATAGTGAGAGTAGTACTTGCCAGGTAATGAAATTTAAATATCACTTGAAATGAAAATACTCAGCCCTTAGGAGCCTTTAATTGGCAACTTAAAACATTCTACAAAGTTTTGTAACTTCTGACTTAGTATTACAGTGTAGTATCTGCTTATAGACTAGATTGCTGATACTGAAAACATTGACCTAAATGGTGTTGACTTAGAAACTGATGCTGTCTTTCTGTAAATCCTCCATAGCTGTTTTCCAACTTAGAAAGAGGTTCCTCTTCGTTAATTAATTCTGAATTATCTGTAATACTTAGGAATGACAAACATCAGTTTATGTGCTCTGCTTTGTGCATTATTTCAGCCTTCATTGCAAACTTTAACATTTTAAATTGTTCGTCTTTTCAAACTTTCAAAAATTGTATTTTGGGATTTCTGTTGTCCTCTTAAAACTTAACATGTAAACACCAGTAGCGTGGAATCATATCTGTCTTGAAGAATTGTATGTTGGAGAGAAAGCCTAAGTAGTTAACATGGTGCATACCTGCAGTAAATTTTGTTTGGTTTTGGTGTTGGGGGTTTGTTCATTGCAAAAAACATAAGTTTAAATTCTGTTCTGTAGCTCTGCCTCGCTGAGTCTCCAGTCTTTCTGGCATCTTGGTTACTCTATAGTGGATAGTAAAATCTACTGCTGCTGTGTCGGGTTTATGGCAATCTTCTCTGGATTGTGTAGTCTGTGGTTGAAGGAAGCTGTGCTGATGTGGCTGAACCTGTAGGTTTGTTTTACAGCCAGTTAAGGGTAACTGGAAGGGTTGTGTGGGAGTTGATTTGAGTATAAATGGATCAAGAAATGGTTTAAACCGAGATACACAAACTACACATAGTAAATCTGGTTTTAGACCTAAGTAGTTAAAATATCACAGCTGTTATGTTAGACTACGCAAAAAACTTTAGACTTTTTTCCGTGTCTTAGGATGAACTGTAGATTTTTGTCAAAGGTACAGAGGTATGTAAGGCATTTCTCACTGCTCCTGGATTTGAAATAGAAGTTGTGCACTGCTGAGAAACTTCACATAGAAGACTGCTAGAAAAAAAGAACTGTGTAAGTTGAAAGATAGTTTTACAGAATTTATATTTGAATCTGTATAAAACATGTCTCTCTTTTTTTTTTTTTGGAGGGGTGGTATTTGTTGTTGATAGCAGTCACAGAGACAGGGTCAGTGAAGCACACAGTGAACTTGCAAAATTATTAACAGAAAAGGAATTGCGGGATGCCTTGCTCTTGATCTTTGCTAATAAACAGGTACTTGTGATATTATTTTTTTTTTCACTGTTACCCTTTTCCTCAATTTGTATATCAAATTCCAACTTCCTGAACCCTCTGCTGTGGGTAGGGTACGGTAAGGTGGAAAGGATAAAATATAGATGTTTTCCTTATGTTTAATGCTGGCAAAATAAGCGATGCTAGCATGCTTAGTAGATTCAACAACCAGTTTTTGGTTTATGATAACAGGGAGTAAATGTGTAACTGTTTAAATTGTCTTTTGTGTGTTTTGAAATATTTTTGTATGATCTGTAGCTTCAGTCTAAGCTATCAGTTAATAATAAAATGCTTCAAACATAATACAAAAGAATAATTCAGTCTTTGTGTCTGATTCTGTTGCAGGATGTAGCCGGTGCACTTTCAGTGGAAGAAATCACAGAACTGCTGAGTCTCCACAAACTCTGCTGTGGCCGTAGCTGGTATATTCAGGGTTGTGATGCCCGAAGTGGTACAGGACTTTATGAAGGATTGGACTGGCTTTCAAGGCAGTTAGTGGCTGCTGGTGTCCTGGATGTGGCTTAATTTTTACAGCAATTTAAGGTTGTAGTTTACTGTTGTGTTTTGTTTGCATGATATAGAATGTTGTAGCCAGATCTGCTGTCTGAAGAGGGGACTTTATTTAACTCGGTGGTTGCAGAAAAATGTAAGCCTTTATCCTAGATCGGATAATTGATGCAGTAAATTTGTGCAGTTACAGTGTTTTTGAAATTTGATACATTTACAAGTAATGGGATGGGCTAGTTACAAGGGTGCCTTGAAATTCTTTTTGATGAAATTAGGTTGTTACAAATTAAAATTCTTCCCTAATAAAAAAATAAAAAAGCATTGGAATTAATCTAATAATTATAACAAGGTTACAGTAGTTCATTAGTATGAGAAAAAAGTTTGAGTGGTTTAGAAATACTTTCCCAGGAAACTATTCCAAAATCCATCTCAAGTTATTAGAATAGCCAGCTCTGTCTATTAGTCAGAAATAAATGGTGCTACTCTGTAATATCTAAAGGTGGCATTGAAAATTACATGCAAACACACCACAAAAAGAAATTTTTTCCCCCATTATTTGTTAGCTTCCCTGCTTATTACCAGAAGGCAGCATAATGGGGCAAAGAAAACTGAGAATGGGGACCAGTGTTGCAGCACAAGGGGGCTGTGGCATCATTTAGCTAGTTGTTTTCTAGTTGTAGGGGGAGGAGATATTTGGGGTTTTTTTTGTTAATTGTACACATGCTAAATTATTTATGGACAGACTATAGTGGTATTGAGGTGAAAGTGTTTTGTGCGTGCTTGAGGATATAATCTGCCTTTAGAGATTAATCTTACTCCTCAAGAAGTTGAGTTTTTAAAAAACAAAAATAACCACCAAACTACTCAAACTTCTTTAAGTAGTGTGCTGTGATATCAATCCAGCTATGTACTTTTATGTAGAAGTCATGCTGCCAGATTAAGGTAGTGGCCTTAAAATATTAAATAACACAGTGTAAAAGCAGTGTGCACTAATTATAACTCTTACTTAAAAGAGCAGATGGTAAAATGTGATATAAACCTTCCATAATTAGATTTTCAGTTCTTACTGTATCTTCTACATGGAACTGTCACCAGTGCCTCTATTTTTGAAGATTACTCATTCACAAACCCATGAAATATGGGTGTAGCGCTGTTTTAATTTAGAGAAAGTTGCAGAGATATCTCTTTTTCTGCTGTATATGCAACTCTGCTAACAATTTTATCTGATATGTGCGTCAGAATCTTCTGAACTCCTCTTTCAGTGCACAGCCATTGCCAGTTGAAGAATCCATGCCATGGACCTCTTCCTGTTGTTAGAGGAGCTACAAAGAGCATGACCAATAGATCAAAACTGTGTATCATGACTTTTCTTACTGGAGTAGAGGTGAATAGGGAGAACCAGAGAGTGGAAGTGAGCAGTTGTTTCACAGATGGGTAGATATTTTTGCCACACTTAAGTGTGTTTACCTGTGAGAGCTCTGAACTTCACCAGGCAAAGAAAACGTATCCCATTATCTGTGGCTATGGCTTTTATTGTAATATTATCAATTTTACGATGTTTTCCCACTACATACCTTAGGTAAAGCCAAGAATGTATAAACAAATAATTTAGTACATTTGCACTTTTCTTCAAGAGGAAGCAGTTAACTACTGCCTCATAATGAGGCAGTAGTTTTCTCTTGTTACTTAACCCCATTTTAGTGAAATTTAAATGCAGCTTCAGTTTCAGTGAGTCTAACGACTTGAATAGTAGCTGAAAGAACACTAATCTTTATAGTAGTTAAATGTTTGTGAAATGGGCTTCAGTGTCTACCTACGTAAATAAGTACTGAGAAAGGGTATTTACTTTTTCTTCAGACAGCCTGATAAATTTGGAAGTAGTTTACAACAGAGTGAAGGGTGTTTTCTTGTACCTGCTGACTAAAAATTGTTCATCCTTCCCAGCCTGTAACTTTCTGCACACTAGACAGTTGGCTGCTCTGACCTGAGCATCTGCTTAGCCTGTACTGCAGAGCAGTCCCAGACCTAGTTAGGGCTGACTGCCCCTTCATAGCCCTTTTTAAGGTGTGCACAAATTCTGCTAAGGATGGTAGATACCTTTTCCTGGAATATTTTTAACAGAGAAGACGTGTATTTAGAAAAATCCTGATTTTGTAATTTTATTTTAGCTGGCTTATGCTTCAGTTATACATGCCTCTCACTATAGTTCTACTTCAAAATGTTCAAGGTGACCAGTTTGGATTTATTGTAACATTACATTTGAGAGCAGAGGAAAAATTCTCACTCATGCGTATTTTTGAGTACAATGGATTGCTTGTGACACATGGAATGCTACCATAAAGTGTTTTTAAGTGGAGTTTATTTAAGATGACTTGAAGTAACTGTGAAAGTGTTGCATTCATCTGTGAACTGTTCAGTGTAAACAGGTACACTGAGGTTTATTTGTATTATAAATTAATGCTACATATAAACTGCTTCAATTATAAATTTAAGCTTGTTTCACCAGTTTTACTGAACTTTAGTTTTTTGTGTACTGACTCAGTTGAGTTGGAGTATTTCTTCAACTAAACTCACTCAAGCATTACTAACTATGGGGATTATTTGAAAAGATTGTGTAACTTTTCACAGGATTTTGGCTTAATTGTGAAACTGAGTAAATACGACATCCAGTGACTGTGGTGTGGCTTTTTTTTTTTTTTTTGAAGAATCTCAGCTCAAAATTAATACAGCTAGGCTAACTGAAAAATAAATGTTTTATCACTTGATATGGTCTTACTGTATGCTACCTTCAAATTTATCGTGGACTATGTGGTACATGAGGGTTTTATTCTGAGATGTCCTTATTCTTAACTGTCGGAGTAGCTGTGGATGTTACGTAAAGATTTCTTGAAAGAAGGGCTCTTTTAGTGGAAACAATTCATGAGCTGCTGCAATTTGAGTTGCCCAGAAAATGAATTATTTTCAATAAAAGTATCTAAAACTTTGAGAATTAATTTTAATAAACTTGTTTGTCTGTTAAGGTCATCTCAGAATAGAAGTGTGCTCCATTTAACTTACTGTAGAATTTTCCTTATTGATCCTTGAAGATATCCTTTTATCTCACTGAAGATAAGCTTCCTGGTGGTAACAGTTCTTGAGGGACTGAATTTGATTAGCATGCATCACATCTCATTTCATGAATGAAGTTACCAAAACTCCTGAGTGTTGTCTTGAGTGCACTGGTATTATGTGAACATAAACAGTCAGAGTTAATGTTACTGTATTTAGAGTAACTTAACTATCCAACAGAGTAACAGGACCGTATTTAGCCACAAATTCATGGCAGCTTGAGAAGTTGTCTAAGCTTTCATTGAGGACTTTCATCAGAAACACTTGACTTAGGCTAAACTTAACTTAGCTGAACTAAGCTTATCATTTATTTTAAACTAAGTATGGAAGTAGAAGTAGTAATGTTTGTAGGACTTTGGGTAAAAATGAAGCCAGAAACAGACTCCCTAGGCTAAAATAATGAGAAAGCAAACATAAGAAAAAAACATCACTGGCAATGCCAAACACACTGCATAGTACTTTATACACTGGCATTCCAAGAGTTGATCATTGCTCTTGGACACAGAAGACATGTGCACTACCGTTTTTAAAAGGACAGAGGTAGATTACATACCTTGTGACAGCAGACAGTATTACAATTTAATGTAATTTTTGATGCAAGTACATATGATTGGTTTACTCAGCTTAGGATCTCTGACCTTTTCCTCTTGTCAAAGATTTCAATACTGTGAAAAGGATTCATTAGATATGAAAGATCCAAATAAACATGAAAAAGTCACAAACTATACCCTGATCCAATTTTATGAACACTATCACGACATAGGCCATGGTTTAGTGGTGGTTTTGGCAGTGTTAGGTTGATTGGTGGACTCTTATGATCTTAAAGGCCTCTTCCAACCCAGACTGTATGAGACACAGTGTGGGTTTTTATCTTCAGTTTTGCATAGAAAAGATGCAAGAAAAACAGATTGTAAGAAACATGCAGATGTTTTTACTTTAAAATACAAAGATACCAGAAATACAGACTTAGGGCACTTTAGGTACATTAAAAATGGTAGAACTGGTAATTGCTCTGTCCTGACATTTCTTATATCCAGGAATTATCAAAAATGTTTGTTCTTTTTGGGTCCCACTGTGCCACGTTTTTTCTGCTTAAGAGGGAACCTTCAACTCCTAGCTTACTTCACTGTGATATTAATGATGCTGATATCCTCATAGGGTTTGTCAGTTTTGGGATTGACTTTAACATTTGAGATTCTTTGAACGACTTCCATTCCTTTAGTCACCCGTCCAAACACGCTGTGCTTGTTGTCTAGCCATGGCTGTTTGAGGGCAAGAGAAAGAAAAAGCATATTAAAATAGAAAGCAGCATGTAGGTTATGTACCAAACCAGAAAGAGGCTGACATGAATATATTTTGTATGTTCCATCTATGAAACTTAACACTATGTAAGTAGTACACATTAAGAGTGTGGCTAATACACATTCATATGCATTTAAACTCATCACCTTCTGAATTTTTTTCTAAAGTACCACAGAGGTGAAGCTCTAGCAATGAAATAGCATTTCATAGTTTATCTTAAAGTGTATTCTCAGTTCACAGAAATGCTGTTTCAGTCTCTCTATATCATGGTATTTTCACAGCTGAATTCTAAGTGCTAGTCCAGAATACAATTTAATTCAAAGTCCTATTCCTGCAGTATGTGCAGTTAGCAATCTGAATATGGGCACTGATATAACTTAGTAACCTTCAAAATTATGGCAGATGGAGGCTTTTTAAAAAAAGACACATGATTTTGAAATAAGTGCTATACAAATGCAGTCTCTGTAAGTGTTACCTTTAAGGATTTGTTTTGTACCTGTTACATTCACATACCGAAATTTCTTTTTTTGGCTCTCAAATTGTACACAGATCAAAGAAAATCTTCAAACCTGAATATTGGCTTCTTTGTGTAGCTAAAATTAGGCAATATTAAGGAATCATTCTGGCACCATATCCAAAAACTTCAAACGATCTAAGCCACAGCTAAATTTCCATCAAGTTTAAATCAGTATATTAACACAAAATATTCCTGTAATAAATAATTGCAAACATGTCTGATTTACTAAGAATTTGATGTCACCTTTATTCCCATTAAAGGCAAAAGGCCTCTTAGTCACTACTGACAAAAATACTTTTTCTATTTCTTAAAGGAGTGTTTCTGTGTATACATAATTTATTTGCAAAATAACAATAATCTCTTATTTAGAATAGTACTTGTATTACTTTTACCATCAGAAGAAAATATCTTTCTACTATCTAGTTAGCATCTCTGGCCTTAAATTGAGCTTTACTACTTACAGTTGGCACTACTGTTATAAAAAACTGGGATCCATTGGTATTTGGTCCTGCGTTAGCCATGCTGAGTGTGTATGGTCTGTCATGTCGTAAAGTTGAGTGAAACTCATCTTCAAATTCTCCTCCCCAAATACTTTCACCTCCCATTCCTGTACCAGTTGGGTCACCAGTCTGAATCATGAAACCCTGCACAGAAATTAAATGTTATTTATTCTATGTGATGCTGTCAATAAGCAAAAATGTTTTATACCAGGTGACTTTTTTTTTTTTCAAACTTACTTCAAACTTTTCAACAAAATAAGTGTTAAAATGCTGTGGATAAGGGACAAAGCATTCTTTAAGTGATGATCAAGTACTTGGCAGGGGGGAGAAGCCTACTCACTGTTCTGCTAGTGACGGACAAGAAACCTATCTGTACATCCTGCAAACACTTAGGCTGTATCAGCTTGCTTCTGGTGCAAAAGAAATAAGAAGCCTCACAAGAAATGCCTTCTGACATGAAACAAAGTCTTAATTCAAGCAGGATTGCTGAATTAATCTTTGTCTTAATTTTCAGATTTCTTCCACCTTGGCAGTTGCAGAACTGACAACTATTAAACAACTTCAGTAAGTGATAAAGCTGTCTATAACCTCAGAGTTCTTCCAACTTTACAGAGAACTCTGAAGCCATTCCAGAAATCCTTTGTGCAAAACAGAAAGGAAAAGTTAAACAGAGAGGACTGACCTCAAAAGGTACAATATCTAAAACAATAAAAAATTAACTTTTTACAAATTACCTTGATGATACGGTGAAATATGTGTCCATTGTAATAACCATTTCTGCTGTGCACACAGAAGTTTTCCACTGTTTTGGGGCACCTAAAATTGTGTAACAGAAAATAACAGGCTACAATAAATAACTTAATTGTATGGTGGCAAGGCCATGAAATTTCAGCTGAGACTAAGATCCTGTTGTACTGAGCAGTGTTTCACCACACTGTAGAAAGGGCTTTCATCAAATAAGGAAAAAAACAACCCCCCACCGACTCAAACCCAGAACTGGAAGCACAAAAACTTGAGAGGAGTACAAAGTTGCATAATTACACAGGAAGGCAGCAGCAGTGTTCGTAACAGAGGGATATTTTAGCTATTGCTGAGCAGTGCTTACACAGCATCAAGGCCTTTTCTGCTCCTCACACTGCCCTGACAGCAAGTACACTGGGAGTGCACACGAAATTGGTAGGAGACAGCCGGGACAGCTGACCCCAACAAACAAAGGGATATTCCATACCATATGGCATCGTGCTCAGCAATAAAAGTTGGGAGAAGAAGAAGGAAGGGAGGGACGTTCAGAGTGATGGCATTTGCCTTCCCAAGGAACCATTACACGTGACGGAGCCCTGCTTTCCTAGAAGTGGCTGAACACCTGCCTGCCCATGGGAAGCAGTGAATTAATTCCTTATTTTGCTTTGCTTATGTGCATGGCTTTTGCTTTACTTATTAAACTGCCTTTATCTCAACCCACAGGTTTTCTCACTTTTACCCTTCTGAACCTCTCCCTGTCCCACTGTGGGGGATATGAGTGAGCAGCTCTCTGGGGCTTAGTTGCCAGCTGGGATTAAACCATGACAGTCAGGAACTAAATCTGTTCTTCAAAGCCTAGTTCAAGGCACCACTGATTAGATTGTCCTTCCCCTGCTTTTTACTTACGTAGTTGATTTACAAAATCAATTAAGGAGCGTATGCTCCATAAGCAGAAAGCTGTTCACTCTTTTACCTCCGTAACTCTATTAAGTTATGTATCTAAGGTGTCCAGTGTTGCATACAAGAAGTAAAATCTAAAAATACAGTGGTTTAATATTACAGAACTTGCAGTAAGCAGAGTCAGTTACCTCCTCTGAAACTACTCACAAACATTGTTTGGAAGCAGGTGGAATATTGTTAACAGAATAAAAGGGGGAAAAAACCAACCAACCCACCCCTTCACCTCTGTGACTTAATTATTTATTTTTTTTACTTCTGAGAGATTTGTTACCAGAGTGAAAATTCTTTGTGATAGTTCTTCCACTAGTTTTATAAAATGGATTAGTAGCTGGGGTAGATCTACATTGACAGGTTTATGCCGTCACACACATTTTCCCAGCAAATGAGAAAACAGCCAAGTTGAGTCCACAGCTGTAGAGTTACTTCAGCTATGACAAGGAACATTAGCTTGGGCTTAGTGATACTCTAAACCATCTTGTGAAAAACAGTACTAATTGCATGAATAACAGATTTTTTTGCTGAGCAGTACGTAGTCATTCACAACTTTATTCCACAAGCCCATGGCCGAAGATTTAAAGGGCATACAAAGCCACATCCTATATGCTCGTCTTCGATTTTTTAATTACATTCATCATAAAGAGATTTTAAATTCAAAGCTCAGCATGGAGAAAATACTAGAACAATAACCAAGCCTGGTAATACAGTATTTAATTTAAAAATGCATACAAAACATTGCAGTGTCCTGCACTAGCAGGACCTAGCAACAGTATGCATGCAAATACAGTGAACACACTGGCACTGGCAAGTCAGAAATAACGTAGCTTGGCCCGTGACTCGCTGGTAAGGGCTGTTCCATTACTGCAACCTATATGCCACAATTATGAATTCCAGAAACTAGGGCCTGATGCAAGGACACATTGGTGAAGAAAGCAGTAAAAGAGGAGCAGCCCTGCAGGGCAGAATTGAGGTTGTGTTGCTTTACCTGCACTTATGACAAAACATGAACTTGGTTTTGGAGAAGCATGGACTACGATTAAAAAGTTTAAGTTTCAATGTATAGCAATATATATATAATAATACATAAATTTACTGCTTCATAACAAAATCTTCACACAAAATTCACAAAGAAGAGATGCTGAAACAGTAACTTTAGCAATTGTCATCCATAGAATGCTTTTGCAATTATATGCCTGCCTTTCAATATACACAGTGGCATAAATTTTGTGTTGCTCTTGAAGGAGCTGCAATAACATAAAATGAAGTAGAACAGCCACGTTTGGAAGTTGCAAACTGTACTATTCCTCTGGCTTACCAAGACCTGTTGCCAAACCTACTGCTGCTGCCAATGTCATTCTTTTTCAAGACGGAATCAAACAGCACTGCCTTACAATAATGTGTAGCATACACAGAAGAGCATCATGACCTATCCACATCTGCAGTTTAGGG
>NW_009648250.1:73890-82414 GCF_000708025.1 Charadrius vociferus | reverse complement strand
AATAATCCCCCTGAGCCAGTAATTAAATAAAAGCAAGAATAATTAAAAACAAAACAAAACAAAAACCTGTGCCCCCAACCTTTATTTAGACCTAGTTTTACCCTACTTTATTTGTATTTGTCGAGTTGCGTTCCTAGCTTGATGTATTAAGAAACTGTCAGGAAACAAGGACAGTAGAGAAAGGGGAAGAAAATAACTATTCCTAGCTTGAAATTTAAGTCTTGGATACTGCCACCAAAAAGCAGAGAAGGAAGGAAAAACAAAATAACAGAAAAAAACTACCAAATACGTACTCAACAGGAAAAAGTTTGATATGAATATCTCCCATGCTTGTGTGGATGATGGCACTGTCTGAAACTCTTTTGGGACCTTCTGCCTGAGTGGCTGCCATGACCTCTTCTTTAGAAGGCTTCTCATTAAATACATCTCTGTCAGAATCTGCACTCTTCGTATCTTCTGGTTCACGTTTAGTAAACTGAAGAACAAAAGAACAGAAAAATCATTCAGAGTAATGTATTCCATTACATACTACACACTAACCACACAAAGCTTTAGAAAGTATACTATCTTGCTCCAACAGAAAACATGATCAAATTCCAGCGCAAGTAACAACAGGCAGACCGATCTCTAACCTCTATGGTGATCACATCCCAGATCAACTACTAACTACTCTGGAATTGTTTGCCTGCTTGGCTTATTCATTGCATTTTACGTAACATCTAAATTGTGAACAGGAAGATGACTCCTGTGTTAGTTAATTGCCCGTAATGTACTTGGTGCTACCATGTCCTGATGCTGCTTTGAATTTAATTATTTTTTATTACATATTTTGTAGAGTTAATTATTGTTTCTTTATCAGTATAAGATCTGGTTAGGTTTTTAAAATGTTCTTATTTGAGGGTTGTTTTTTTTTCAACTAGGACAAAAGCATATACCCTTCGAGAACTGAAATTTAGACAGCCCAAACCATCCAAGTTTATTTAACTGTTTGAGCAATAACAAAATAATTAAAGCTATTTCCAGCTAGTTCAAGCTAAAAATTCTGGAATATACTTGCAATATAAAGGGACTCCTCTGGAAAAGTTGCGTTTGCAAATACTCAAGACAAAAAGCACTAGAAAGGTGCAAGGAGAAAAAGGAAAAATAATGCAGAGAAAACATCAATACAAGAATGGAGTTACTTAAATAGAAACCACACACACCATGTAAAACCTATTTTTTTTAAAAGCTGTGCAGATTACTGTCGGATCTGCCTGGATATTCTGGAGAACTGGATTTTCAGATGCCTTCATCTCTATAGTGATTGCAGCACGATGTTTCTTTGCTACTCCTTGGAACAAAGCTAGTTGCATCATTCTGATGTTCTCTTGCTTTCCCAAGATACGAATACACCTGAAGTACAAGACGTAAAAAGGTGTAACTACTGTTAGCTCTTCACAGTCAGAGAATATCTCCTTTCTGACTGCAAGACTTAAAGCAAAATTCCAAAACCCTCTCAAAATAATTTTTTACTAATTGTTTTTATCATGCTTCTCTACTCAAACTTGCTAGGTAATTTATTAAGTCAGCCTTCTTATGTAATAAAATCACAACTGCATGATCCACATTTCCTTTATGTTATCACAACTAGTTAGTCGGAGACTAATAAATAACACATTTTTAGTACAAATATCCTTGCCATGTTTTCTCCTCGTTTTACTAAGCTTTAAATGACTCATTACAAAACATGGGAGTATCTTATCTACAGTCTAACGTAAAGCTCCCAAATAACAACAAAAAAAGATCAGAGACGCCCATAGTCATATCAAGTTTTAAATGGACAACAAATTTGACTGAATATAGACTTTGAAACAAAGATATCTACCTTAACACGTGTCATTGGAACTTACCTGTTAGTCTCTACATTTATGACCTTAATGCCCAACATTGTTCCATAGAGAACGAAGTGTCCAGTCTCATCAAAAATTATATTAATTAATCTTACTGCATCCACTTTCTCCAGCTCACGCTCAACTGCCATACGTCGGCCAAACTCCATGTCTGGTAGTTGCTGTCTCATCTGCTGAAGTTCAGTAAACATCTACAGAACAAAAGAAAAAAAATAATCACTATTGTATGAACATATTTTAAACTTTTGATCCAGCAAAACACTGATCCACATGCTTAGAAAATACAGAATTCAAGTGAGACTACTCCACTCAAACTTACCAAAGAACTGAAAGAAAGACAAGTGATACTCTATTTTAATGACCCAATAGGCATGTCATAGTACTAGGCTTAAGCAAAGAAAGAAAAGTGTGTAGCTGTCTAACAAATTTCTTAGGAGATGACAAATTTAGTTCATTATTATGTTATTTGAAATGGGCATTTTCCATAATTGCTTTCTAGTAAAAAGTAATCTAGCAGAATAGACACACAGATGAAAATCAACAACTCAGTTTCACTACATAACTAATATAGATCAGTAAGAATTAATTTGGGGGCAAAGCAATACAAGAGACAAGGAAAAGAACACAGAAAACCTCTTCTGCAAGAAAAACACAGCAAGGAAGCTCAGCCTTAGAAGCAGATGATAACTTAGAATGTGAATGTGCTGGCAAATAAAATCAAGTAAGTAGAGAAAAAGCCTCAAAAAAAGAGAAACAAGACTCACACTCAGAGATTCATCAAAGACTCTCATGAGCTTCCCCGTCAAAAACCGGAAAATTCTAACTTTTCTGTCAGACCCGAGAGTGGCCATTTTCTTGCCATCAGGTGAAAAACTTATACTGGATGGATAAGCCTTGCATTTAGCAAATTCGTATAGATCAGTGTCTGTTTTATACTCCCAGTTCACATTCTTGGGAAATTTATATTCGTGAGAAGTACCAGTCCAATACTCGATCATTCCAGATTTATCAGAAGATACCACTACTTTGTAGACAGGGTTCAACCGTATCTGAGTAAGAGAGGATGTATGGAGTTTATCAAAAACATGAAGTGGCTGGTTATTTCCTCGTCCATCATATATGAATATTTTTCCTGTGCTCTTCTCAGATGTTGCAACAGAAGATATGGCATCTCCAGGGCAATATACCCACTCACACTGGCCAGGGTAGTAGCTGCAACAAAGAGTGGAAGGAGAGAAAATAAAAGAAAGAAGCACTGGTGTTACTTAGATAAGAATCAAGTTGTGCTATAAACCTGAAATCAAGTATCAGAAGCACATTTTGAACTTTATTTACAAGTCTTGCTAATATTTCTCTTGCTAAAATTCAACAGTGCTATAACTAAGCTTTTCCAAGCAACACAATTCAGTGGATGGCTCGGCCAATGTCTGTTGTTCCCATACCATTTTATAAAGAGGCTGTGACATAAAGCAAAGGTAGAAGGGGTGTAAAAAAGAAGAATAAGGCTGGAAATCCAGCTAAATAGCACAAGTGGCATTAATGATTACTACTGAACTTCTATGACTCAGTAGCATTTCTCTTTCATCTCTTAAGTGATTAATGCTTCAGCGGAAATGAAAATGGCACCTTTGCCATATGCTCACAGAAAAGTTCAACTAGGTCTTGCCAAAAAGAAAAGAAAAACAAAACCAAAAAGTGATATAAGTAAAATTAAGACAGTCACCCTATATTCAATAAGCATTCTGAATGCATTTAAGAAGGAACTCATTTGCTACTAGCAAAAACATACTCTACAAATAAAACAAGCCAGAGATATGGTCAATAATATGTCTGTTTTTAAAAAGGTCCGTAAGCAAAGATTTTGAGAACCAGAACTGAGAAACTAAACAACAGACCACAAAGAAATGACAGAGTCTCCATAGGAAACTTGTACTTAGAATCTTTTCACAAATCAAACTAACAGCTACTGAAGGACTGACAAATGACAGACACTAATAATTTGGATTTTCAATGGCTGTCTAGTAAAGATTGTCATAAAGAGAAACATAACCAGAACTCTGTCTCAGGTTCACTAGAAAGAATAGGTTCAAATAAATATATAAATAAATAAATAGAACGTTGCATTGATCTATGCATCATTACCCAAAGTTTCTGCAGGAACAGCTGCCCTTCTCCATATCACTGGTTTAAGCATAAAGCATGGGAATTTGCAGATAGCCACATTGTATAGATAGAACCAAAAGGATCCGAAGAATTTGAGACAAAGCTAATCAACCCCACAATATACCACCATATACCTACCAAACCAGGCAACGCAAGATAATGTGAGCTGAAAAGACCACACAGAACTTAGGATTCTACACTAACCACTGCAAGCCTGAGCACATAGCCATGGAAAAATTCTCAGGCCAACAGAAACTATCTGCTCAGTAAACAGTAATGCAGAAGATAGAGCAACAAACAGTAAATTTTAAAAGGCTGTTCAGGACAATGCTTATATTATAGCTGTATACTGGTCTGTTCTTCATTAAATAGTTCACTTCAGGTAAAACCCAATTCTCTGAAAAAAAATATATGGATCTTGATTACTGAGGTTGAGAAAAAAAAAAAATCTATTTAAAGATAAATCAGGGAACATACTACAGAAAAATGTTATAGGTAGCATTCTCAGGCTGTCCCTGAAGCAAAATTGATTTAAATTCTACCTCAGTTTTCCCTGAATTCTCAAAGAGGAAAAAAACACCTTTCATTGTAACATCAAATTAAGTTTTGCTTAATATTAAATTCATTTTCTATCATCCTATAATTTCAAGAATTTTGTAGTGACAATACAGAGTTGCTAGGTAGAAAAGACCAGCAAAACTAAAAGACTACGGCTAACTAGAATTTTTCCACAGCAGACAGCCAATAGGGAATCAATTCCTATAGGCTGAGTACATTACCTGGAGGATGATACTAAAACTACAATCAGCAAAGCAGGTAACATAAGGTTTTATATAGGCATTCTGAAAAGCTTTTTTTTTAGTTTATACTTCTTTTGAGTTTCACAATTAACCAACAAATAGTAGACTAGGAGGACTAAGTTTTCCAATTTTAAAAGGCTTGTGGAAACATCAGTATTTCCACCATTCCTGGTACATTCATTGATCCTCCAACCTTCCAGACCTACCCTTTTGACAGTGTGGGGCTGTTTTCCTCTGACATTGTTATAATTCCAATAACATACGTTCCTATTTCTCCCAGATTCTTTAGCTACATACTGCATAACTACAAAAATCCTACAACAGCAAGACTAAGGAGAACAAGAACTATTTTTTCTAACAGAAGAAGGAAACTTCTATCCCTATGACAACAAATAAATTGTCCAAGCTCCTTCTCTACTGGAACTATTAGTTGGCTATAATTTTTAAATTCAGTGCCAAGTAACAGAAAAAAAATATGCCTAGCTACATATTTTGAGAAACACAACACCTTTGTGCGTAATATTTGACACTGAGGAAAGGCACAGACATACTCCGCTCATGTACTACTGCATACAGAGACACAAAGTTTTCTATTCAGACACGCAGTCTCCATCCACTGGATCCATTTAGGATAATGCAACTTGCTAAGCTTCATCTCATCTGGGGGAGAAAGACCTCAAAAACCTCAAATTATTGACTGGCCTCCTAGCAAAGTAACTCCCATTTATAACCCCAAACAAATATTTTTAAGAACTAAGTAACTTACCCAAGTTTCAGCATGTTGATCATATCAAAGTTGACTACATCAAACACCTTCATTGCTTTGTCATCTCCAACTGAACAGAATAACGCCCCCTCCGAACTAACAGCAATACTCTCAATAACACCTATTAAAAAAGTTAACTTACTATTAAGACACAAGAAAGGGACATCCTTCATTTCAATATTTCACAGGAAAAAACCCTACAGAGGTTTAAACGTGTTTCTCAGCTGTTTCTTCACCTTTTTGACTTAAAAAACTACCTGACTTTATTAAAAAAAAAAAAAAACAAAACCACAAACCAACACTTTGTATCCTATCACTGTTTAGAATCAGGGACATGATAATGAACTACTTACCATGTATATAAATGAAAGACTACAAAGGCAATTATTTTCATTTAAAATGTTCACTTAAAAAAATTCAGAACAATATTATGATATGGTAAAAAAAAATGTGTTCTTCAGCTTGCATCTCTGAAAAGAGGAAAAAGCACAAGAACTCTACAGTATTGCTATTAACACACATAATACTCAAGAATAATCTGCAACTGAGCCCTCCATAAGTTTTTCACAATACTTACTTTTGCTTTGTTCTCACATTTTGTTTCTGTATATAATGAGAAGCTGTAACATTTTTTTCTAACTCTAAAAAGAAACAGTACTTTTACTATCTATTATTAAATATTTTTCTTATTGTAACAGTATGCATATCAGTTTTTTTCCATCAGGCATATCATCATTTCTAATAGCAATGAGAACCCAATTTTCTGTCCATGCCTATTTAATGCTTAACATACTACGGAAGAGTTATGTGTACTGATTACCTCAGAAAATTGAGTTAAAATTACTAATTCTTAATTGCTTACTTCAGCTGATAATCATGACAATGCAGAATTTAATCTACAATTGAAAGATAAAGGATGAAAGTAGCCTTACTAAAGTAACATCTTTTTAAACTTCTCTGGATTTTATGATCCCTGTTATGTACCTTGTTCACTTATTTTCACATAAACTGCTTCTTCATGTCCTAGACATTCTCCCTACAGGTGAGGCATAAGGTAATGCAAAGGATATAGGGGATCTGTGCAGGAGGAGTCCCACATGTTTTATTCTCACCCTATCCCTCCCGCAGTTTGGGAGCAAAATGTAACAAGATGGGGGAATCAAGGAAGACAGGCACATATCATTTAATCCCTGACTGTAGTAAATGAAACCCAGAACCTCTCTCCTCTTTAGTTGCACTCCCTCTTCAAGCCACTAAGAGCAAGGGGGAAGAAAAAGTGAGGTCTTTTAGGGAAGACAACGCAACTTCTCACCCAGGTGACTCCGGAAGTGTTTAACAAACTCAATCCCTTCTTCTATTTTTTTCCAGAATTTTACATGTCCATCATGACTGGCTGTTATGATAAAATCTGTCCTACAATTATAAAAGAAACAAAACAAAACACATATTATGCACTTTCACGCCACTCTGGGGCAGCAATTTGCACTATAATTAACACTGTGTAGAGAATGAACTTTAAACAAACTACTGCAACAATGTGAACAGGTACTATCACTCCCAGAAAAGCAAACATCTCAATCTATGCAGTTCTGCTGAATCATATTTTGTTCAGATGCAGTCAGTTGCTCTTATTCCTGTAAATGCTTCACACTGCAATAAGGATTTTAAAACCCTCTTTTAGTCTACTTAAACAATTTTTATCTTGCTTCTTAGTAAGCCCTTTCCTTTGCACTTAAGTTTTTTAAAAAACCTTTACAATACCACCTCTGGACACAGTAACTTGCCATTATTGAACTTTTACAATGAAAACTTCTTGGCATATGCAAAAATACATCTCTGACAATGAGATACAGTAGAAAAAAAAAAGACACTTACTTAGTACATGCTACATGTGTAATGACATCTCTGTGCATGTAACTGCGTTCATACATTGAAGCACATGGTAGATTTTCAAGATAAACGTGTTCAAATTCAAGAACTAAACAAAACAAAAAGAAAAATCAGTAATTTTTTTTCCTAAGGTTATATCTAGCTACTGTTCCTTTACTTACCCTTGAATAGCTTACTCCCACTGAAGTCATGAATATGCTAGGATTTTGTGCAAACATAATAAAACAGGTTTCCACTGTACTAAGACTTAGAGACTCTTGGTAAACTAAACCCACTTGCATTCTGCTTTAACCCATACAGATGCCTCCTTTTAAAGCCACAATTATCTTGACTGTCTGAATGTATACAAAAAAAAAAAATCAATACAACAATTTTTAAGTTACTGCCACAAAACAGAAGGTCATTTGCACCTCATTTTCTTCCAAAACCAAATGTATCTCTGTTGTTGTTAGGTGATTCAAGGTCCCACACAGGTATTGTAGCTTAAATTCTAGGCGCTAGTACAATTTCATTGTTTAGCTGTCCCACCTGAAATAATCTAATTTTCTGCTTTTGCCTCTGATTTTTACATCCTAACTGTTAATACCTGCACAGTGGCACTTGTTACTGAAACTGCACGTCTGCAGCTGTTGAACACCGCTAAACTCAGTTACTTTACAGTGCTACCCAGAGAGCTGCGAGTTGTCAGACACACCAATACCGTATGTCAAAACAGAGGCGTCTCCTGCTCCCCCAGCTTAGGGCAGTGATCCCTTTGGATGCCTCTAGCACTCCGCGGCTCACAGCGCCAGGGCCTCTGCAACGCCGACGCCGCAGAGCAGGGCCCCTTTCCCTGGGGGCCTCTAGCACAGAAAGCAGAAATATGGTGTCCCCGGCCTATGATTCTGTGCCCGAAGGGCCTCTCCATAGACCGGTCATTGTAGGTACGAGACACCGCTTCGAGCAAAGGGCTCCCTCGTCCTCCCCGGCAACCCCATCCCCATCCCCATCCCCACCCCCACCCTGGGGCCGGGGCC
>NW_009648250.1:23641-73286 GCF_000708025.1 Charadrius vociferus | reverse complement strand
TGACCCCGGGGCTGCTCCCGCGCGGGGAATGGCTGCGTTTCAGCCCCAGCCTGTGAGGAGAAACCGCCTTCCCCACGTCCTCCTGTCGCTGCTGTCGTTCTGGGGGTCTGTTGTCAGGGGGAGTGGGAGCTCTTGCTGTAGTTCTCTGGCCCGTACCAGGGCGAACGGGAGCTCCCTCTCTAACCGCTTTTGCG
This sequence comes from Charadrius vociferus, assembly GCF_000708025.1. NCBI lineage: Eukaryota > Metazoa > Chordata > Aves > Charadriiformes > Charadriidae > Charadrius > Charadrius vociferus. The sequence continues at coordinate 73,092 of NW_009648250.1, read as the reverse complement.
ATGTTACTGGTATCCTGCTTTTAGTCTTCTCCTTCCTGAAGTGATCTCCTGGTTTTCTGTCTTTTTTTTTTTTTCTTCTTCTTCTTTTTTTTTTTTCTTTCCTATCAGGTTGCCCAGGGCCGCTGTTACTTTCTTTTCTCATCTCTGAATTTATTCCAGTAGTTGGGTCGTTTTGTATTTATTGATATAAAACATTTCCCATAAAGCTTGCCTGTTTGCGGGGCTGGCAGAGAGCCTGCAATGCACACTTGTCCCTGGGTGCATTTTTTTACCCAATTATGTAGTTCTAAAATGAGGTAAGAAGGAATAGCACGTTAAAACTGGAATGCATTATTGTTAATGACATGCAAAAAAAAAAAAAAGTCTTCACATTTCAGGTACAGTGTACAAATAGAAGTCTAATATTACCATACAGAAATAGGGAAAAATGCAGCCTACAAGGAAAAACATCTGAACATGACACTGTATAATTATATATAAATATAATCTACAAGGTAATTGACAGCTCAGTACTAGGGACCACAAGTCATTTTGGCTCGTGTTACAGAGGCCTGTGGAATCTCCTCATGTATGCACATTTTGAAACTTTCTGTGAAATCAAGCATGGAAATTTTGAAGGTCAAGGATAATAAAATCATTCTAATAACTTAAACATTTTTGGGGGTTTTGGCGGTACGTTCAGAGATTTTTTTTCATATAATGTTTTCATGTTGATGGACTGTATTATTGCAAGGGAACATATGGGGATAGGACTTTCTATTCCACCCCAAGACCCCTTTCAAATTTCCAAAGGTCATATCTTCCTCTTCCCCCTGCCCCCTCCCCTTTTGTTTTCTTTCACGCCCTCTTAGCTCTGTTGCTGAGCCTTTTTCCCGTGGTGAAAATTATCTGTTCGGGCTTTTGTTTGTCTCCTTGATAGTTTTTGGTCTGAAGAAAAAAAGTACATTGCATCTCAAGGCTGCTTAATTTCCTTATTAGCCTTCTGTGTCGGACCTCCCTGGAGGCATTTCAGATGCGTTAATAAATTATGTAAACTAGTTCTCTTTTATGTTGTGGAGACATTCCAAGACTCTTAAGAAAATAATGATTTTTCCTTTGGAAAAACTGTGCTCATTAGACCTTATCAGATCATGGCAATCTAGATTGTCTGGTGTTCTGTTTTTGATTATTGAGGCAACAAATTTGCTGGGAAGGCTTAGTAGAAGAATTGCTACCTTTCGGTTCTCTAGAATACTTCCAGTGTTCAGTGAAACACTGATTTTTTTTTTTTTTTTTTTCTTAGCCACTCTACTATGGCATACTTAAACTTTGGAGGTTCTAGTTGAATATTTCACTCCTTTTAAATTATTCAGGTTATCAACATCGTTTTTCTCTGATGCTGCGTTTTTGTTCTGAAAATGAACAAAATGTTGAGTTAGTGCATCATTAAGAAGGCAGAGAGATTTAATTCTTCTTTAGAACTTTATCTTTTTTAACTTCTTAAGTATTTGGTGGTCTTAGTGACCCATTTAAGTATTTTGAAAGGCTTCCTGCATCTTGCACATTCAGGAAATTCCCGTTTTGCCTTCAAAAACAAAAATTCCCTGAGTGCCTTTTTGTCCCTTCTTGGTTTTCCCTCTTAATTGCTGTTGTCATTCATGTATCTCTTTATAGATTTAACTAGCATTAAATTTCTGAATTTGTATGTTTTCTATCTGACCCAACAGTTTCTTAAACTTTTCAATTTAACTTGGGTTGATGTTTTTTGTTTTTGTTTTTTTTTTTCTCTTGGCTGTCCTGGTGCCCTCTTTCCTTGGTTGCCTGCATACTTTTGAGGCTTTTTGTTTGCCTTTCTAGCAACCTCCAGGACACTTTACTTTGTTAATCAAAAAGATTCTGAAATGAACTTGTCATAAGGAGAAAAAGATTAGGACGTTTATTGGAAGACAGAGCAGAAGTAACTATGCTTAAGAACTTTGCAGATGTGTGGAAGAAAAGCATGGCTTTGTAGAGCTGAGATTCTCTTATTAAAAAATAAAACTTTGTCAGAAAAAGAAAAACGCCATTGCAGATAATCAAAGCAGTTCTGAAAACTTAGGACTTTGATTCAATTTTAAAAAACATTATTAGTGTCTTCAAATTTTACTATCATAATATAGTTAGCTGATTTTACTGAGTGATCAGGTGCTGTCTAGAAGTACAGGGGAGGTAACTGAAAGCTTTGGATTCAGAGGGATTGCTGTTACATGTTTGACCTGAAGTAGTAGGTATGATTCAGTAACCAGTTAATAACTATTGTGGATCTACGTGATAACTTCTATTTGCTTGCTGACAGGCTGACTCTTTACCAGAAATCCCCAGTGACTACGTCTGTCCTATAGACGCCAAGGAAGAAATCTTGAATGAATGTGAGAGTATTTGGAAGCACATGGAAGAGGTATGCAAATCACAAGTGACAGAATAGATTTGTTGTAAACTTGCCTCAGCTTTTTTTTGTTCATGTCCCCATCCTTCACTGCATGCTTACCTCGCCCCCAAAGAAACCACACCAACAAAACAAGAAAAAAAAAAAAAAAGGGAGGGGCCAGTGAAGATAAAGATCTTCAGAAAGGCCAAGGGTAGAACTGCTGGCAGGAGTGCCTTGCAGTGTCAAATTCTGTTTATGGTGTGCTGATGTTACGGTTTAGTTAAATAGAATGGGAATGTTTGTTAAAACTAGAGAAAATTAAACAATTTACTTGTGTTCTGGTAGCAGAACCAGCACACTGAGGCTTGAGATCCTTCTCTCTTTAGCCTTGTAAAGATGGGATTCCGCTGCTGTTCACAAGTAGTTTTGATCTCAAAGGTGAGAGAGAATGGGAGGGGAAAGTGGCTGAGAAGGATGATGATGTTAGCATATGCTTACGCAACCTTATGGTTACATCCTCAAGAATAAAATTTATCTCTCTGGATATGTGGTCCAATATGCTAATAAGAAGAACATTTTAGAATAAGTTATTTTTATTTACAGGAATCCCAGAAAGATAAACTTTTAACAGTTCTGAGGGACTGCTGTGCTATACCTACTGTAAGACTCTGATGAAAAGTGATGCTCTAACTTATATTTGGAGAATCTTAATTGTTTCACTCAGTTTTATGTTGTATTTATATGCTATTTGCTTGAGTTCTAAGCTGTCGATTCAAAGCATGAAAAGTATCAGAAACTGAAGTAAAAATACTTCCAAACTTAAAGTAGAACAAAGTATAAACAACCCGCAGTGCAATCATTTTACAGAATTAGTTTCAAAAGGACTAATGTGATTTTTATTTGTTGCTACATGTAAACTTATCTTGAAATATTTTGAAAATGTGACAGAATCCTGTGTCTAAGTTTCTGAAGTACTGTATAAGTTACCAACAGAAGTTTTGTTTGGCACCAATTCAGAGGATGTGAACTTTCTTTGAAATTTTCAGATTAGAAGGGAAATTAGAATTTATTCAATTATTTTGAATTTAATTGAAGATCCTTGGTATCTTGTATCTCATCTTCAGTATCCCCAAAACAATACAGGAAGTGATAATGTGCGCTGTTTCTGGAAGCTGATTAAAAAAAAAACCTAGGATTTTTATTACTTTGTGGTTGTTTGCATCCTGGATGCACACACGTTTCATCAAAAAGTTTAAACAACTAATAGTCATTGAATTAACTCCTAGGTTACGTGGTTTATGATGTAATGTTCCAATGATTGCGTGTCAGCATTAGCAGTTTTATTAGAGAAATCCTATGTTATGTTTTCGTTCCTAAACAGTAACAGCAAGGTTTCCAAAGTACTGCTTAGTAGTTTTACTGCTTAGTAGAATACATCCTGCCCTGTCATGGCACAGGTTAAATTGCTGGCAGTTATAAAACAAGAAAGAGTTTAGCAGGTGTTTTTGAACCCTTGGATATCTGTGGTGGCCTGAATTTCAGACTTGATATACGTTCCATTGCAGTCATAAGAGCTGATGTAGTGCACTTCTGAAAATCAGACGGTTTCTGAAGTGTACAGTATGTTGCTGTAAATGAGTTAAAACTAAAAATGTGCATTATAATGCGAGTAGTCTATTTGGAGAGCCAGAATAGTAGCAGTAACTGTGTTAACTTCTCAGCAGCTTCCCTGTTCAGCCTTGTCGATGACTCTCTCTCTTCGCAGTTTCTCATGTTCATCTGTTGTGTCCTTCCCCATCCCCACTTCTCCCCTATAACTTGCCTTTTCCCTCAGATCATACATATTTTGTTAGCTGCTACTTTTCAGTTAATTAAAGTCCTACTTTTTTACTGTGGTATGATTTCAAAATACTTCTTAATTTGCTGTTCTGTGTCAGACTCTGAGGGATGGTGTAGAAGTGAAGTCAAAATTCCGTTTCCTATACTAAACAACTTTTTTTTGGAATTTCCAAGCATTGTGTTTCTTTCTTACAAAAGAGAATAAGTAAATCTTGTTTGTTTTTTGTTTGTTTTCTACCAAGTGTCAGAGCAAGCTAATGCTTCAAGGAACAGAAACACTGTTAAAATCAGATGTCAAGGTAAGACAGTATTTGATTTTTGTATTTTATTTTTTCTTTAATTCTCTACAAAATATTTAGTTTTCTGTAACAATATGGTGTGTTTCCAAAAGAGGAAAACTAAATTGTCTTCACTTATTCTCTAAAGCTGACAGTCTTATTCTTATTAACTTTGAAGCTGTATTCTGAAGCATGTATCTAGCAAATACTGAAAAGTTTCATTTATGTCTAGCAAAAAAGTTACGTGCAGTCCTGCCACACAACTGGTAAATGACAACATAGGCAGCAAAATGGAATGCTGTGTAACTTCAGTACCCATTTTGACTGTTTCCTAATAAGTGTCTATGTAATTGGTGAAACTCTATATGGATCCCTTAAGTTTTACTCTGGAACTTTGTATTGTAAACTACAGTTCTTCCCCCATTTGTGGATATAATCAGGAAACTGATGTGCTTGAATTAGAAATTAATTGAGTGATGCTTACTGCATGAATGTAAGCTCCTATATCCCTCAAATTTTGGGGAACATGCAAAAAGACAATGCTGGCTCACTGTTTAGTTGCTTGTAGATTCTAAATAGGAACCTTTAAAATAGAATTTATATGAGGACCCCAAATTTGGAAAGTATGAATAGTTAAATATTGGGCTAGTTGGGTGAAATATGTAGGTCTTAAATCTCCGTCTTGTGTGACTTCAGTAAGAGTATTCGGATAGTTAATTCAATACACTTGACTGAATAATTAACAAAGAGCAATTTTCTTCAGAGATGTATCTGAATACATTCAGATGTTTAATTACTATGTAATTGCTAACATTACTCTCTTGCTAGTAATAAACTATGTTCTAAACTATTATTTAATCAGAATAAATAAATGAAGATGCATATTCAAATGCATAAAATACAGTCTTTGTCTCCTTTTATGACTGGATAAAATACTTTAAGTAGAAATAAACTTTGTATAATTTTAATTGGGTGTAGACTGAGGTTTTTATGTTTCTTTGCAGCTTTACCAAAGCACATCATGCCCTTGTAATTAAACTTTCGAGAAGTTTTTTTTTTTACACTGTCATAGCAAGACAACGATTAAATGGAATTGCAAAACTGAAGATCAAATTAAGATCGCACTTCATGATAGAAAATAGGGAGGAGAGGAAAAGGTCATGTTATCCTGTGTCAGCAACTTTAATGGGATCTTATTGCAGTCCTAACATAGGCACTTGTATTGACCTGGGAAACTACAGACCTGTTAGTCTAACATCAGTGCCTGGAAAAATTATGGAGAAGATCATACTGGGTGCCATTGAAAGACATTTAAAGAACCATACAATCATCGGGCACAGTCAACGTGGGTTTGCCGACGGAAAGTCCTGTTTAACTAACTTGGTATTCTTCTAAGATAAGGTCATCTGGTTAGCAGATGAAGGGAAGGCAGTGGATGTAGTTTTTCTGGGTTTTAGTAGGGCTTTTGGTACTGTCTCTCACAGCATCCTTCTGGACATGTTGTTCAACTGTGAGATGACCAGGTACACAGTGTGCTGGGTGAAGAACCAGCTGGATGGCAGCACTCAAAGGGTTGTAGTGAAGGGGGGCTACATCTAGCTGGTGTCTGGTCACTGCGGTGTTCCTCAGGGCTCAGTTCTAGGGCCAGTTCTGTTCCATATGCTTATCAATGATCTGAATGCAGGAATTGAATGCACCATTAGCAAGTTTGCTGATAATACCAAGCTGGGAGGTGCTGTTGACTCCCTCAGTGGACATGAGGCCTTGCAGATGGATCTAGATAGACTGGAGCATAGGGCAATCATCAGTGGGATGAATTCTAACAAGTCCAAATGTTGCATTTTGCACCTGGGACAGAGTAATGCCAAGCACAAATATAAACTAGGAGGGGAGTGGCTGGAGAGCAGAGAGGGGTCGGGGGATGCTGGTCCACAGCAGGCTCAATATGAGTCAGCAGTGTGCTGTGGCAGCCAAGAGGGCAAACCACATCCTGGGGTGCATCAAAAGCATCATCACCAGCTGGTCAAAAGAGGTGACTATCCTGCTGTATTCAGTGTTGGTGCAGCCTCACCTGGAGTACTGGGTGCAGTTCTGGGCCCCACAATTTAAGAAGGATGTGAAGATCCTTGAATATGTCCAGAGGAGGACAACAAACCTGGTGTAAGGGTTGGAAGGCATGTCCATAAGGAGTGGCTAAGGAATTTGGGCTTGTCTAGTTTGGAGAGAAGGAGGCTGAGGGGTGACCCTGGTGCTCTACGGCTTCCTGAGAAGGGGAAGAGGAGAGGGATGTGCTGAGCTCTTCTCCTGCTTATCCAGCGATAGGACACATGGGAATGGTTCAAAGGAAAGCTGGGGAGGGACATTTTACAAAGGCACGTAGTAATAGGACAAGGAGTTATGGCTTCAAACTGGAAGATTTAGATTAGTTATTAGGCAGAAATTTTTCACTCTGAGGGTGGTGAGACACTGGAACAGGTTGCCCAGGGAAGTTGTGGAGGCCCAGTCCCTGGAAGTGTTCAAGGCTAGGCTGGATGGGGCTTGGAGCAAGCTGGTCTAGTGGAAGGTGTCCCTGCCCATGGCAGGGGGCTTGGAATTAGATTGTCTCTAAGGTCCCTTTCAACCTAAACCATTCTGTGATTCTATAAGTGTATATGGGCTATGAGAGAGACACATCTGATGTACATATTTGCTATATGTTGAAAAGATGGTCCTAGAATCACGGAATTCCCTAGGTTGGAACTGATCTTTAAGATCATTGAGTCCAGACATCAACTTAACACTGCCAAAACCACCACTAAACCATGGCCCTAAGCACCACGTCTGCCCATCTTTTAAATACCTCCAGGGATGGTGATTCCACCACTTCCACTAATATCCATTCTAAACCTACCCTGGTGTAAATTGAGGCCATTTCCTCTTGTCCTATCACTTGTTACTAGCAAGAAGAAGTCTACCCCCAACTCGCTACAGTCTCCTTTCAGGTAGTTGTAGAGAGCGATAAGGTCTTCCCTCAGCCTCCTTTTCTCCAGGCTAAACAACCCCAGTTCCCTCAGCTGCTCTTCATGAGACTTGTGCTCTATACCCCTCACCGGCTTCATCGCCCTTCTCTGGACACACTCCAGCACCTCTATGTCTGTCTTGTAGTGAGCGGCCCAAACCTGAACACAGTATTTGAGGTGTGGCTTCACCAGCGCCAAGTACAGGGGGACGGTCACTTCCCTAGTCCTGCTGGCCACACTATTGCTTATACAGGCCAGGATGCTGTTGGCCTTCTTGGCCACCTGGGCACACCGCCAGCTCATATTCAGATGGCTGTCAACCAACACCCCCAGGTTCTTTTCTGCCGGGCAGCTTTCCATCCATTCTTCCCCAAGCCTGTAGTGTTGTTGTGACCCAAGTGCAGGACCCGGCACTTGGCCTTGTTGAGCCTTGTTGCCCATTGACAACATCCACAGCCTTTCCCTCATCCACTAAGTGGTTCATACTGTCATAGAGAGATCGGGTTTGTCAAACAGGACCTGCCTTTCATAGATCCATGCTGGCTGGGCCTGATCACCTGGTTCTCCTGCATTTGCCGCATAATGACACTCAGGATGATCTGTTCCATAACCTTCCCTGGTGCTGTGGTCAGACTGACAGACCTATAGTTTCCTGGGTCTTCCTTCCAGCTCTTCTTCTGGATGGGCGTCACACTTGCTAACCTGCAGTCAACTGGGACCTTCCGAGTTAGCTGGGACTGCTGATAAATGATAGAAAGTGGTCCTTGATTTAAAGATTGCTGAATGATAGTGTTAATTTGTTTGAAAGTGGGTTTTTTTTGTCCAATTACTGGAAGATCCAGAACGTTTCAGACATACCTTTTCATCAAGTTTAAAGGAACAAAGAATCAGCTGATAGTGTTGTCAAGAGTAGTGCTCCATGAAGAAAGAGACAACACAACCTGATCTAGAAAAGAAAAGATATTTGTATGATGGTTATTTCTTTTGTTTTGGATTTATTTTCTTTTCATTTATTTAAAAAAAAAAAACCTTTACAAAGTTAATTTTGGTAGTAAAAGCTAAGGTTAAGTTGTCAATTCTTGATATTTTTATTTTAAGAACTTGGATGATGATTCTTAGCATATTTTTCTCTTTTTAGTTCATGTAAAACCAAATGCAATCTGCTAGTGCTTTTTGTGAAATGCTTGACCATATCAACAGTACCTTGTATATTTAAATGTATGCTTAATTTCTTACCATATTACTTGTAATATGATATTTATATGTAATTTACAATGTATTTAAAGAGAATTACAGGTGCAGTCCTCAGTTTCAGGAACTAGAATAGTAATAATGAGTATATTCTTTCTCCAGAATATAGTAATATATTAAAATAAGTACACTTTGAAAAATCTACGCTTGTTTAGTGTGGTTTTTTTTAAATAAACTTTTCTGAACTGGTGTTTTTTCTTATTGCTCCTATATTTTCAATGATTACAGTGAGCTAGAGCACTGGTTCGAAAGCATTTTTTGTTGAGTCCACAGATGTGACTTTTATAGAAGACTTATTTGACTGCTGGTTTTTTGAAAGCCAATCTTTTGTTTAGTCATCACACATCTCTAGCACAGTCCGTTTAACCTTCAATAGTCATCAACCATGCACCTAAGGAGGAGTGGGGATATGAAGTACTGTCACTGCTTCTCACGGCTCACCTTCTGTTGTGGTCATTGTCTGATATGACAGAGGAAATTAGGGGAAAAGTTCCAATTCTGGCTATTTCTGATTTCCCCCTTTTGAGGGGAAAAAAAAAAAGTTTCTGGATCCCCACAAATGGCTTTTAAAATCTTTTGAAGGAGTAAGTGGTCTATTGTAATATATGCTCTTTTGTTTTCTCCTGTATAAACTTAATAACTGAATTTCTATACCACTCTATCTCATTTTACTCCAATGCAACTTAAGACATTGCAAGAGGTGCTTCTTTTCTTGTTATACAGCTTGCCTTGTTAATGATGCAAGTGAAAACTTTAACAGCAGAATATCATCAATGGCAAAAAAGAAGTCCTGAATGTAAGTAACTGCATTCACGTAAGGTATACTTATATAAACTTCTGCAAAGTCTCTTTCATCTAGGCATCTTAAACTGTGTATCTATCAAATGTCTGCTGATTGTGTTTTCATACTATAACTACTTAAAAATTAAATTAAATACTTCCTGCAGTAGCATGTGTGTTTTTCTTCTATATTCTTTCGGGACTTCGGTTCTAAGTGAACTTGAAATTCACAGTGAATTCTACTATAATTTAATCTTATGATTCTGAACAAATAAATGCATGATTAATATCACCGTTCATCAGTCAGCTAATGGAAAAATAACTGTTAGCAGATCTAACAAAATAACAAAAGTTCATTATTTTGTTACAGTCCTTCACATTTGTACTTTCAGTGATTGTTTCCTCTCTGTCTTTCATTTGTATTTCCTTTTTGTGACAGAACTACTTTGGCAAAAATTCTGTCTTCATTTTGTCTTTTAAGAAGCTGACACATTTTTTTTAATCTTTGCAAATATTGTTAATAAACTAACAATAATCTACCCAGACATATTTTTAACCATATCTCCGTGGATTCTTTTTATTACTACTTCATGAAAGTGTGTTGTATTATGATGTACTAGCTGAAACTTTGGAATAAACCTCTAGTGGTAAGCCTATTACACCATAATAAAATATCTAGCTTGGATTTAACAGGGGTTGGAGACTTCAGGTCAAGAAAAGGTAGTACAAGACACCTCAGTTTATTTGAACAACACAAGAATCCAGATCACTTATTGATCCCGAGAAGCACAAACCACTGATCCAAGTGTAGTTCTTATATTTGTTAAACATTATCAGTCAGAAGGTATAAATTCCTCAGTTCTTCAAAATGCTTTTTGTACATAAGCATCGTTGCTGACTGATTTAACTCTGTTGCAAGGCTGTTGTGGCCAGACACTGAAAATAAAACCATTCAGAAGTGTGAGTAAAGTAATCTGGTCTTCCAGATGTTCTATTTGGAGACTCCTAAAACAGTTCATACTACACTATCATTAGTATTCTGGAAGCACTCACTGTTACGTCTCCTGTCAAGGACCTGTTAGCAGCTTTCAACCCAGTAAAACTTATTAGTTAGTCTTTAAATGGATACATTGACTCATTTGAATATTTTTATGCCAGAAAAGGCTTTGGTTTTTTAGTGATTACAAAACAATAAGGATGTGTTTCAGACAGCAAATGATGATTTCTGATATTTTGTCATTGGGCCAAATTGGAATGCACTTTCAGATCAGCATTAGAAGTCACTTTTCCAGCTACTTTCAAAGTTTATGTACTTGCTGCATATTGTGATCAAATAATAGGAGCTGGCAAAAAAAAAAATCTTCCTTATAAATAGATGCTACTGATTTATTAGAATAAATTCATGGTTCATGTGCTTTGTGAGTCTGTCTAAGAACGGTCATCCTCAAATACTTCTTAGAGGTATGTAGACCAAAAGCATGACATTGAATGAATTTGGGAAATACTGGTTCTTGGCTGCTGCTCATGAATAAGTTGCTGGCTTAAAGCAAATGAATTGAAAGCACTCATAGTTTTTATCTGGGTAGAATACCTGGAGATGTTGGGTTTCCTTACTAAAATATATTATTATTTTTAACTTGAAGGTATTTGCTTAAAAATATTCTTGGGGCTTGACCTATTTTTATTGGCTTGCTGACTTACTTTGCTCAACCATTCTTACTTGTTCCCAGGTGATAAGATTTATTATTAGAAATCTTAGTTTTGTACTAGAGAAATGATCTATGCATATTATAATGCAAATAATATTTTGCAGCCAAAGCTTTGCCTTTTTGGCTACCTTTCTGAGGTAAGAAAAAAGAAGTTGCTGCTAAGAATTTAGTAATGGCCAGCTCATTTCTTGTAAATGAGGGCCTGTCAGCATTCCAATTTTAAACCTTATTTTCTGAGGTTATAACTTGGCAGTTCTACATTTCTTTGGGCACAATATTGGCAAACAGACTTGAATCCACTATGCAAATTTTATTTTTGCAAAGCTTTTACCTTACTCTCTTGTTCTTTCTCAATTTCTGGCGCTATTTATGTAGCTCTAGAGCTGCTAAATCAGCTTTAAAACTTTTTTAACAAGCATTTCACTCATAAAAATAGAATTTAACTTTTACCTTTGCAAAGTAAGGCAGTGGAAGCAACCATATTTTAAACCATTAATAGCTGTGGTTTCTGCATAATTTCTTTGCAAAATGTCAGTATTCTTCCAAATTCCTCTTATTTTAATAGAAGTTTCTGTATAAATATGTGCATAGTAGTTGCTTTTACATTCCTCGCATCTGGTAGTGTTTTGCGTAGTAATTTTACTATATATCACTAGGCAATTCTGTTTGACATTTGATTTTTTGCAAATGTAGTGATTTATAACTGAAAAAGCTTTAACTGATAGTATACAGAGCAACCTATGTTCTTTACAGTAGCAGCCATCATAAATGTGTTGTCCCAGTGTCTTAGATCTGCACTATTCCTTTACTAAATTAGGGTTAGTGATTTCTTTCCTAGGAAGATGTTGCCTTCTATTCTGATACTCACACAATATGAATATTGAATAGGAAGCACATACTCAGGATTAAGTATCTAAAAATGAAGAAGTGGTAGAAACAATAGTAGAATTTGATAATTCCAGGTAGCGAGGACTCAGGATAATCGGGGCTGGGAGTTGGGGGATGGGGGTGGCAGGGACAAGAGTTGCGTGGGTTTCTTCAAATATACCAGTAAATGTGAATAAAAGCACACTAATGGATTTTATCATGTGTATGTAGGATATTCATGTCATTAAAGAAATCTTGCTATAATAATATCACAGATCACTACCTCCCACAGCTCTTAAACATAAGCTTAATTTGGGAGCACTCTACTCAAATTTTGTGTCAAGATTTAGAGACAGTGTGGTGGTGCAATGTCCCCTCACCACCACCTTAGGCCTCTTGGTACTTGGCATGATGTCCTCCCCACCTGGGACACATAAGAATACGCTGGAAAAGAACGTAACACAATGGTCTAACATGAAAGAAAGAAAATGTGGAGAGCAACGGACCAAGAATGCAATAGTGTACCTAGTCCCTATGGCTCCTACTGTTTAAAGATAATAACTGTAATTGATCACTCCTGACAGCATATGGATCGTGGCCACAGAGAGGGGGGTACCAGGATCACATGTTCTAGCAAGTCTTGGGCTTGCATAACTGTGGAAAGTACCGAAATACTCCATTGTTTGAGCTGGGCTGGAGTGGAAAAGTACCTGACAAAAGCCAATGATCTCAGATCCTGTAAGTGGCAATCCCAGTAAAGACCCTTTGAGCTCTTCTGGATCACAGCAGGCTGTGGCCAGTATCTCTCCCAAGTTGGGATGCTGCTCAGGCAGCACCTCAAGGACTAGAAGGCCAGGGCGAGACAAACCTTTCTCGAGCCTCAATTATTGCCCATTGAAGAATACCGATATATTGCGAGTATTTACTCTAACTCAAGAAGGGGAAATTTTAATGATAGGCTAGCCTCTCCTCCATCCACCTCTCCACTTAAAAGTTTATGATCAATATATGTTAGCTTTATGGATGTGGATGTTCTTCCGTTTGCTCATGCACCCATAGGAGTTAAAAGCGGTACCCGCTGGCTCATTAGAGTGGTGCAATATTAAGAGATCTTTGATCTCAGTGGTTATAGACCGGTGTGTGTATGTGTGCGCTTATATGCTTTGCTTATATGTGTATGCATTAATCTGAGATCTGTGTTTTTGCTTATACGTATACTTATTGATTTGGGATACTTTATAGTAAGTTAATGTGAATCTTGCCATCTTCGAATCTGTAATTAAGTCACTGTTTAGTTGTTTTGTTAAATCACTTTGTAAAACCTCTAAATCAGTTAATGATTAAGTGCTGCTAAAATTCAACCTCTTGATTTATCTCAAATTACTAATAAAGTTTGAATCGCTGCTGTCATAATTGTGTCAAATACTTCCATCCATGACAGACAGTAATTATCTCTCTAAATTAATTTCATTGTGACATGTAATTTAATGTACTTTGAACTCAGTTTTGCTGATTTTTCATCTCAGAACCAACACTGCTTAAAAAACTACTAATCTAAGGCTTCTTAAAATTTGTGGAGATAAAAACTATAAAATCACTTTACCAAAAAAGTATTTTTTTTTATAAATTTATGAAATCAACTGTATTGTACTTGGGAGATACTTAGTGCTTTTACGAGAGGATTAAGAGTTTTCTGTTTTGTTAAAGGAAAAGCTTTTATTGAGGTAATTATTTTTAAGGTTAGAGATTTGGAGCCCAAGCTTGGACAAAAAATATTGCTGTCATATTATGATTTAAATCTGTCAGAGTATCTTTCATTTCTCCTGTTAATAGATTCAAATGCTTCGATTTTTCAAAAGTCATATGTTTATGGAGATGCTGTAAGTTGACGTGAAATTGAGAATTGATTGGAGTCTATTGAAGGCTATCAAATACAACAGTTCACTTTTTATTCAGAAAATTCATGAGCCATAAATCACTGTGTTTTGGCAGAAGCTTAATGTGCTAACACTATCACATCCTTGAATAGTACCGTACTTTTCCTTAAGTACTGCTGTTGCTTAGGGTTGGCGTTTGGACATTGGCCTTGCTGGTAGCTCCCTACAGGTAGCTGTTCATGTGAACAGTAAGGATGGTAACATGCTTCTTAAGTTCTTGAAATCTGATAGGTTTTACAATCCTGATCGAGCATTTGGCAGGCTGTTTATCAAAGAGCTGGAAGACTCGAGGAATTTGATTGCTGACATTGGTAATGTTGATGGAATCCCCTTCACTGAAAAAAATCAGGCTGGCTTATCTTGAAGTATGACTGTACTTCACATTTCAATATTACATACCTGAGCTAACTCAGGTATAAAAAATAATGCAGAAGCATTAACACCACACTTTTTTCAGTCTAATTTAGCTTACTGAAAAGTGACAGTAGGTTAGCCCAGCGGGACACCGCAAAATGTGGTTAAACTGCTGCTGACAGCCAAACTAGTTTGTTTACAGGCTACACAAGTTTCTCTCTAGCCAGGCTGCTTTTTAGTCTAAACAAGTCTATATCATCCAATGCAAAAAACCCAATTCATTTTATTTTTCAGTAACTTCTACCAATCCAGATGTACTGTTAACATTAGGAAAAGAAGAGGTAAGTCTTTTTTTTTTTTTTTTTTGTTAAGAGATAATAACATTTCATTGAAAAAAAAAGTGTATACAACTGCTGCATTTTTGTATGACTACTGCTGTCATGGACTACTGCTAAGATGCTGCCTGTGTTTCTTCAGGCATTGTTGTTGTTCTAGTGTTTTTCTTCCACTGTATCATAACTACTATAATTTCCTAGTTGTGATGAATGATCTTTTAAATAGAAAGTTTCTATATTTTGCATTTCATTCTTGATACAAAATAACGTAACACTATGTGTTACACAGAAGAGTCGTCATTCTTAGATCTAGAGTTCTGTGGCAATAATTTGCAAATATTTTGTTGAGTTATTCCAGCCTTGGAAGAAAGAGCAAGCAAATCAAGAATGTCTTAGGGGTAGCATTTCACTATATTGATTCGACATTGGTATGCAACATGACCTGAGAATATTCCTGTGGCTATTGCTTAAAATAAAAACCACAACTGTTTGGTTTTCTTCTTCCTAACAGCTTTCCTCCCTCTACTGTCACTCACAACAGGGAACCCAACTGCTGTTGAGAGTCACTATTAATAAGGTGTTATGCACTTTCATTTGACTGTGTTGCTACGGCATGTTTGATTTGATATCCCATTTTGTGGCCTATTTTATTGAGGATTCCAATTTTTTTTCAGGTGTTGCACATATAGAGCATACTTGCTTTTGTAGAATATTTTCACAATTTTTATTTCTTTGATCTAAGTGTAAAAGTTCTCATGGTTTGCATGGAAGGACACAAAATACATCCAAATCATATGCGTATATTAAAAAAAACCCAACTTAAATACAACTTTGTAGAATGTAATGTTCTAATGAGACCCAGTCCACTGAGAGTCCACTGTTCCCTATCTTCAGCAGTGCATATAACTTCTAGCTGCAGTAGTTTTATTTCTCCCTCTTTCTTCTCCCAAATAGGTCCATATCACTGAGGACCTTTTTATTCATGGATGCAACTAGTCTTTCTTAGCAGCGTCTTTGTTTTCTGAGAGCTATACATTTTGCGTTGGTGCAATTAGCACGGATTCATTCTTGCAAACAGCTGCAAACATTTAGACAATGCAGCCCTGGTCCTGTAGGTGTTTTCTCCTCAGTCTTTCATCAGATGAGCAGTTCATGTGTGTGCTCCATAATCTGCTTTAGGTAAAATCAACTATGTTGTTTTATAGAACTTCAGTAAGACACTGATGAGCAACTGGTGACAGTAACATTTTAAATAGCCCCATCTGTATTTTAAAATAGTGTGGCACTCTGTAGCCATATTTCTTAAGAAATTACAGATAATTTTGGCCCTCTTCACCAGACTTAAAGATGTAGCCTTGCATAGAACAAATACTATAGACTGGGCTATCTGCAAACTGTATGTTTATTTTTACTTTTTTATAGTTGCAGAAAGTAAAGAATGATCTTGAAATGATGCTGTCAACAATTCAGTCAAAGAATAAACAACTGGAAAAAGATCTGAAAAGGTAATGCAATAATTTGGACTTATGAATGCTGTAAACTTTCTTACCACACTTTTTTTATTTGACTGTCCAGGAAAACTATTTATCTGTTGTCCTGTTTCCTACTTTTCATGTTTCAAAGAGAACAGCAGTGGCATGAGGAACAGGAGCAGCTACTAGATGCTCTTAATGGAATTGAAGAAGAGACAAAAACCCAGGCTCAACTTTCCAAAAAATGGTATTTCTACAGTGTTATGTTTTTATATTGAATTTAAATATCAACAAGAGCAAATGAGCAAGAAAACAAACTCTTAAGAGATACTAGTTTTGTTAAGTAGATCAAATAACTCAGTAATCTACGTTTGAAACATGGAAAATATTGCTACTATCTGCTTATATCCTGGGATTCAAGATGTTGAACTTATAACAATAGAAAAACAGGTTTTTTTTTTTTACTTAGGAATAACTTTTTAATTATTTTATTTAATTCCATATTCTATTGCTATGTTTTTACTATTAGTTTTAATATTGAAGCATTTCATGAACTGCAAAATGAAATGTTGAAACAAAAGATGTATAAGGAAGAACTCTTGAATGCTCTGGGTGGATTCCTAGAAGAACATTTTCCCCTTCCAGAGAAAGGTGGAAGTGCTAGAATGAAGGTAAGATTTTCTTAATAAATACTAGATTTGGAATGTTCAATTTCTGTTTAATTAGATGCAATATCTTTTTAACTTACTAGCACAGAATCTGCAGTTATATTTTGAAATAAGTATAGTCCTTACAGCTGATTCTTTAGGTTTAATTGGTATTTTTCAGGTTGGTTTATACTGACGGTTGTTCCCAGCTGTGTATTTTCTTTTTTAGTGCGTACATCCTTTACCCAATGAGATGCACAGCAATGTATTGTATTTCTTACTGAACTGCAAGTTGTGCCAAATTTGGAAATGGTGAGGGATTCACTCCAAATTCTTCCACTTTCTTTTTTACTGGACTAGGCGAGTGGATTAATGTTTTCCTTGGCAAAGCAAATTTTAATTGTCTAACAATGTTTTTGGAACAATAATAAGGACAAGTGTTTATAATTACAGAGTAGTTTGGAATGTTAACCATCAGTTTCTGTTCAGGCAAACTGAGCCAAAAATTATCTTAAAACTTTAGGGAAAATAGGCAGTCAGGGAGTATTTTGCATAATAAATTCATAGTCTGCAGTAAAAATAAACCTTTTACCATTACTATTTCAAAGAATGGCTTCAAAAAAGGTGGGGGTTGATTTTTATTTCAGACACACTTAAGAATAAAGAAATAGAAAGGATTTCTTTACTCCAGTTCCCTATTATTTCAGACAACCACATAATATGATTTCTTTAACATTATCATTGAGCTCTATTTTAAAACTAATTATTTTTGTAACTACTGTTTCCATTGGGGTTTGTTCTAGTACCTCAGAAGTCTGGTTAGAAACCACCTCCTAACTTCCAGTCTAAATTTATTCATGTCTAACACAGATCCACGTATTCTTATGCCAGTTTTGTCCTTAGAATAGCTTTCTTTCTCGTGTCTATCCTTCTTGATATAGACAGCAATCTTATACCCTCTTTCTTTGTTTTGCTAATTGAACTAGCAAAGTTTTCTTGTTCTCCTGTAAGATAAATTATTTTCAGTTCCCTGACTTTATCTTAATAACACCAAGTTTCTGTATTTGCTTCCACTTGGATTCATCTTTTTTGGAACCTGGTAAAAACCAATATTATAAACACAACTACTAGCTCGCAGTCATTATCAAACTCTTATTCAACCATCTTCAAACACCTTATTCTATTATATCTTAGTTCTGCATATCAATGCCTTGCAGTTTCCTGCTGTTACTGAATATGATACATTTTATTCCAACATTAAGAAATTAAAGCTTCAGGGATTTAATTAACAGTTGTCTTTCAATCTTATATTTCCTGATTTCAGCCTGATATGTCATCCCCCTATTTGCTGATTCTTATTAATCTTACAATTGTTCTAGGACATGGCTCTTCAAACACTGATGAGTTTCCCAGATACATTTTAAGCAATTGTCTATTTGTCCCATATATATATATATATATATATATCTCATTAGTATTTCATTAAAAATATATTTCCTATAATTAGATACAAAAATGTATTTGCTCCCATTTATGTGATGTCATAGAAAAATATAGGCTGAAAGCGACCTCTGGAGATCTTGCCTTCCAATCCCATCATCAAGGTAGTGCCAATGTCAAAGTTGTAACAAGTTGTTCATGGTCATAGCCAGCTGTGTTTTAATATAAGAAACAGTGAACTCACGTGTGTGTTTGAGAGCTTGAGAAAGATTTTGTGTAAAATCTTCCACCCCAGAGCAAAATCTACTGCTTGAATTTTCTCAGCCTCTGTTGTACTATCAGAAATTCTTAGTACCTACCCTGCCTTCATCTCTTCCATGCGATTTTCCTTATTAAAGTCTAAAGAAAAAAATAATCACTGAAGGTGTTTGGGATTAATCAACCCTTCCCTTGTTCACAGAAGTTCACCTTCTACCTTTTTTTTTATTTTACTTAAGTTTAAAATTTATTTTGATAACTGTCCAAGCAAGGTCTTGTTTTATCCTAGTTTTAGTTTTATTTACACATTTTCTGAACTCTTAAACACAGTTTGTTTTCTGACAAGTCTTTTTCTTTCTTTTCGCTCCTTGTGAATTCATAGCTTCTTCTGTATCTTAACTCAGTTGGATCGTAATGACTGAACTGCAGGTCCCCTGGAATCTGCATCTAAGTGATTAACTGTGAAGGCAGGAGAGACGGCCATTTGTACCTGTATTGTTTTCTTTATTGTGTCAGAAATACAAATTGATGGCATTAGGAATGAAATTTGCTGCTATATTGATTGAAGGGAACATCTTATTCACATCTATTATCAGCTTGGTTCAACACTCCGGAAGCACTGAACTCTTAAGTCAAAATTGCATCAATAATTTTGCTTCACTTCATGAAAGCTTCTTGTGATCTCAGTCGTCCTGCGTGGGGGGCTGATGACTGTAGTTCACGGCTCCCGGGTAGTGTGAACTGCTCCAAGCCTCACTGTTCTGGTTCCACCCTCCTTGGACCAGGCACCCATGTCTGAGATCGGGAGTGGGAGGGAAGGCTGAATCACAGCAGGCCAGGTTAGCTTCTGTTGCCGTGGCCCAACAACTTTAGTTTAGGTAGTAATTGAGGTAAGAATTATCTTACCTTCTAAATCTCAGATTAAAAAAGACACATTTTTTTCAAGATAAGAAATGTGAAAAGTCATATGCTGAGGAATATTCTTTACGCCATTCTATCTCATGGAAGGGAGAAGAAGGTGCCTTTCGGGTTAAATAAATGCTGAGCTTCCTGCTTAAAAGTGACTTTATAAACATTAATTAATTAGAGGTATTTATTTTATTGGTGACACCTAAAATATGTAAGTAATATAATTTTACAAAACAATATTAACAATGTGTATTATAAACCTTATTTGTTTGCTAGTTCTGTGAGAGCACAAACCTCTTTATACTGCTATCCTTAAGATTTTATTCTTTGTATATCAGTTTTAGTAATTACTGAAGTCATAACCTAATTTCAACTTTGAAATATGAATATTGAACCTAAGTTACAAAGTAATACTTTTGGCCAGGGAAGCATCTTCATGATTGCTCCAAGGAACCTCTTGCAGCTTCTTAGCGTAGGTTCTATTTCTTCCACCTAGTATCAAGATAAAGGCAAAACGATAAGCATTGTTGAACACAGCTCCATGGTTTGCAAGATTTCCATGGAGCATGCAGTATTGTCCCTCCCCCTTGTGTCTTTCTGAAAGTGAGACTATTAAGTACTGTGCCTGGAAAAAGGGAGCCAGAACTTGCCTTTCACAAATTCTCCTTTATTGCTTATATTCTTCTTGTGTTCCAGAAGTGGAGTTTTTGTAAGGTGCTGATGATCTGTTAATATCTTAGGACTTAAATTGACATATTCAACAGTGGAGCTGAGTAAGCAGCCACCGCTGCTGTATTTTCTCCTTTATTTTGTTCAGTGTGAAGTGGAAGGGGAAACAGGCTAAAATTGAAAAATAAAAGAATCAGGTTCACCGTGCAAGAGCACAAACTGATTTTTTTGGAGTTGCCTAAGTAATATGTATCAGTTTATAGGCAAACAGCTTGATTTGCTTGCTACAAATGAAAACAAGTAATTTTTCTAATGGATTGCTGTACAAATGGTATTTTATCAAGGACTTATTTTTTCAGATTTTTCATAATTCTCTTTCTTAAGCTTGGGCAATTTTTTAACTGAAGTCAGTAAAAGTAAACAAAAAGTAAACAAATTGGCAACTAAGGAAAAAATATTAAGGCACTCTGAAGTTAGTTCTTGAGCTGTGTCAAATTTGCATTGTAAACATTTTTCTAAAGTTCAAGAAAAATATTTTTCCTAGCAGATCATATTCATAGAATGTTTTGCACTGCACTACATTTGTAAATATGATGTACTTGGTCTTATTGAAATGTAAACCCAGGTAGATATACTATGATCACTTAAGATTAATCTTTCTTAATAATTAAAAAATATTACATTTAAAGTGTGTAGTATGGAACTGGTAGATGAATAATTTAAATACTACCTAGTATTTTTGTCGTCACTAAATCTAAGTAAAAGTGTTCATCTGTTGTGTACTATGCAATCAAATAATTCTGTGATTATTTTTCTTTGTCAATTAACATTTTTTCCTGACTACTTAGTTTTGGTTTCTGTTAATCGGCGGTTATCTTTAATTGGTGTTAATTGGTGGTTGTCTTTGCAGAATTCTTCTGAAGAGCCAGCTGTAGAATTGATAACGCTGAATGAAATTTTAGAGGTAAGATGGTTTTGTGTGGAGGTTTTGGGGATTTTCTCATACTCAGATCTGATCGTAATATATTAATAAGATAAATAACAGTTTATGACATAGGGTAGGATCATTGATTGAAAAATAGAATGCTAAAGAATGTCTGATTTCTATTTTAATTCCTATCAACCCTCCCCTTTTTTTTTTTTTCAAGAAATATGGCAATAATTTAGATAACCAAATCTTCAGTTTAAGCTGGAGAATGATTATCCCTTATTGCTTAATTTTATAATGATTATTTTAAAGAAGTTTTATGAGCCTTAATGGCTTATATTAGGGCAGACAAATGCTATGCTTAACAGAAATATCAATAGGTCCATTTCATGCTATATTTTGTACTGTTTCACTGAAATGTAATACAATAGCAGCTACAGAAAGAAAAATTAATGTGTAGTCTTGTGTATGAATTAGATTTTCTTCTCATATGAGGAAATTGGTGAATCTGATTCATGCATTTCTAATGGATTTTATAAGTATGCCAGCATTGCTTAATGTATGTTTTTAATCGCAGTGTAATTTATGAATTTGAATTGCAAAACGTAATTTTGAAGGAGGATTAAAAGTCTTTCCACTAGCATTGTTCCTTCTTGTCTTAAATGTAACATTTGAAGTGAAATTTCCTATTCCTCCTCCATCATCATTGTTTAGGCAGTTGTAAGCATCTATATTTAAGATCTCCCCAGGGGTGAGAAGTTTTTTCCTGAGGGAAAACTCAGTGAATAACAACTTTCTGGTATTAAGATGCTATGATCGGGTCGCTATGACATTGTTCCACTTTAGTTTACAGCCCAGACTTTGGGCTTACATCATCAAAACCATTTTACATGCTTCAAGTATCTCAGCGTGCCTATTAATACCAAATTAGGCAGAGCTTGAAAACATATCAGAATTAAAAATAGTCACATTCCCTATGGAATTCAAATTTTAAAGCTCTTCTAGTGTTTTAAAATTGCCCTTAATATTTTTCTGACATTGTTAATCTCCTCAAAATGTGAATACATCCAAGTAATGTCTGATTTCCATTTGGAATAACATACTAGTTCCAAAAATTCAGACTTACTTTTAATTTTAACTGTCTTGGCGTGAACTCTCAGTGTTTCTTATCTTTGTTTTATGGTTGTTGGTTTGGTTTTTTTTGTTGAGCAACTTGGTTCTAGCTTCAAGTGCCTGTTAAATTTCACAAGTTTCAGATAAAGATAATAGTTTCTTAAAGAGACAAAGGCAAAGTCATCTTTGTGTTATGATTGCAGATTGAGGATTTGCTGTTGTAAAAATGCATTTCATTCACAGAATTACAATCAGTGCGTGTGTTCCTAACCATGTCTCCTCAATCTCCATATGTTTTGTTAAATAATTAAAGTGTACATTTTCAATAAATCCACTTTGACAAGCTAAGTGTATATAGTGTATGTTGTCTACCTTGACTTCGGCAAGGTTTTTGACACTGTCTCCCACATCATCCTCACAGGAAAGCTTAGGAATTGTGGGTTAGATGAATGGACAGTGGGGTGGATTGAGAACTGGCTGACAGAGCTCAGAGGGTTGTGGTTAGTGGTGCAGAGTCTAGTTGGAGGTCAGTAATGAGTGGTGTCCCTCAGGGGTCAGTACTGGGTCCAGTCCTGTTAAATATATTTATCACTGACCTGGATGAAGGGATAGAGTGGACCATCAGCAAGTTTGCTGATGACACAAAACTGGGAGGAGTGGCTGACACACCAGAAGGCTGTGCCACCATACAGCGTGACCTGGACAGGCTGGAGAGTTGGGCAGAGAGAAACCTTATGAAATTCACCAAGGGCAAGTGTAGGGTACTGCACCTGGGGAGGAATAACCCCATACATCAGTACAGGTTGGGGGCTGACCTCCTGGAGAGCAGCTCTGTGGAGAGGGACCTGGGAGTCCTGGTGGACAACAGGATGACCATGAGCCAGCAATGTGCCCTGGCGGCCAAGAAGGCGAATGGCATCCTGGGGTGCATCAAGAAGAGTGTGGCCAGCACAGCAAAGGGCTACAAAGATGATTAGGGGATTGGAACATCTCTCATATGGAGAAAGGCTGAGGGACTTGGGTCTCTTTAGTCTAGAGAAAAGAAGACTGAGAGGGGATCTTATTAACGCTTACAAATACTTAAAGGGAGGGTGCCAGGGGGATGGGAACAGTCTTTTCAGTGGTGCCCTGTGATAGGACAAGAGGTAATGGGCACAAACTTGAACATAGGAAGTTCCATCTTAACATGAGGAGGAACTTCTTTACTTTGAGGGTGGCAGAGCACTGGCACAGGCTGCCCAGAGAGGTTGTGGAGTCTCCCATTCTGGAGACATTCAAAACCCGCCTGGACGCCGTCCTGTGCAACCTGTTGTAGGTGACCCTGCTCTGGCGGGGGGGTTGGACTAGATGATCTCCCGAGGTCCCTTCCAACTCTGACCATTCTGTGATTTTGTGATTTATATTATTTAGGTATATGAGTACGTACTTTATTAAGTTAGTGTAAGTAGTAAGCAAGCAGTAAATTTTCTCATACAAACCTCAGAATTTTTAATATACTACTCTTTATTCCAGTAATGAGTTGTAATTTTTTACAAATGTAAAAAATTTTCCTTTTCAACAGTTTGAGGATTATTCCCTTCTGATTGATAATTTAGTGAACTAGTTGAAGATTTGAAAGACTGTTTACAATAGAAAAGTGTGTAAAGTTACAGTCATAAAGGCTATTTCGGAGTATCAGATGACAGAAAAGACTAAGTGACAATTCATCTGAAGTAATGCACTTGGGGTAAATACTCAGAACTGGGGCAGATAAAGTACAAAAGACATAACCTGGAATAATTCTTTGGAACGTTCTGAAAAAGAAGAGCATTGAGGTTTTTTTAAATAGCAATAGGTGAAAAAATTGTGATGATTTTGAGCTTTTCTTTAGCAGTTAAGATGCAGACAGAGTATTTTGTACCTACTTAAATTAGGAAAGCTGTAACATTTAGAAGCTCTGAATAGAAAGATGAAATATCTGGGATAAATTGAGACAGCACCATGGGATGGGTAATATTATTTGATCTGTAATGTCTGCAGTATTCCCCATGAGCAATATTATGAGGGCATAAACATGGTCTCCAAGAACAGAAGAAGAATGTCAAAACTGATCTTTGTTTTTAACTCCATTAACTAATTCTATTTTAGATAAGGAACAAAAGAGAAATAAGGAAGTATTGAGATGAGGTGAATTGTTGTAAGGTGCTTGTCATGCCCGAACAAAAAGTGATATTAAAAATTTGGATTATTCATTTATGATATGAGCAAAAAGATTTGATGTGCAAATGTAGTGAAGTTAAACCAGGACTACGATGTTCACCTTTTCACTGGTGCAAACTCATTTATTTCTAACACTCTCTACAGAAGGACACAAAATACAGGAAATACTGAATCACAAAATAGGGTTGGAAGGGACTTTTGGAGATCATCTAGTGCAACCCCCCTGCCAAAGCAGGTTCACTTAGAGCAGGTTGCACAGGAACGCATCCAGGCGGGTTTTGAATATCTCCAGAGTGGGAGAGTCCACAGCCTCTCTGGGCAGCCTGTGCCAGTGCTCTGCCACCCTCAAAGGAACGAAGTGTTTCCTCATGTTGAGTTGGAATCTCCTGTGTTCCAGTTTGTGCCCGTTATCCCTTCTCCTGTCAACGGACACCACTGAAAAGAGTCTGGCCCCATCCTCTTGACGCCCACCCTTTAGATCTTTATAAGCATTGATAAGATCCCCTCTCAGTCTTCTTTTCTCCAGGCTAAACAAACCCAGGGCTCTCAGCCTTTCCTCATAAGAGAGGTGCTCCAGTCCCCTGATTGTCTTCGTAGCACTTTGCTGGACTCTGTCCAGTAGTTCCTCACCTTTCTTGAACCAGGGAGACCGGAACTGGACACAGTACTCCAGATGTGGCCTCACCAGGGCAGAGTAGAGGGGAAGGATGACCTCCCTCGACCCACAGGCCACATTCTTTTTAATGCACCCCAGGAGACCTTCTTGTCTGCCAAGGCACGTTGCTGGTTCATGGTCAACTTGTTGTCCACCAGGACTCCCAGGTCTTTCTCTGCAGGTCAACCCCTAACCTATACTAATTTTTCCCAGTTTAAGAAGAGAGACATTTTTTTCTTTTTTTTTTTTTTTAGCTTATTAGTGAGATGAAATTTAAAAAAGATGGATGTTCTTCTCTGAGAAAATCTGAGAGTTAGGGACAGTGATTTGTTGACAGTAAGTCATTATGGTTTTGAGGCAAGTGATTCCCAAAAATCAAGCTTTTATTTAATGCTTTTAATCTTAAATTAACAGATACTGATTTAAAGATGAATTATATAAGGATTTACCACCTTCATGTTCAGATTTTTTTAGGCATTTACAGTTACGCTATCTAAATTCCACTAAGAATTTTTAACAGATGGTGAAAAACTTAGTCTGGATAAAAGGAGAATTCTGGTTCTAGTTTTTTAATCAAAAAAGATGTAATGAAGTTAATTGGAAGTTCTTTGTTTTACTTCTACCTTGAACAGGTCTTGTATTTCCCTTGTTGCCTTTTATTTCTTATATTGTCTACATAAGTGTCTTATTACAATAATTTGTATAAATTTGGTTAAAGGAGATAAAAATCGAGCTGTTTTGTTCATTTCCTAAATCTTATCCTTTTGGTCTTCCAGATTCTTATAAACAAATTAATGAGCACACCACATGAACCCTATGTAGCGATCAATGACTCATTTTGGCCACCTTATGTTGAGCTGCTGCTGCGACATGGAATTGCCCTGAGACATCCAGAAGATCCAAACAGATTGCGCCTAGAAGCCTTCCACATGTAGCGTGACTTACGTATTTAAAATAAAGCAAAGCACCAGAACTCTTCCTTAAGGGCTAAGACATACTAAGGTCTTATGATCAACTTTTTTAATATCAGCATGCTCTTCTTATCAGATGATTTTATTATTTAATGAAGTATGTATTTGGTCAGGGTGTGGAATATGAAAAAATATAAAATTTTTACTTTAACTGCTCACAGTTACAGTTGGCTTTTAGCTTTATGGCAAGTGATGCCAAGATTTGCATTTTAGAGGAGTTTTTAAGCTTTTAATAAGATGACTCTATGATTCTCCATAGATATTCCATGAGACCCTCCTGTAGTTCCAGACTATCTTAATACATTCCCTAAAGCCTTTCTGCTCAGGCTTGGGACATGCTCAGAACCCAAAACTTCAATTTGGAGCTTTTTCCTTAAGCTCAATTAAGTCACGATAGCAAAAGAAAAGCTCTAGAGAGGTAATCAATTTTCTCTCATGGCCTAAAATGCATTATCAGGTTTTAAGGGAAATTGGTTCAGACCGAAACAGAGTTGCTGGAAGCCGTAGCTCCTAGAAAAATCTTGGTAAGCAAATGGAAGAAGTTCAAGGCAGTAATGAAGAGCAGATCTTCCTTATAAGAAAAGCTTGGAATAGGATCTTCCACCAGTAGTGCCAACAATCAGGAAAGTTGCGGAGTACATGTAAAGACAGAATAGGGTAACTTCTGCATTGTTTTTCTCCATGCATATCTAAATGACAGTTGTTTAATTGGAATTAACACTTCTGTAAATACTAATATTGGGACTCTATCTATGTTCATTCTATGAAATAAAGATTTGTTTAGCCTAATGCCAGTTTTTAACTCTACAAAGCTAACATTAAAAAAAGCTGGGAAGTTCAATTAACATTCAGAGCTACTAGTCTGGGTAAGACGAAAATTTCATCTAACCCACAGTCATCCATTTTTTGTGACTTTTTAGTGGATAGTGTGAGCGTGGATAGTTACGAATTTTCTTAGAGGAGGGATACTGACATGTTCAGTTAGCTGGACCCCTCTGTCGCTTCACAGTAATAATTTTGTGCCTGCTCCCAGTCAAGGGCCAGGAATGACCAGCGTGCATTTACTTCCTTTTGATAAGTATATCAAGTACATTTGCTAGTGTATAAATTAATACACAGTTACAACACGCTTCATTGTGAAAAAGCCACAAATGATCAGAGGAAAGAGGTGAGCTTTGTACCCCTGGTAAAGCTATGGCACTAGAACAGCTTAACTGGTGCTTAGCATCCAGCGTGGTGTTGAGTTTTCAAAGTGAGCCTCGGTGAACCATTTCGGCTACTTGGGCCAGGAAGAAAGCCAAGTCTTTCCATAATTACCAATGTGAAGTCCTTAACTGAGATTCCTATACATTTGTGTGATCACTTTTTTAATCCATGTGCTATTTTTAATATCCAGAATGTCCTGTGATAGACAGTTTCACAGTTTAACTACCTGTGATGTGAAGTAGAATATCCAGTCTTTTACCAGACATGATACTGACCTGTCCTGAATAATATCAATAGACATTTTCTGTCAGGACACATTTTCACATAGATGAATTACACTGAGCAACCTGCAGTATAGAGGTACACATCTACACAGTATATTTTCTTCAAGGTGCATTTTGATACCCCTTTGCTCCTGCCTTATACTGCTGGTAATGAAGGCCATGTACCCTTATTCCTCCCTGCTGTGTTCCCCAGGCTGCCTTTCTCATTTCCTGCTACTTGGGATAAATTATCTTGGTGATGAGAAACCTCAGTAGAAAGGGGCAGACCGATACAGTGGGTTTAAATATACCGCTGAGTATTAAATCTGTCACTTAAGTATGCCGTCCCGCTTCATGGAAAAAAATTCTATTTCGCATGTGGTTCAGCGTAGATTCCATTGTACATACCTTTGTACCTTAAGTATGCAAGCTCATAAACTCTTGAATAGCTTTTTCTTACAGCTATATATACACACACACCTTGTATGTTAGTGTAAGGGAAAGGTCGGGATGGCATTGAAGCTTCCCCTGCTATTGCTCACGGCAAGCAGTTGCAGTCTGGATTGGTATAAGTTCAAATCCTATCTCTGAAGAAAAAAAGTACTGTTTTTTACATAAACATTTTTTTTTCGTATGTTAGACCCTTCCTCCCCCAAATAAGTTAGAGAACACTCAGGCACAGACACAGATATTCCTCCTCCTCCTCCCGCCACACACACTTCAGCTATTGATAATGACTGAAATTAGTCTGTCCTAATTGTTTCACATCGTTAATCAACAAATATAGCACGTAAATCTTCTGCCCCAAAAAAGCACACATCCATGACAAATGCTCTAGCCATTGCTTTTGCTCTCTTTCATCCCGCTCCTGAATACTCAGATACAGCACTTGAGCTATTCTTATCTGTTACTGTCCTTCAGCCAAAATTTTAGAAGCTTTAACAGTTACCCTTACTTCAAAATAAGACATCTGTAATTCCAAGGGGAAGAAATATAAAAAGCATTATGACCATTGATACCAGCATGTTTATAAGTAGCTGCACCTTGGCATCTATGACTTTGACATTAATTTCATCAGCATCAGCTCTGTGACCAAGAGATCTTGTTTGGTTTCACATGCTTAGTGCCATATTTATAAACTAGTACAAATGCATCCAAATTAAAACAAAAAGTCAAGCAAAGCCAATTCATTAAAACATGTGGAACAATAACAAAAGGCAGGGATAATAATCAAAAAAGGCTTCACTGCTGAAACCAAGTATACCAGCCTAGACAAGCAACTTCTTCCTGGTACCAAAATATGCCTTTGAAAACACCATCCATCTTGATATGCTAGATATGGCAGTAGTAATCACAAAACTGAAATCCGGAAAGCATCCTATAATGAGGTGCAACACATGCATGATGGCAAACAGACCGCCCATGGATTGCTGTAACTGTTGACATCCTTGAGATTTTGCTCTTTTAAAGTCCTGAATCAAAGCTCTGACACACATCTTAGAAAAAAACAACACGTTTCCCACCACCTACAGGTGACATTTATTCAGATAGTTTTTACCGTATTTAGAGGAATCTCTTGCTGTAAGGAAGTGTGGCTTAAGGGAAAATTCATTTCTTCCCACCTTTTCAGGAAATTTGGTCTGTCAGGCTGCTGATAACCTACAGATCTTTTAAAAGCAGCTCTTGAAAATAATTTAGAGCTTAAAATTAAGGCAACAGTGATCCAAGAGAATGTACCCAAGTTATTCATATCTTAATCGTCAGCTCTTTAGTGTTCATATGGATCGTCTGTGTAATGAAAGAGTTTTTAGTGTGCTTGGACCATGGCCATGGGAGTCACAATTCAGACACCTATTTAAAGGTGTCTGTAATTCCAGCTGAGGACATTATCTTATCTGTCTGTTCTTAAAAGAATTGATTGACTAGTCTGCAATTTCATGACATGAGCATGAATCACATTAAGACTATGCTGGAGCTAACTTTTGGAAACCCGGGTTCTACTGGACACGGTCAGAGACTACAGTTGATAGCTGTACAGGAGACATTGTCAGCAATGGTGAACATCTCATTTTATGCTTGTATGGCAATTTTTGCACCTCACTTCAGTAACTCTTGTAAAAAGAAGTGGTTGCTTTGATTTACTTTGAAATTGTAGAGGAGAACAAGCAGAAGTGTAAGCAGAAATTCTTATTTCATTTGTCTGAAGAAGAGGAAACTTCATAATATCCTACATCAGAGGAAACTGAACACTCCCTGTATTGCCATGGCTTCTGAATGGCAATACTTGTTTCTATCATTTCAGAGTAATGTTTTCAAATTAGAGTTTGTTTACATTATATTGCTATCCATCTGATCTATGAGAACTGTACGTGAGATTCACAGCTGAGCCAGTCTTACTTACACACAGAACTGCCCTTGGACTCTGAGATCTTAAGTAAAACCTTGTCTGTCAATTCATAAGTAGAAAATTGGCTGATGATAACAGGACAGTCTTGAGAAGTGTCAATCAGACTTCTTGGTAAACATCAACTAATATTTGTGTTTTCTATAATAACCAGTGGTGATCAAGACAGATGCCGTGACAGCAACAAGTGGTAAGGACAGGCTTCTTTGACTTTGATCATTACTGAGTAAGGTAGGATTGTACTTGGCTGAGTTTATTTGATTAGGCCCATATCTCCGGGGTATTGACACTGCTTAAAATCCCTCAGAGCTCTGACTCTGCTAAGCATGAGATAAGCAGGAGGCTTTTCCGTCTAACCGATATCATATTCTTCCAGTATTGAGCTGGGAGGCCTTAATATGGACAAGAAAAAAATGTCAGTCACAACCCTGTCACCTTCCAGGGCATAATTCATGGATGAACAACCACCTGCTGAATGAGAGGGCAAATCTGGGAGAAGGATGCTTTCAGTTGTGACTGATTCGGTAGAAAATCTCAACCTGAGGGAGCACTACTTGCAATTCAGACTTGATGACTGCCACATACATGAAGAGGAAAAACCGACGCATTCTACAGCAATGATTCTTCCGGACTGTGCATACAGTGTAGACCCCCTGACTCTTCTCAGTTTTCAGAACATACAGGTATAGCAAACTTCCTATTGTGAGGAAATTGATCTAGCAACATGAATACCTTCTAGCAGGTAGTTTTACAAGGTTACAAGGAAGCGCAGACCATATCTGCCCTCACAAACTCAACTCTGCAAATGATTGCGATAGGTACAAACTTACTGATGTCATTTCCTAGCGAATTAACTAAATTGCTCTGCAGATGGCTTTTCAACTTTTGATGCTGGCATTAAAATTAACTGTTGTATTTGTCTGGATTTTGCTGCAGATAAAAGAATTGTGATTTTGAAAGACTGGCATAAAAGTTGCTGGATATAAAGTTTTGGCAGAAATACACACGAGCTTTTTGTTCGTGTTTTTGAGAGAGAATAGATGATGCTAATGAAGACTGCTACCTCTAGTTACAGGCACACAACCTTGGAAAAATAAATTTATCTTGAAACCTTGAATAGTCTTTAGTATTTTGGTACATCAGCACTACATTATCTTATATTGTATTTGAACCTTTTTTTTTAAAAAAAGGAAAAGTTCAATAAATGGCATATAAAACAGTCTGGGAAGGTATTGCCACCTCGCGCCTGTTTACTTTAAGTCTGCAATTCATCCTTCATGAGTTACTCATTCACAAAAGATAGCCAATCCATGTACTTTCTGAGAGAAAGGTGGGGGATTTTTTTGGAGTTCTAGTTTGGTTTACTGGATTTGATCTGCTGGGTTTTTTTCTTCGTGGATTTTTATTTTATTTGCTTGTTTATTTATTTTGCTCCAAAGTCTTTTAGCATAACAACTTTTTGATCACAATACTTTTACTTATTCCCAAAGGTGAAGTTCTAGTGATTAAGCCAGTGAGACTCTTTTTTTTTTTTTTTTTTTTGTGAATATTCTCAGGCAATACTAACGCTATGTTTTAGTTCAGATTGTTTCCAGGTTAAACAATGAGC
Organism: Charadrius vociferus; assembly: GCF_000708025.1. Taxonomy (NCBI): domain Eukaryota; kingdom Metazoa; phylum Chordata; class Aves; order Charadriiformes; family Charadriidae; genus Charadrius; species Charadrius vociferus. The sequence goes on along the minus strand of NW_009648250.1, from coordinate 41,614 downwards.
ATTCCAAGGTACCTCAGCAGTGCCGAACTACTCGTAATTATAATCAGCCATGGTTACAAGAAGTTCTTTGTTCTGCACACATTTTAAATTCTGTACTTTAGAAAATTTATTGTGTCAAATGAAACATAATCTTGCCTTCTCTATTTGGCAACAAATGCTGCTTGCAGGTGCTTCCAAATGAACTTTTGGATTATAGTTAGCCAAGACAAATGTAATTTTGTTGGTATTCCTGTTCTAATTGTAATTTAGGTTGCATTTAAATGAGTTGCTGGAGACTGTTTCAGACAGAAAGACTTAAAATACAAATTAAACTAGATTAATGTTGCAGTCTACTTGATAAATAACTGGTCCTTTACTATATATAATAAATCATTTTCCCAACAGTCAGTTACTCAATTTTCCTTAAGATTATAAATTGTTTTTATTTTGTTTAGTAGAATGCTGCAGAATTTTTATTGGTGACGAGGCAAGCTATTATTCTTGGTGTCATGATCTAGAGACATCTTTGTCAGAACACTAATTTGTCCACAGAAACAAATTACACTGCTTAAAATCTCTTATAATAGTTCATCGTTGGTACCTCTTCTGCTTTTATGTAACAGAACTGTTCCATTTTATGTCTATTTGCACTGACTGTAAAGCTCTTATGGCTAAATTATTAATTTCTATTGATAAATGTTGCCAAAGAGCAAGTGTTTGCTTACAACGCTACTATGTATGCATAACCCAATGCAGTTGCATCTAGGTTTTTGTTTGAATGTGCCTCATGCTTTTATTTCAGTATCATTCCTTTCTGGGCTTGTGTCTACTTCACTTTTAGAGGGTTTTGTTTTGTGAAAGTCCTTGCATTGAAAGTAGTATTTTGATTAGATCCAGGAACGTGTGGGCTATAGTCCTACAACACTGAACCACAGCACTGGAAAACTAGGTAATTAATGTGTTGTATTTAAGAGAAGAATCCAAAGGCCGAGATCAATGTGAATGAAGTTGCTTACTAGAAAGGGAGAAGATCTGTGTTTCATCATAGAAAGGTGAAACTCCTCAGCTGAGCTGAATTTAAAGTTAGTCAGCCTGTTCAGAATAGTCCTCCTCCCACCTGTCTTTTTCCAAATTAAAAATTCAACTACACTTTATCAGGTACTTCCCAGATGTCTCTAATTTTGCAGGGCAACCCCTGACTACAAACGGGAGCTTAGTTTTGATGCTCTTTGCATGTGAAGGCTAAGGCTGCGCATTCATTCCTGGACTAACTGCGTGACAAAAAAAATGAAACCTGATCAAAGTCCCTTGTATATGACAGGATTCTGGCAACATTGCACGCAGTCTATTATAGGGGAAGATGAATATTGAAGAATTGTCAAAGGTATAAAAATTATACCTTAACTGCTAAGAACAACACATAAATTTGAATGTAACTTTCCTCCTACAGCTAGGACTGACGTGGGCAGTAACAATAAAGCTGAATCTAAAAAACATTTGCAAGTCTCTGGACTGCTAACTTTGAGATGATTAACTTAGAAAGAAAGGTTTCACATACGGGTTACAGTTCAGGAACACTGAAGCTGAGAATAACAACTGTGTCTTTTCTGAGTTAGTCAGTGACTGTTCTACGTCAAGAAAAGCGTAGCTGCAGCAGCGTTCAAATTTTATAATGTAACACAGATACTAATTTTCTGAAATATTACATCTCTACATCAACAGTGAATTACTGCAAGAGAAGCAGCACTTTTTAGAGAGGCAAGAGTCATGTAAACCAAATGAAATTGGGAGAGGACAGATGGAGCCCCCGTAGGATGTATGATAGGAACAGTACTTACAATGAGAAGTCTCCTACACCATGCCAGAAATATCCTAAAACAAATCAGCTAACTCTGTATAGAACTATCAGGAGTTAGATGTAAACCTTCACCTTAAATCAAGAGAGAGTTATTTTACTCAGCCAAATTAAGTCCTGCTGCAGGTTCTTTTCCACTAGTGGTAGGACTGTCCATGGGTCTACAGCAGGGATGAAACTGTCCCACTGGATTACTGCAGCATCAATGTTTACAAAGAAGCATTGTCATGATTGTTGAACAAAGTTATCTTTGCAACTTTTCAGCAAGGTTGTTTTCAAGCTGCGACTATTCAAAAACGCAATCAGGATGGGAGTCAATGTGCACATATTTCTGCAAGGGACACAAACCCAGTGCTAATTTTAAAAAGCAGGAGTACCTAAAAAAAAATTAGAGACTGAAATAATCGAGCTGAATTTGATGTGTTTCGCTTTCAAACATCTTATTTGTGGTAGCAGTTCAGAACTCAATTTAAGACGTAAATAATACTGAAGTAATATTAGTATGTAATTTTTCAATAAACATGCATACGTATGGCAGGGATCAAGCTTATGAGAATAAACATTATCAGATATGTCTGTTTGGCAAATTATTAGCAAAATACAATTTCCCATAAGCAACAAGTCTGTCTGAATCAGATGAAATGGAATATTTTCTTATATTAATTAGAGTATTACATTTTCCCACTAAAATGTTTTATTTCAGATTTATGCCTGCTTTTTGCATGGTTAAGAAAATCCTTCACATGCATTTACTGACAATAGTGTTCAAAATTTCCCTGTTCAGTCACAGTATGTTTCAATTAAACTTAAGCAGTAAGTAATCATCACAATGGTTTATTACTACTCTATATGGCAGCTAGATATTAAAATAGAAAATATTTTGTTTATAATCACTCTTCCTTTCAAAACATTTGATAATTAAAGGATAAGACAAGATGTGATCAGTTTTAGAAATTTGTTTTCCCATTTTGGCATATTGATACATAATGAAATGCAAATAGCATGCTATTGTTTTCATATACTACTCAATACATGAAGCACTAATGTATCCTTTAGTAACCTAAAATAATTTTTTAGAAAGTTGTTACATTACTTGCTATGATGTTAAAATCTCAGTCCATGTATTGTACATGGAGCAATTCTAGAGTACGAATTACCATTTTATTTTGGAAAAAAGTAGCATTTCTTTTTTTCCCTCTGTCATGTTCACACTATATGTTCATACCATTAAAAAAGATCATATGATATATTTTCTTGAGAGATTTTGTCTCTATTTCTTTTTTCATCTTCCTCCATATGCATTTAAGTTTTCTTTCTTTATATTTTATTCTTGTCTTTCTCCTTTATGTTTTCTATTTCCTTTCTTCTCCCATTTCTCTTTCCAATTTCAGTACCTTCTGGGTCAAACAGCATTCACAATAGGGTATTCCCTAACCCTGTTTTAACTCAAAACAGACCTATCTTTGGCCCTGAGCCTATATCCAGTCGCTTTCTTTGTGGCACGGCTTTCTAATACATTAAAAAAAATATTTTCTTTTGGTTTCTGAGGTAAATCTGAGGGATGTTTCTCTTCTTTCTTATAGAAGTGTCCAGAGGAAGCTAAGGGGCAAAAAACAGTCCCTTTCCCATCAAGAAGATTACCAGATGCAGAATTTTAGCTCCTTTGTGAGCAGGGCACTGCCTGCAATTGTTCTTCATTCAAAATAATTAAAAATTCTCAGTTCAGGATATGTTTTTCTTTCTTAGACTTTTCAAAATACTTTCTTATAAACATGGGATTATTAGTACATATATTATTTCATTATGTTGTAAAACTGTGAAAGAAAATTTGCAGCATTGCACTGAATCATGTTAGAAGGGAAAACCCTGGCATGAAAAATAAAAATAAAATTGTCTATATCCTTCCCAACACATTAGAAGGTATATGAGAAGAACATTGTCCTCCAGCAGCTCATTATGTTATGTCTTAACCAGCAGAAAAAGTGTCAGCCTTGTAACAAACCATCAGCTACTGGGAATCATCTTGGGTCTTCAGGTGCCTTCTCGTTCTGGGCAACCAACCTTCATCCAATCAGGATGCTGCTACAAAAAACAACAACTACTTTCAGAGACAGGTAGATGCATCCCTCTTCCATTTCCAGCTTCCAGGAATCTCAGAGGATCTGGTAAGTCTCCTTATGGAGGAAAAAACAGTTGCATTCCATGCAACTACAAAGTCTGTAAAATTTTTGATCCACACACTACACCAATATCTCCTGGGAAGGTAATTCTTAAGGCCATTCATCTGCCACTTGGTGCTGACTATAGAGAAGCCACCAGCACAAATATCAAACTCTGTGTGAGAACTGCACACCTGAGCTGCTAAAGTGACCAAGAGGAGTTGTGGATGGAGATGCGATGCAGATACTTTGGTTATCTCTGTGAATCATTCAGGTGTCCCTCTCCCATCTTCAGTGGAACACTTGTCAGAAGATTAGCATACGAATCTGAGAGACCAGAAGGTATTTAGTATTACACAGAAAATCTGGCTTGGGTTCCTGTATCAAGGTGGCAAAAAGATGAGGGACAACTGACCCTGGTAATCCCATCCCTGCACAGGGACAGGAATATGAACCCGATGGGGGAAATCTGAAAATTGTGTGAGTCAACCTGCATGCCAGGTCCAGCTGGAAAATGCTGAAATACTACAAAAAATATTCCCACAGAAGGAAGCTGTGGACCTCTCTTCCAGGTGGCCTCAGACTCTGTTACGCTTTTCTTCCTACTAGCCTACTGCTTGATGCCAAGCCACTGATAGTGAAAGTATTTTAAAAAAAGATTGTGCAAACAGGCCATAGGGATCCAGGTCATAGCTTTTATTGGGCTTTCCAGTTCTTTGTTGCCAGAACATAAGAATTTATTTCCATCAGAAAAGGACATAATTTTCTCAACAACAGATTTTGGTACAAAGTGAACTCTGCCACACACAAAACTAGGAAGGTGGAAAAAGGAGTTGCAAAACCAAATAACTTTTTGTTGGAAGAGGTTGACAAACAACATTTATAAATTGGTGCTGTGCACTTAGCTCTGTATTTAGTCCCCAGCTGAAATGACTATATTTTTAAATACATTGAATGTCTAGAGTTTACCATTATACTTTGTATACCAGGAAAACTGTGGATCAAAGAGCAAGTACAAAAAGATCAAGTACATTCTGGGTACTACACTTCTATTTGCTGTTTATTTATTACTGTTATCTGTCCTTACTTATTTTTAAAGAAACCAAACTGTTGTTACTTAAGAGTTTGAAAAGGATCATCTTTTCTTTACAAAGGTTTTGTACTTCGCTTGCTGATTGCCGACATTCTTTAGTCCTGGCAGATCAATCTATAGGACATAGTCCAAATTGTACTCCCTCTCTTAAGCTTTATGAAAAGTAAGAAAACTGTGGAAGAGAGCAACTTTTCAAATAGTTGAATTTAGAAAAAGTTTCTGTAAATGTAATGATGGAACAGTTGGAAATCTTTCAGTGTAAGGTGTGTCATTTCATCGGCCTTTTTTCGCTCCTTGTAGTAGTTATACTTCATTGTAGGTGAAACCATGGATCTCTCCCCAGTTTTATGTTAAATCAATTCCAGTTACTCCAAATAATATTGACTTATTTGAACAAGGGTCCTGAAACTGTGTTCCTCACAAGTCAGCTACATGCTTTGGATGTACAGTTTGACAGAAGACTGTATTTTGTCTCACTGTTAAATGGGAAGATGCATGAATTTTTTTAATCAGATAGACCGCTTCCTTTTCAACTTCGCCATCACTATTCCTAAACTCTTAAACCCAAAGAAAGGAGAGGAAAACTGTGACTACTGTAAATGACAAATCACAGCTGGATATCAGCCCAAAGATTTGATTACAGGCAGATGAGCCCAAAGTTGTGGATCCTTTATGGCCTCAAACACAAATGGTGTATTGAGGAATGAAACAGCAGTGGAGGCAGTGCAACCTGAAAAGCATTTGACTCATTTCTGCTAAACCATTGTTTTATTCAAGAAAAACAGTGAGTAATATTGATTCTGACTTAATGTAGGGTAGACATTAGAATATGAATGTCACACAGAAAAAGATCCCAAGGTTCTCAGTCTACAAACCCAGCGGAAACATCTTTCTTTATTTTCAGTGATATGCATCAAGATTCTGAACATCTGGCAATGATATTCTTTTTCCATCAAGTTAGTATACATTCATCTCAATGTTAGTATACATACTAAGGTTGTCTACAAGATGGTTTAATGGGTCGTTCCATCTTGCTTCCACATATAAAGGGTTTGTTGGAATAATGCGAACTGGAGACAGTTACAGAGCTGTATGTGTCAAAATCAGATTAGTAAATATAAAGAAGCCAATCCTGCTTTCATTGAAGACAAACAAAATTACCTTGAGTTCATTGTTTACAAAATCAGAGAATCATGCTTCTGCTTCTATAATAGTTGCATTTTAGTATTGATCTCTTAAGCCAAAGTTGTTGATGTTTATTCACGTCCTATCCAGCATCCATCAGGCTTACAACACATGTGGCTGGTTTATAATGTAATATAATTTGAGATAAAGACACTAATTCTGCAATTAAGTTTTCTCTAGAATAAGTGGACATCAGAGAACTCATAAGTACGTGGGTTAAATAAATGTCTGCCGAGTCACACAGCCAACATTTGTCCACTTTACTGGCACTTATTTTAAACAATCACAAGAGAAGGATACAATGATGCTGCTGTATGGTGTTGGATGAATCTCATGTATTCCCAGGAACAGTTGAGAACCCTAACTCAAATCGGTTTTCATGAAGTGAAAGGGACTATTCAGACTATTTTCCTCTTCCATTCCTTCCTAGAAAATCTGCATTCAGTTCAGATTTGCTGGTTAAACACGCACATTGCTACAGACAACAGTAATTCACAACCGAAATGAAGCAGTGCAATCAGATGGGGACTGGCACAGGTAACAGAGCCAAAATGCTTGTTGATGGCATATTAGGTTGGCTATATCTACCACTTTTTCCATCTCACTGGAACTTCCTTTTAGAAGGAAAGGAAAGCAAAGCATCGTTTTCAGTAAATTTTTTGATGGCTAAGATCCCTTTCTGAATCCAAGCTGGCCAAATCATAGGAGTTCAGTGTTGAACCAGATAGAAAGCTTAGTATACAGGGACGGGAGGAATTTAAATTTAGTAGCTGTTGTGTGCCAAATATATAGTCATTTTTCTTCAGGGAATTGGTTGAGTTCAGCACATTGGCAATGGGTAAGGGGAAACCTATTTTGCTTCCAGCTGGCCACTCTATGACTCTATGGCTCAGGGTTTTAAAGTACTATGCTGCCTGATGTGGGACAATTGCCTGATGACCAAGTGTGAAGTTGGGAAATACAAATTACCTACCCTGACAGAGCTGTAATATTTGTAAGGTGATTCTGATCTTGTTACCAGTGTTATGAAAAACCAGATCATAGAATCATAGAATTGCTGAGGTTGGAAGAGACCTTTAAGATCATCAAGTCCAACCACTAACCTACCCTGACAAACCCCCTTTCCCTAAGTACCACATCTACCCTTTTTTTAAACCCCTCCAGGGATGGAGAATCCACCACCTCCCTGGGCAGCCTATTCCAATGTTTAATAACCCTTTCAGTGAAAAAAAAATTCCTAATATCTAATCTAAACCTCGTCTGACATAACTTGAACCCATTTCCTCTCATCCTATCACATGTCACCAGGGAGAAGAGGTCAGCCCACACCTCTCTACAACCTCCTTTCAGGTCGTTGTAGAGAGTGATAAGGTCTCCCCTCAGCCTCCTCTTCTCCAGGCTAAACAACCCCAGTTCCCTCAGTCGTTCCTCATAAGGCTTGTCCTCCAGACCCCTCACCAGCTTTGTAGCCCTTCTCTGGACACGCTCCAACACCTCAATGTCCTTCTTGTTGTGAGGGGCCCAAAACTGAACACAGTTTTGTGTGAGGTAGGGCCTCACCAGTGCCGAGTACAGGGGGATGATCACTTCCATACTCCTGCTCACCACACTATTCCTGATAGGCTAGGATGCCTTTGGCCTTCTTGGCCACATGGGCACACTGCCGGCTCATATTCAGCCAGCTGTCAATCAACACCCCCAGGTCCTTTTCCGGGCAGCTTTCCAGCCACTCTTCCCCAAGCCTCTACCGCTGCATGGGGTTGTTGTGACCCAAATGCAGGACCCAGCACTTGGCCTTGTTGAACCTCATACCATTGGCCTCGGCCCATTGATCCAGCCTGTTCAGATCCCTCTGTAGCACCGTCCTACCCTCAAGCAGATCAACATGCCTGACTAGCTTAGTGTCATCTGCGAACTTACTGAGGGCGCATTCGATCCCCTCCTCCAGATCATTGATAAAGATATTAAAGAGAACTGTCCCCAGCACTGAGCCCTGGGGGACACCACTTGTGACCAGACAACAACTGGATTTAAGTCCATTCACCACCACTCTCTGGGCACAGCCATTCAGCCAGATTTTTACCCAGTGAAGAGTACAGTTAAGTATGTTTATTTTAGTAAAATAACAGGAGAAATATGGATAAGAAGTATATTCAACATAAAGTGTATTTTAAAAGGGGAATTCTTTTTAATTACTTTTATTTTTTTCCCAAAGGATAAAAAGCAATGTTTGGTAATCACACAAATTACTTTCTAACTAGACAGTTAATTAGTCCAAGCTAAATTTGACTGTGTTTAAAAAATAAGTCATTTGGGTAATCTAGACTATTTTTATGCAGCCTCAAACATGGAACTACTTGCTGCGAGGGCTGTACACCTATCCAAAAAGCTGAATCTAAACCAAGTAATCAACAACAGGAGAGCCCTTTCCCCATTCTCAGCTATAAGAACTTCTTAATTGTAAATCTATAGTGCTTATAAGTTCAGTACTATTAAACCATCTGAATGTTTCTGAAAATGCTTATTCAAAAATGGAGATGAGAAAAGCTAGGACTCTGAATTTACACACAGTACTCTAACCATAAGACAAGATCAGTTTGGTATTTTTTAATAGCAAAGCATTATTTTATGGAAATTATAAAGAATTAATTTAAACAGTAGCCCTGCCCACCCTCCCAATACCAGCATATGCACATTTTACATTTATACGTACATGGTGTTTTATGAAACAAATCTACATTTAAATCTATATAAATAGAGCTGAATGAAATAGTTCAAATTTTTTAATATACATTGAAGTCACTAAGCCCATGTGACCTTTCCAACTAATATACAGTAAACTGTTTCTCATTTGTGAAAAGTTGTTTAATAACCTAAGAGGGAATGACCACTGGACTGCATACACTTACCATTAATACTGCACATACTTACCATTAATATTCTTAATGCATCTCAGAGGTCAGGGGAAGAATTCACTTTCTCCCTGAACAGGGTCAGAGAGGGAGAGGGAACTGGGATAGTCCCAATGTATTGTTGATCCCACTGCTGATGGTAGTTCGTTGTCAGTGGACAAAGCACAGCATTCATTATTGTTGATCACAGTGCCATTGTCTCACCTGAAAACATTGTAAGATTCAGTAAGTATGTATTACATACTTAAGTACTTCATAACTGAGAAAACACAAAAAGTAGTGATAGTCATCTTTTTCTACAGCTTTTTCACATTGAATCATACAAGATTCATTCCTCTGTTCCACGTAAAATAGGTACATGAAACAACTGGAAGAACGTTCAACATGCTTAAAAGCCTAAATGTTAGCAAGCAACAGAAGACACTTTGGTAGCAATGTGCCCACCCAGGCATATTTACTAGGACATAGTCATGTTTAATAGCACAAGCATAATGATTATTTTTTTTACGAAAAAATTATCATATCTCATCATAGTTTATAGAGACTGTGGGCATTTCATCACCCCAAGTTCTGTTCTCAAGATGAAAAAATACTTTTGTGCATATCATATTTCATTAAATCACCCAAATTATTGAACTGCAAACAAACAAAAAAAAAGCATCTAGTCTCTGTCCTTCTTAGTTAGAGAGCAGCCATTAGACAAACAAGCACAAAACTTTTTATCATCTTTAAAACTACAGTTGGACTTCAGAAGAATTATAGCAAGGTATTTTACACTCCATTTTCAGTAAGAAACCATTTAGCTGGCAAGAGATTTCTGTGTAGTTTTACTGTAGAGCAGTGCATGAGTAATGCTGGGCTGCCCTGCCTATTCTGAAAATTTTGCATCATGCATTTCAAGCTTCTGGATTTCTTTTTTCCATGGAGTCCCAGGAAAAAAAAAAATGCAGGGAAAGTGCACAAAGTGAATTCCCTGGTATTCTTTTGCAGTTAATTTAATTCATCCCCCAAAAGAAAGACCGCAATAGAAGAGTATCCATTCATGTGCAAAGCTGAGAATCTGGGGCAGAACAAGAGCAAAGGTTACCGTGCACCCTCCCCCAAGCCTGTTCAGAGAGAATCCCAATTCTGTTTCTCACCTCTGAAAGTCCGGCATCGTATCTGGGGACAGGGAAATTGGGGACAGCGAAAGAGAATGGGCCCAGGGACAGCTATTCGAAAATGAGAAATAAAAATGCCCCCTGTCTAGACTTTAAATAGAAATGACAGGCCATACCAACAGGTGATACATTAAATTAATGATACTTTAGAAGAGGTATGAGCTAGGGGAATAAGCAGTCTTGCAGTGGTGGAAGTAGCTGTAAAATACTTCATTTTTATAATTACTAAAATGTACTTCGGCCTGATTTAAAATTTGTACCAGCTGAACTGGAGGTGTGATGATGCACAAATTTAAACTATTTGAGTTATGCAGATGCTTGAATTATGAAGTAATTACTGCTTAATTACGCCTAGGTCTCTTGTAATCCTATTTGATCTCTTAGCAAATACCAAACGTGCCTTGTAAAATGCAGAACTAAACTTTCAACTGTGCACTACTCAGGATAAGCATTAACTGGCTTAAGAAACAGGCAAATCTTTAAGTCCTTCTTTTAAAGACAGCAGAAAAAATTCACTATAGATACACACTTGCAGGTGGGATATCTCTGTGTTTGTACTCCTTATGTGTGTATGGGTAAATACAATGTTAAAACAAGATGGCTGTAGGTACTTACTGTGAGGCAAACTTTATACACACTGGCAGTACTGGAAGTGTTGTGCTTTTATATGTGTGTTTATAATTAAATGTTTGCACAAAACTCTTCATGCAATAATTTATACAGGAGCTTACTCTATCTATTGACAGATATCCTTATCTGTGGATGAAATTGTGTAGATTTATAGATGGCTGCAATTGTGGATGCAATGAGCTAAAAATGAGAGTCCAGCATTTTCTGCAAGAGTGTAGATTTCTTCCGCTGTTACTCCATTTGCTTTGAGTACTATTATTTTGGCTGACAAATCTCTTGATATACTATTAATTACAGAGTTTACAAAAATAATACATAGAAGTGATTACAACTAATTGAGTTTCAGGCATGGTGGGAGTACAGAGATTGGTGGGTTTTTTTGTTTGGTTGGGTTTTTTGTGTGTTTTGTGGGGTTTTTCTGGGTTTTTTTTTGTTTGTTTCTTTAAAAAAAAAAAAAAAAGAAAAACTGAAGTTAGGAGAAGTTAGTCCCTCAGGAGCTCAGAAGGTTGCTGCTAGAATCAGCTTGTGGCCAGCAGGTCAAGGGAGGTCATTCTCCCCCTCTACTCGGCACTGGTGAGGCCACAACTGGAATACTGTGTCCAGTTTTGGGCTCCCCAGTTCAAGAGAGACAGGGAACTGCTTGAGAGAGTCCAGCAAAGGGCAACCAAGATGACTGAGGGATTGGCGCATCTTATGAGGAAAGGCTGAGAGAGCTGGGACTCTTTAGCCTGGAGAAGAGAAGGCTGAAGGGAGACTGATTATTGCTTACAAATATCTAAAGGGTGGGTTGAAGGAGGATGGAGCCAGACTCTTCTCGGTGGTTCCCAGTGACAGGACGAGGGGCAATGGGTACAAGTTGGAACACAGGAAGTTCCGTTCCAACACACGGAAAAACTTCTTTACAGTGAGGGTGACAGAGCACTGGCACAGGCTGCCCAGGGAGGTTGTGGAGTCCCCTTCTCTGGAGATTTTCAAGACCCACCTGGATGCAGTCCTGAGTAATGAGCTCTGGGCAATCCTGCTTTAGCAGGGGAGTTGGACTAGATGATCTCTAGAGGTCCCTTCCAACTCTGAAGATTCTGTGATTCTGTGAATTCATAACAGAGTTTCCAGTGATGCCCACATGGAGGATGAGGTCTCTTTTGATCTTGGCTCATCATGTAAGTACAAACACAGGAACAAGTTGCTTTTCCCTCCTCCTTTGCCCTTAAACGCCTGTAAACAGCCACGCACCATCATCTGAATATCCCTGGATGGGTTTATGGTTATTTCATGTTAGAATGCAAAACTGATAGCATACACTGTACAAGTCTGTTGAACCATCATATTAAGCATCCTGAAAGTTTTTGAGAAAAATTGAATCTTACCCTTTTCCAGTATAACTTGCCTATTGATGCAAATGAACACTTAATGGCTATAGCAGGAACAGAATTACGCTAAACCCAGTTCATATTTCAATTCACAGATTGTGCCCAGAATATAGGCCTGTTACTAAGAAATGTAATCTTTTGACTCCTTAGAAACAAAAAGTTGTTTGTGATTTTAATGCACAGCTGAGTTTTCAGGAAAACGTGAAAAAGACATTTTGATGCTGGAAAACTTATGTTGTGACCTTTGATTTTTTATTGAAAGTCCTTTATTTCAGTTTTATCCCTAGACTTTAACAGTACCCTTTCAACAAATAATAAACAAAAATACATGCAAGACAATGTATTTCAAGAATATTTAATGGAATAACAGATTATTCACAGGACTAAGTCCCATGGAAGGGTTATATAAATCTCAACCATCATGGTACTTGCTCTTGCTCCTAGGCCTTGTATAAGTACCAGAGGGCTTTGAGAGGTTAATCTGACAAATAGCTGCAGTCGTTACTAGGGGAAGTGTAACGGTTCTTTTTTGGGACTTCTTTTTATTACTGTTCTCTTAATGGAGATCACTGCTCTCACAGCAGAGCAGCTAAATGCAATATATGGATGCTCCTGAGCTGCCTCAGAGTGAAATCCAACAGTGCAGTGGACTCTCATGGATGCCTGTGAAAGCCAGTGGATTGCAGTGGAAACTAGTGGGAAGTGGGCAGTCCTTGTAAGTTAAGCCACCTAAAATTTTTATTGAAGAAGATGAAGACTGCTCTTAACACAAAAACAGCTGCTGGGTCATACCAAAAGATTTGTCTGGCCCCCGATTTTGTCTTCAAGAGTGGCTGCAAGGGGATAACTAAGGTTAACTGGGCAAATGAATGGGGCAAGCATATATGGCAGGTCCCCTTTCTACTCTCCAGTGTCTAATCAGTGCCAGGTTAAGTACATATATGAGGGTCAGAGCCCTTACCACTGCACAAACCACTTTCACACAAAAACAACCATTCCTAAGTAAGTTGGAAAAGGGAAACTCTGGACTTTTAAAAGGGGCCTTAATGAATGCCTTCAAAGCAGAACACTGTCTTCCCTAAACAAGGAGCTGCTACTGCTGTGATAACCCTGTCAGAAAATGAAGATACTTGTGAGATAGGAGGAAAGAAATGTATTTACTAACCACACTCACATAACACCTTACCGCATTCACACTAAGTCTCTGCATTTTGGAGGGATACCCAAAAGTTACAAGGGGGGAGGTGAGCATTGTATGTTTTTTTTTCAATTCTTCTTCAAACCACTGGCTTAACAGGTTTTATTAAAGACATTTCTATTTACAAAGTGTTGCAAGACACTCTGGTAGAAAGAATGCCAGAAAACCATCTAAATTAGACAAAGTTGTAATCTGTGTCCAAAGCAGTATGCACCATATGCTCTAGAGTCTTTAATAAATCTTTTCCAGCTATACAGTCCAGGAATATGGAAAGTCCAATTCTTTCCATTCAAAATAAATCTGTGCTCATTTCACGATCCAATTTTACAATCTCTGACATTAGTGTATGTGTTCATGCTTTTATACAAAGCATACCAAGAAAAGGGGAATCACCACATAGTTCAGCAGATGCTAAATGAGCAGTCTGTGATGCTCATCAGTACGACTACCGTAATTCTCCTGCAATTCAGAAACTAAACAAGTTACTCAGGCACCTGAGACCGAGGTGCCCAATTCTGCATGCGAAGTGCCATTCCTAGAGCTGAGTGCCAGACTGCAAAACACTGCAGTGCTCTGCATGGTAATAGCCAAATCTTCTTGTGAGTTAATTCCAGACTTTTCATTCTAAAATCAAAATAACTGAATTCTTATGTATTTGCTAAGATTTTCTGCATAGCTTTTATATGTTTCTGTGTACAGTGGTCTTTGAGGGATAGCATTTGCCAAATTTTTCCATAGAGATTTTCCATACACATTTTCCACATATTGTATAATTTGCCTCAGCTTTGTGCTCCATACGTCTTACAGATTGTTCAGATCTTATGAACAGCTTTCTCTGGAAATAGGAAAATAACAAAACAAGAATACACAGAAAAACTGTAACACATACAGCTGGAAAACGCTCCCTTTAAACACACTGTTACGCCTACTGACCTAATCTTTCTAATATCTCTCTCTTGACTCGGAAAGCTGGAAATAAACAAAGCAGGAAAAAATACTTAGTCTTTGAAACAAAACAACTCCCTCATCTGACTTACCTCTTCTTTTCTGCTTACTACTATTCCTGTTCTTGTGTGGAACTCTTGTTTTTTCTATACTTTCTACTTTAATCTTTATGCGGACAGGATCGGTTCCATCTTATTTGCCTGCAAAATTTCAGGCCAACGTAGATTCTGCTATACTAATTAGCTTGAGCAGTCTAAGATTCCTCATCTCAGGTTTACTAGAAAGATATTTAATCTTACCCCTCCCACATTTTGAGCAAGCTCTGAGCATTACTCTCGCTGCATTCACATTCCCAGCTCTTCTCTCTACCCTGCCTCATCTGTGTTCCACACGCGAGGGAACTGGCCAGGACATGCTGGAGGATGCCAAGCTGACATGAAGTTTTCCAGTTCCATTTCCAAATCTTATATTAAAATAATTGGGTTGGCCAGGTTCACAGGATCTTCCAGAAAGAAGGAGTCTTGGGTGATAAAGAGGCCGATAAGCCCCTCATCGGCGCTTCATCCTAGAAAAGGATGGTCTACAATCCAGCCTTTGGTGAGGCTCTTCCTATTTAAATGAAGACATTCTTGGAAATATCCACATTGCTGGGCAGAAGTAGCTTTAAAGACATACTCAAAGCCAAATGCATCGCTGTGAATTTTGTTTTAGAGGGCCATCAAGGACAGCTCAAAAGGGGCGCATTTTCCAATTGCAAGCACGCTTTGTTATGCATTCTCTCCCTGAAATACAACGTGGCAGGCACAATTGCTCCTACTTCTGATGGCAAGTGGTTGGTACTAGGCTGAACACATGGCCCAGGGTCATTTCTAGAGATGTTTTTAGATCTTTTCCTGCAAGGGGAGATGAGATTTGTAAGCAATCTGCATTCAGGCTATTTACAAGGAAGCTGTCAGTGAAAGATATGGGATCTCAACAGCACCATTACCTGCAAACACCCCTAGAATCTTTGTTCAGGGGGCTAAAAATGAAGGCCTTAAGCACATCAAGAGCTTTTCTCCCTGCAAGCACAGACAAAGCACAGAAGCTATAGCACACACAAATGCAAGGCTATCATGTATTATTTTTTTTAACTATATGGTCAACCAAAGTATTTTAGCAAGTGTATTCATGTAATTTATAACGTCATTTTATATTTAATTTTTAAAAATTATTATTCTCTCCCCAAACACTGCTGGGCTATTTCTAAACATGACAGGTTATTATCCTCAGGTCTTCACCGACCAGGTAAAAAGATAGCCTGGAAAAAACCCACACTTTCAAGCATGTCCATCTAAATGTATAGGTAACAAGAATCTCATCTTACAGAAATGCACTGTTCACCAAAGACTGGTAGCTGTCTCTTCTATATTTATTTCAGTTAAAAGCAAGATTCCTGGAATCAACCCCAAACACCTCCAGATATATCTAGCAACGTTAAATTGAAGTTTAACATACATATTTATTTAAACAAAAAAGTGTGCTTGTCAACCTTATCAGTTATTGACTGACATACTAAAGGATTCAAAGGCTTAAAGTAAAGAATGCTTTAGTTAGCTACTTCCATGGTCAGCAAAGACTAACAAACTGGTTAAGACATGGAGTAGTACGTTCTGTGTTCAATAAATGTGTAAGCCTGTCCAGAGCTTCTGAGACACAGTTGCCCAAATGGTTTATACATATTATTGGAATTCACAGTAGAATTCCTATCCCTGATACGAAGACTTCTACTTGCAGCAAAGAAAAACTTATGCTAAGAATCTGCATGCTACTTTCTGTGCAAGTTTCTTTTCTAAAATGTGGCAGATCATAAAAAAATGTATGTAGATAGTTTTGGCTGATGAAACAAAAATAAAATTTGTCAAATAAGCTCACTATTTTTATCTGAAGGACGTTCATTCTGAAAACTGACTTGATGCAATAAAGCAAAACAGGTAAGACAAACTGTATTGGGAATTCTGTCAAATTCTAATCACAGATAGTCAGGAATTTTTTAACTAGAGCCAAAGCTTTTCCTGGTAATATACCAGTTTTGACAAAATTGCTATTGGAAACATTTTCTCAGTGCCAGCAGCGGGTGTAGGCAAGAAAATGTAGTTGTCTGGGACTGGGAATAAATAACTTGTTGGTCTGAACAAGCAGCTGGGTTTTGCAGAGCTTGTATATCTTTGCTTTGCTTGATTTAGAGCAGGGAGCTGAACCCATGTGAGGGCCCTAATCAGACAGTGATAAGCTGTCTTTCGTTTTAGCTTGATGAGTATTTAATCAGTTATACGCAGTGGAGCAGCTCCAGCCACGGAAAGGCCAGTCTTCCACACCAGAATAGTGCCCAGCCTAGCCGTCAGACAGACAACGTGAGCATTCCCGAGTCTGACTCAGGCAGGGTCTGATTTGAAGGCAGGTCTACCAAATCCCATGAGGATACCATAAGGATGAGGCAATTGGCTGTGTGCCTGTTGGTTCAAAAGGTTATTTTTGGTCCTGATGCAGAATGGGGAAAAAAACTCTCCACAATCTGTCCTCTCAAAAGGATAGGCTCTCCCAGTTCTCCATGTATACCACTGAGTTTGCAGAAAAGGTTGAGCAGAACCTGTCACAACACCTGTCTGTGGTGACAGATGACGCAGCTAAGGTACACCTGGCTGCATCTGCCACCTTGCTAGGTGAGTGGTTTATCCATCTGATCACCTTACCTATTAATTTGCTGCAGAAGCAGGAACTTTGGAATATGAACAAAAATACTAATCTCAACAATAGAAATACCTTTTTTTAATCACGTAGACATACCCACCAAAGCAGCAATTACCCACGCAGGCATACGATGAAGAGGGAGGCAGAGAGGAGGTGGCTCTCTGCGCGCCCCGGGCGCTCGCCGCCCGCCCCGCCCGTGACCGCGCTCCCTCCCCGCTGGCCGACACAGGATGGCGCCCTCGGTTCGGGCAATTCACCCGGGGGGAGCAGGTTGACAACCTATTTCCAGAATAAATTCTCTCTCTGAATGGCCGAGTTGCTGGGGAACACTGGTTTTACACCTCCGGTGTTCAACGCGCCGATATGTGCTGCTGCTCCCCGAACCACCATAACATTAATTAACAGCGCAACGACTGTTACAGGATCTCACAAACAGGCGTTTATTGTGTTTAGTGTGAAGTTTCGGTATGAATGACGACAAATGCGACTACCTTTTCAGGGAGTTGTGCTTATTTTGCTAGAGCTACTGCTAAAATGAAATTCCACATTAGATTTAGTAGAATCTAATCCCACGATAGCAGTGCTTCACATCCAGAGACAAGTAGGCATCGCTTATACGAACCGGTGACCGCCAGCCGCAGGCCCGCCTCCCCCACCTCGCTGGGCACCCAACCGGCCCTCGGTGACCCGGAGGGCTACCGCAGGCTGTCTCCCCTTCTCGCCACCCTCGGGGCCGCCCCGCAGCAGCCGCGCTCCC
>NW_009648250.1:22330-22943 GCF_000708025.1 Charadrius vociferus | reverse complement strand
TCTCTCTCTTCTCTCCCCCCCCCCTTTTTTTTGTTGGAAAGACAAAATGTGCAGGGTGATAGGTTGGGTGAATTGATGGCATCCTTCCTCCTGCCAAGCCAGCCCGTTTTCTAAAAACCCCTTTTAGGAAAGCTAGAGAATTTTACTCTGTTGGAGAATATAACCCTGATGGTTGCTTGCACAGAGAGGAAAAGCAGAGAGGAATACGGGAATCGTCCTGTGCAATCTCTATTGTTTGAAACTTACTTTATATCAGAAATTGAAGATGAAAACGGTAAGGAAGATTTCACGCTATTCAATGAAAGTTTTTTTCTTTTCTTGTGTCCCGACAATGGTGCGTGCAGGGCTTTGGTGAGCGGGGGGCGGTTTGTATGGCATTAGGCGAGGTGGATTTGGGGTAATTTCAGAGAGAAACCTTGGAGGATGAGGGAAGGGGGTATGAGAATTTTCAACCGAGAAGAGTAGTGATTTATGAAGTACGGTCTTTAATACTGCTTTTTTTTTTAAATTTTTTTTTTAGATTTTTCATACTTTTAATACTAAACCGTTGGGGGGGCGTAAAAAAAATCAGTCAACAGCTGGAAACCACAGCGGCCCCCAAACCCCCCCGCTC
>NW_009648250.1:17857-20493 GCF_000708025.1 Charadrius vociferus | reverse complement strand
GTGGCGATACGCTTAGGGATAGCGGTCCTCTTGGCCGCTTGCCTGTCCCAAATCTTCGGCCGCCTTCAGTTTAAGGGACGCTCTAGTTGCCCCAAGGCACTTTTGCTTGGGTGGGGGCTCCCAAGGCAACTGGTCTGAGCAAGTTTGGCTAGTCACCTCCCCATAATCCACTATGTGCCCCAAAGTTGTCAAGTACGTGTCCGTAGCCTTTTTTCCCTTCACTGGGGAGTTGGAAGCTCATGGGACCTGTGACAGGACGGCCCGCTCTTGTCATCGGTGCTGCCACAGAAATGCCAGTGCTATGCACCTGCTTTGTCATCGGCACCCCAGGCTTTGAAAAACGTCTTGTACTTCTTCTTTGCTGCTTGGCAGACCTTTTGTAGTTAGTCAGGAGCTGTGGTTTTAGGTAGTGTTTCAGGACACGGAGCCATGCCTGCCCTTACTGGTGGGTGAACGTGTAGTTCAGCCACGAGGCAGAGGAAACGCTTCTTGTTGTAGGCTTAGTGTTGACCAACTGTGTTGTCTTGACAACAGTCAAAAGTGGAATGCTGAATGTACGCTACCATGGAAGATGGAAAGAAAAAAAGCGTATAGGTAGTGAATGCTTTGAGTTTCCTACTGAAGTTCACGCTGGACGTCCTGTATCTGGAGTTACCCAAGTGCTTTATCCTTCGCGCCTGTTACTGCTCCTTAATTCGGAGCAGTAATACAGCTATGTGTGGTGTGCTTGTATCAGTGCTCAAGCTGGCTGTAATACTTTTGGAAAGGAGGTTAAGAATTCTGCAGAAACTTCCAGCAAGCTTAATGTGAAAGGAGGTTTTTCTTGTGCGAAGCTTGGAATGAGGGAGACCATTTCACACAGAATCCTGCAAAGACAGTAGATGTGGGTGACTGTTGGACACTGTTGACCAGTGTCCACCATGTGGGTGGTTGGGGTCTAAATAGTGGGCACTCTAGTTTATGTCCAGTGTTCTGAGCTATGTAGCTGCTTAGGTGCTACAGTTTCAGGAGATCTTAATGTTGGGGTAACTTACTATCAGCCTAACAGGCTGAACATGAGCTCCCCATTACGATTTTTTGGCTAAGAAAAAGCTGTGAGGCAATGCTACCTCTTTATATGGCAGTAATGAACCATTACTGGACTACAGTGTCCAGTATCTGGTATCCTTGCATGAAAAGGGATGCTGAGGAATTGGAAAGGGTTCAGAAAAAACCCTGCAGAAGTATTTAGATATGTGGAAACTGGGTTGTATGGAATGAAGTAAACCAAATAGGTTGAGCTGCTTATCAGGAAGTGTCGAAGAGGTGCTCATATCAGATTATAGCTGTCCATGCAAGGAGAAGACAGCAGCTAATAAGCAGATGGGGATCAAGCAAGATTCAGTGACAGGAATGTGAAACTGGGTGTTCTCAGATTAGAAATAAGGCACATTATTTAGTGTACTAATGTAGCTGAAGAGTATGGGGTTGATTAAGTCTCTTCAAAACTTGTAGAAGTCCAAAAGCTGTAACTAAATATTAGCTAGGAAATAAAGGTTTCACATGGAAGGCCAGACCAGAGATTTTATTAATACACTTTGAAGCCGTGCCACATGTGAATGGCATCACTAAATCCTTATGCTTCCCCAGAAAAAAAAAGCTACTAAACTCAAGCTATGCTTGCAAAGTGTCTTTTATTCCCTCTACAAACCTGATTATATCCTGTGTGCTGTCTTGAAAGATACTTAAAAAGTAGGTTTTGGTATGATCAGATTAACCCCATTTACGTTATAGCCGATTTGAACGGCATCTAATTATTAACAAGTTTCCTGATATTCACTGTGCTGTTAGTAAGTAGGATTTGCATGATGTTGATTTTTTCTTGAGATGATACGCTACAACTCTTTAACCTTTACAAATAATACACTGGCTGCAGGAGCATTACCTGTCTGAATTAATGTTGTAAATAATGCCCAGAATTTTAGAAAGGCAAATTGATCTGGTGCACATGTAAGTGACTGTAAATCTGTTTTTAAACAGTCTTCCCTTCTTAGGTGTTCTGTTTCTCCATTGTCAGCCTCAGCAGAGTTTGCTCTATGCACAGGTGTGCTGCAAGTGCTTAAGAGGACTGATTAGTACCAGCTGACACAACACATGGTTTGGTATCCCTTGATACTAGACTGTTAGTTGACTGCATAGATCTTCCATTTAATCCTTGGCTGCAGCTAGAGCTGCTTTTTAGTATTACTGCAATAGTGTTTTAAATGCAAAAAAAAAATAAAAATCATAAAATGGTTTAGGTTGGAAGGGACCTTGAAGATCATCGAGTTCCAATCCCCCTGCAATAGGCAGGGACACCTCCCACTAGACCAGGTTGCCCAAGGCCACATCCAGCCTGGCCTTGAGCACCTCCAGGGATGGGGACTCAACAACCTCTCTGGGCAACCTCTTCCAGTGCCTTACCACCCTCAAAGTGAAAAACTTCTTCCTAATGTTTAATCTAAACCTGCCCTCTTACAGTTTAAAGCCATTCCCCCTCATCCTGTCACTACATGCCCTAGTAAAAAGTCCTTCCCCAGCTCTCCTGTAGGCCCCCTTTAGGGACTGGAAGGCCGCAATAAGATCGCCCTGGAGCCTTCTCTTCTCCAGGCTGAACA
>NW_009648250.1:0-17146 GCF_000708025.1 Charadrius vociferus | reverse complement strand
ATTTGTCAGGCATGACTTGCCCTCGGTGAAGCCATGCTGGCTGTCACCAATCACCTCCTTGTTTTCTATGTGCCTCAGCAGAGTTTCCAGGAGGATCTGCTCCATGATCTTGGCAGGCACAGAGGTGAGACTGACTGGCCTGTAGTTCCCTGGGTCTTCCTTCTTTCCCTTTTTGAAAATAGGGGTTATGTTTCCCCTTTTTCAGTCGGCAGGAACCTCACCGGAACACCACGACTTCTCAAATATGATGGCTAGTGGCTTTGCGACCTCTGCCAGTTCCCTCAGGACCCGCGGATGTATCTCATCAGGTCCCATGGACTTGTGCACTTTCAGGTTCCTCAGGTGGTCTCGCACTTGATCTTCACCTACAGTGGGCAGTTCTCCATTTTCCCAATCCCCAGCCTTTGCATTCTGTGTCATGGGCAGTGCGGCTGCAGTCCTTGCCAGTGAAGACAGAGGCAAAAAAGACATGGAGTACCTCAGCTCTGTCTCTGTCCTGGGTAACCAGTTCTTGTGTTTCCTTCCGGAGAGGGCCCACCTCTGTCCTAGTCTTTCTTTTCTCGCTGACATACTTAAAGAAGGATTTTTTGTTTGTCTTAATGTCCCTGGCCAGATTGAGTTCTGTCTGGGCTTCAGCTTGTCTAACCTGATCCCTGGCTGCTCCAACGATTCCTCTGTGTTCTTCCCAGGCTACCTGCCCCTGTTTCCACTCCCTATAGGCCTCCTTTTTCCTTTTGGTCATGTCCAGGAGTTCATCCAAGGCAAGTAACATGTTATTTGCTCAATACCAAGACCTGCAAAATATTCTACCACATCAAATTGTAGTTAAGATATACATGAAACACTTTTGACAACAAATACTTGAAAAATTAGAATATGTATGATGAATAGCTTCAGACACTGAAATTTGTTCTTTGGTATTAGAACGTGCAGCATTCCTATTTAAGTGTGTGAGAATTTTGCCTGCATAAGCAGAACCCAGGCCCAAGTAATAACAAAATACATGCTGCAGAAAGATCAGATAACTGCACTCTGGATGGTTTCCCAGGTTCTTCCTTTGTCTACCAGTGTATTGGGTCTAGTTATTCTCTGCTGAAATCAATGAGTGCGTTGCATTGATTATAGCTGGAACAAGTTTCAACACAGTATTTGAGCAATGAGAAACCTTAATTTTGCGAATCTTTATGCCTACTTAACATGAAGTCAGTAACTGCATCAAGAAACTTTATTTTTATCAATTCTTATGCCTGTTTAACATAAAGTCGATTTCTGCATCTTAAGCTGTATGGATCTGCTGTTCAAGGTTAATGATAATTCATGTTTTTTGTAAGATTGTGACTTTGGACCATAAAAGTAATAGTGGCCGAATATGATTTCAAAATGTTACATTACATAGTTCACAACGATATCTTAGTGTTTTGCAGTTTAGATCTGTTTTAGTAGAAAGAATTTACCTTGACTCATTTTCTTTTGTTTTTCAGGAAAAGAAATGGAGCAAGTTCAGTAACTATCCAGTCTAACGTCTTACTGCTATCTTAAGGAATCTTACAAATACTTGTTTTGAATTGAGAAAATGACTGCAGATATAGAAGAAAGTACAGGTTGTTGGAAAAGAATACCTGTCAAAATGTGGAACATCCAGTAGTTAATTTGGAAATAGTATAACATAAACATACCTGTTATGGTGCAATTCTGGAGTGGAGTTAACTCTGTAGCACACAGGTAGCTCTCCAAGGAAGAAAAAAAAAAAAAAGCTTTCTGTTTTTCTAAATTATGGAAATTTTTTGGAAGACGTGGACATGGATTTTGAGCCTAGTCATGGTTTCGTCGGAATTTCACAGTGACAGCAGGCTTTCATATAGTTCTCAAGGTAGGGTTCTGACCTCTAGTTGACTAGAAGCATCTATTTTTGCATTTCATTTGGGTAATATTTTCTAAACCATGTTTATATAATTCATGAAATCATATGGGCGCTCTTCTTAGTCTTATGATTCATTGTCATGGAAGTTTTAAACACAGCAAATCTGATTAATTTTTTTTTGATGTTGTAATTTCTGTCTACTTTTAACTGTAGAAAAGCCTTGCAAATTAAATCTAATAAAGTGTTGTACTTGGTAACAGTTTAGAGGCTTGCATAACAGCATTAACATGTTTTTAGGCTAGGAAGTAAGGATCTAATCTTAGTTTGATCCATTCAGATTTAGGATTTTAATGAAATGAAGAGCCGATTTACATTGTTTTTACAATATAATACTTTTCATTACTACTGTTTTTATTTTTGCAGGTGGATCTAATAGCTTTTGTCTTTGAATGGTATTGCTGGGAAGAATGTGTCTTCCTTAGGTTAGAATTTAGCCCCAAATGTTTACATATTTTAGGTAAATAGCAAAATATATGTAGCTAAAAACTTTTGTATTTCCAGTGACATCACATTAATAGGAAACTGAACACATTTTCTTGACTTAAAAAGAAAGAAAAGAATGTTTTATTTTGTTTAGTAAAACGTTACATCTTGCATTTACCTGCAAATGACTTTTACTCATGAGGGTGATGAGATTTAGCCAAGTATGGTTTATGTTTATACTACTACTTGTTGTTTCCTGTTATATTTTCTCTCTCTTCTATGCCCACTCCCTGGACTGTCTTACCTTGTGATTACAAAGAGGAATTCCTGTCTTACCTTGAACACTACCAACTAACAATCCCAATAAGGGTTGATCAAAATGGAGCCTTCCTCAGCTTTACTGTGAAAAATGCTAAACCCTCAAGAAGGAGGAGGAGCACAGACCCTTATGACCAAGAACTGGCAGCATCTAAATTATTTTTTAAACTTTCTGCCTATGGCAAGCACTTTCATTTAAACCTGACTCTCAACACAGATTTGGTGTCCAGACATTTTACAGTAGAATACTGGGGGAAAGATGGACCGCAATGGAAGCATGATTTTTTAGACCACTGTCATTACACAGGATATTTGCAAGACCAGCACAGTACAACTAAAGTGGCCTTAAGCAACTGCAATGGTCTGGTAAGTGCACATTACATATTCTAGTACAATAGTGTGCTTGTCCCTTTTAAATTACTGAAGAAGGACCTAATTGGCGTATCTCAGGTTTTTGAGTCCCTGTGGGAAGCAAGCAGACAGGAGGGTGCAGAAAATCACTAAAACCTGATATGGGTGCTGGGGAAAAGTAGTCATTGGTTTTTCAAGCTTAATTGTAAGTACTGAGACTAAGATCTGTAGTCCTTTGGCAGGCAAAATTTTCAGTGCTTACCATGTCTGCTCTAGGGCTGCAAGGTGAGGTCTGTGCTGAGACCCTCGTGGCTTGTGAAAATGTTGCAAGCTCAAGGGGCAGGGAGGAGGAAACAGTGGATCCTTTGGGATGCTGAATCTCTGCAGAGAGATGTTGGTTGAACTGAACACCCACTTGTTGTCTTTGAGAATTTGGGTTTAGAAACTTCGCGTTAATAACGGACGAGAGGAATTGCTTGGTGTAGAAGTCATTGTTGCTATAAATTCAGAGAGTGAAGAGGAAAGTAGGTCCTCTGCAAGTACCAGCATCAGGTAGTAATGATTTACCTTTTTTTAGAAATACTTCGTTTACAAATTGTAAACAGTTACATTTAAAAGTAGGATTAGTCTCATCTCTTTTATTCTCATCTCTTCTTCTATTTGATCACATGATCAAAGCTTCTTTTATTCCCACCAGAAATTAGAAAACAAATGCAAAAAATTGAAAACCAGACTATTGAGTAATAAAGCACTAAAATATAAAGGCATGACTAGGAAATACTAAATTAAGAGCCCATGATTTCCCTAGCAAAAATACATGTATTATGGTTATTCATTCTGGTTTTAGTTGTAGTAGGACACTGGTCAGTCTTCTTGTTAGGAATAGACAGATCTACCTAATTTCTAGCGAAAAAAAAAAAAGATTACACAGGCTTACTAAACTGATTCCTTTTTATACTTGAAAGTGCTATTGAATAATGCATCTGGGGATGTTATTTACAAGTAAAAGCCTTCAGACTGAGATAGGTTGCATTACACCCAGCTACTTGTGATATCCCTGATACAGCCTAGGTTAACATTTTGGAGTACTCTTGAGGAAAAAGAATTTAATGGGGATTTCCAGGGCTAAGTGAACACTTTCAAAGAAACGTAGTTAAAATGGTGTTCTGTTGAGTGTGGTAACAGTTTGGTTAGTGCAGACTTGTAGTGGATAGGTCTTAATTCAGTATAATTTTCACTTCGGTTTTGCAGTTCCCATGTAGTAACTTTTTTTGTCACAGTTATTTAAGATCTTGAACTAATAAAACTCAATCATTTTGCTTCTGAGTTCTTTTCAGCTAAAAATACTATGGAGGGCAAGTCCCTGCTTTCAAGACTCGCTTCTTTAAAAGAGGCTGCATGCCTCTATCTCCAGAATTTCTGCTGGTTGGGGCACAGACTGGTTGGCCACCTCGGAACCTGCAGTCCGTGCCATGGTGCTCCCTTTTGGGTTCCTCCCTGGTTTTGGCCAGGGAGTCAGCCAAGAACACCTGCTCTTGCCTTAGCCAAATCTTACTTTCATGTTAGGAAAACAAGAGTGGGATGAAGCAGGAGAAGTCCATGTTCTTCTCTCAGCGTTGCCCATTTCTCACTCCTCATGGCACCTCTTTTCTTCAAAGAATTTAGCAGCATGGAAGGTGCCACGGTGAAGCAGAATCTTTTCTTTTTCCTTCTGTGCCTCACACCCTGAGGTGACGTTTAGCATTCCTGTTGCTCAGTGTTTTCCTTCTGTCCTCAGCCTCGCTGTTTTGCTGGAGTGAGGCTGCGTGTTGTTCTGTGATTCTAGGTGTCAGTATGTTAACTTAGTGTTTGCAAGTTAACTTCAGTGCGGAGTGCTTCTCAGTTAAATCATCTTTTTCAGTGCTTTTAGTTGTTGGCAGCTCCTACGTATTTCTTCTAGGTATTCCTGCTCTGGATTAAGGCAGCCTTAATCCAGTCTCTGGGCACACCACGACTGGCACTCTTGAGTTCTTCATGGTCATGCCTCTTACTTGGGACTGCAAGTGTCAGGTGTCCACTGCATCTCCGAGAAAGGCCAAGCCACAAGCATGTGAGGCTCCTGCCATGCTCCAGAAGCAGCAGGAGTGGGTGACACAAGGCTCTTTCCCCGAGAGGCAGGGATCCTATGGAGCGGTGCAGCGGTGGGCTCGACTCTGTGTCATCCTCTACTGTACAGAAACTCCTGTGTCATCCAGTGTTGGCAAGGCCTTCCGGGGCACTGAGTATGGGAGTTACCACTCCATTCAGATAAATCCATCACAGAGTTCTCTTTAAATGAGGAATCCTGCTGACAAATATTTTATTATACAGCTGCTGGTTAGAACATGTTTAATAAAGCGATTGGCAGTGAATGTTGAAGACAATACTACTTGCTTTAGAATTAGTGATAGTTCAAAATATGTTGTGCTTAAGGCATTTGTTGTGTTTTTCAGTCTGATTCTTGGTCTGAAAGAGACTGCCAGTCATATTCTGCATAGTCCTTGATTAACATGTGTCTCAAAGTAAGTCATTTTAAGTTTAGCTCTAAAACAAGTAGTAATCGTTAACAGTGAGTGTTGCTCACAAGCAAAATTTAAGCATTCAGTTTATTCCAGTTGTCTTGTTAGGCTTCAGTATTGCCAAATGAGTCAAATTTCTTCCCCTTAATGAATGTTTTGAGTTATTCTGTTTAGTTTTTCAGGGTAGTCGGGTGAGACCATGGTCTAATTAACATAAATTGTATGACTTTAAAGAACACTTGCAGTTTCTGAGATGAGTTCTACTGCAAGGAGGGCTTTCTCTCAGTTTTGTTATAATGAAATTGATGAGCAGTCAGTTCATTTCCCTGTCACTGTTTCCTGTTTCAGCCTCTCCCTCTATATTTCTTATTACCAAGTGCCCCAGAATTACAGGCTGCTACTTACTGAAGTTTCATTCCAGCAGTTTCCATCTGCTGGGCCCTGATTATGCTATAAATTGTCTGAAGTTATGAGGAAAGCTCTATAATCCAGTGAGCAGTCATGTGAGGAAATTGAAGGTCTTGTCCGGCAGGCTTTTTGGCTTCCAAACTCATATTTACTGTAGTGGATGTTACATTTGTGGATGGATTGCAGGTTTGGCCTTCTCATGAAAGAGTCTGCAACGAGCAGTATTTTGGGGCCTTTGGATGTTGGGTGCGAGGCAACAAGGCTGAGGCATTGCCTAAGCTGAGCATGTCATACTGAAGGAAAAGAAGAGAAGAAACGGTGTTAGACTGGCTGAAGAGAGAAGAACGCCTCAAGGGAAGGAAGTTTGTCTAATTGAGGGGAGCAAGTCTTAAAGAAGAAAAGTTTTGGAGCTCATAGTAGTGGAATTCAGCAGAAACCAAACTTTTTGCGTTCTGACCGACCTCTGTCCTCTGCCAGGTATCAAAGCTCTTAACTGAGTCCTCAAATAAGTTTTCTGCAGTAGAAGATTTTCTCATTTTGAACTGAAAAGCCCAGTAGTGGGAAATACATTAATATGTGTAGAAAGTGATTATTATTAGGAAAATGAATGAGAGTTTAAATCATATTTTGAGGCTACTGTGGGTCCAATGTAATGTTTAATGTAAAAGCCCAAGTATTTCCATAGCATGTGAAGTTTCATGCGCTGAGTGACATTTGTGCCAGGTTGCACCAATGTCTCCGTCCAAAAAGAAAGCACAAGAAGTAGGCTGTGGCTAAAAGCATGACCGTACTTGGTTAAAGGAGGAATTATTCTGCTGGAAGACTTCATTTTTGTTTCATGTATTCCTAAATTCATATATGTATTAATTAATCATATTCTTAAATTATCTCATTTGAAAGCTGATTATACTATAAATAATACATCTACTTTTATAGATTATAAATTGCATATAGTATGGTGTTTTTTAATCGTATGTAAAGTAATGTCTAATTTCCAAAATAATTGATAAAGATCAGAAATTATATTGAAAGGGATTTAGTGTTGTAGGTCAGTGTCTTTGGAGTTCTCTTTGGTACTAATATGTATTTGCAGTATAGACTTAGTATTTAGAAAATTATATATAAGCTGTCCCTTTCCCGCTTTTAAGGTGTCTTGTTAGATTCCGTGATGTACTGTCTCAAGCCAGATCACTATTTTTTTCATCTTTAAGAACACAGTAAGCTAATGCAATCTTTTTCTTCTGTCATAAAACTGCACTGAAGTGTGTAGCCAGCTGTAGACATACTGAACAACACTGACACACTTTCAGAAGTTTCCATTAATACTATTTATATTAAAAATGGATAAGGCATAAAGTCTAGGAAGGTTCAGGGCATGGAGAAATTGTAAAACAGTACTACTGCGTGGAAAAGGCACACACTTACTTGTCCTCCACAATTCAGTTTGCTTCTGTGACTGATGGACATCCTCCATCTGAAGGAGGTTAAGGCTCCAGCTGGACAGCCTGACAGAAAAAGATTCCTTTTTACAAATTCAGGGGAACTCCATGTGGATTCACAGATTTGTCTGAGCATGTCAAACCGCTGGATCCAGACCTTATATATGTTAGCAGGAGTTGGCAGTCTGTAGTGGGATTGGATAACACAGGACCTCAAACAATCTGTTTTAGATAATAATCTTGGGAATGTTGCTGGTAGTAACCTACTTGGGGCATTCAGCTTGTTTCTTAAATTCATGGTATTTTGTCAAAACCTTTTGCTGGTCATTCTTATGTCATAATGATATTTCTTATGCTTTGGAGAAGTTTAATTTACAAACTGTTCAAATACAATAGCAAAACTAAAAACAAAATTAAAATTAATTCATTTTAATGCTTTCAAAGGGCATTATTTCAGTCTCCTTTTTCAACTGAAACTGTGTCTTGCTCAAATAGTAGATTATAAGCCAAAATGGGGTTTAGAATATTGGTTTGGATATAATATCATGATTCCCACTGCTTATTAATCAGGTATTGCTGAATGCACGTACAATGGAAGTATCTCTAGCCACATAAATTTCCTAAACTCAATTAAATGCTGTTTGTCACTGACATACGTACTTTTTATATATGGAATTTGGAGCGCTTCTTAAAAATCAGTCACTGCAATTCAGTGAGACCACTTGCATCAGCTTAATATTGGAAGAACAGTTTTGTTTGCCAGCAAAATTAGTAAATTAGGTTTAAAATGGTATACGTGTGCCGGGCTTATTTGAAGATGCCCTTTAAATATGTGTATATGCCATACAGGGCAAGTGAGTTTCCAGTGTTCCAGCAACTGACTGCATACATGTTCTGACTATGTGGTGCTAGGTATAAGTTAAAATTTATTTGCGGTTCCTCAACGAGATGTTAGGAAGATCTCTGTTTTCTTAAACCACCATAGTGTTTGGGCAGATGAGATCAGATGACGACTAAGCATAGGAAAAATTGGTGCTACTCTCCAGCCGTTTTTACTTCTGGTACCTGAAGGAACTGTGATCATAGTTTGCAGACATTTGTAATAGTTTTTGCATATTTGCAGCAGTAAATACGCAATTTGTATAGAGAATTAATATTGCAGTTAAGTGTTTTTTATGGCATCTGAATTGACTCACTCCCACTGAAGTCATCTCACTGCTCAAAGCTACCAGTTCAGTATCTGATCTAAATGTCTCATTTCATGCTTAGGCTTGTTAACCTGGCTGGATTAGAGTACAGAGATGAAGAACAGATGCCCTGGAGTAACCAGATTTAGATTAAGACCCACTCTGTCCAGAGACAGAGCCACAGGTTGGATGGTACCTCTGTCTCCTCAGGCTTGGCATGAAGCGGACAGCCTGATGGGGTTGGCCAGAACCACTCCACAGGACTCTTTTCTTGTGGGAACATGATACCGGAGCTTATAATGGCTCAGGATTCGCGTGAACCCAGATGTCTGACATCCAGACTGGAAGCAGTCCAGACTGTCAAGGTTCTTTCTGCACATCTGGCAAACCCAGTTATGATTTCATTTACATTTTCAAGACCACTTCAGCAGCAGTGTACCAGTAAATGATTTATTTTCTAGTAAAATCACAGACTCCAAGTAACAAGAAGGCATTGTGAGAGGAATTTGATATCAGCATCTTCCAGGTGAATATAGACCCTGATTTTGCCTTCTTGAGTAAATAATTGAGTTCATAATGAAAAATACCACTGAAGAGGAACACTTAGTCTTAGTCCCTGTGCAAGGAATGTGTAATTGAAAGCTGCAGTGTGTTCATACATCAAAATTTTTAATAGTCTTATATTTGGAGAATACTGTTCTTTCTGATGTGTAACACAGGATTTTTTTGTTCTGTAAGTTTTATGTTATTACTGAAATCCGGTTGTTCCGGGAGTGAAGAACAGCAGGCATTTGATGTACAAAACAGCAGCAGGACAAGAGCTTTGACCAAGAGTACAGTGGCAAGCCCTGATCGTAGAAACAGCTTTAGGATATTTAGAGCAGATATGGAACGAATGGTCTTATGGTTGATCATAGAGGTCTCATCAGAGGAAAAAAAATAACTCCTTTAAAAAAAGGCTCATGCATAGTACTTGCTTTACAGATCAAAGGTGTGGTAGAAATTTGTGATTCATCAAATCAAGATATGAATGCAGAAGTTCCTGCTTCCAGTCTCCTACCTGATGAGTAGCTCTTTCTCCTGGTGTAGAAAGTTCATACATTCAGAATTTTCTAGATATGGATACCAGAAATTTTTATTTAGCAAATAAAGGTGCGGGAATTTGTCAGGGCTTATTCCCCAATATTTCTATATCTGAAAGGATTCCAAAACTGGATTTTCTACTAAAGTTCAGTTTTAATTGCTGAAGGTTCAGGAAATTGCATAGTTGGCCTGAAATCCCCGTTTTCTTCCATAAACCACTTCCTGTTTGGAAGAAGTTGAGTTCACAAATGTGAAAGTTATGAGAATAGAATATCTACTATTCTGCTCTGCAGTATGAGGAAAAAAGTGTTCATTTGTTAAAGAGAATGAAGTCCTAGAGCCTAGTCTGCAACAACTTGGATTTGCCAGATTAGTGGTGAGACCTTTTAAGGAATGAATGCTTTGTAGATAGTGTGTCATAGAATGGTTTAGGTTGGAAGAGACCTTAAAGATCGTCTAGTTCCAAGACCCCTGCCATGGGCAGGGACACCTCCCACTAGGCCAGGTTGCTGAAAGATTCATCTTCAGTTAATGTTAATAATTTCATTTTAATAAGTAGCTCAGTTTTGCAGTTCAGCATTTGAATGTAAAATGCTGAATGTTTTCCCTGAATATATGTTCTAAAATTAATCCTTCATTCATCTTTTCTTTGATGCAGTATGTGGCTTTAAGCATCTACCGGTATGTCATCACAGAGGGATATTGGTCTCACTATTTGACCAAGGCCGTTTTGGCTTGGCATCACTTTTAATGGATATGAATCATGTAGTTTTGGAGCATCACTGTGAAGAGATTATTTGTCATACACTGAGAATATCTCTTGCTTTCTTACCACATCCACCAAAAATGATGGGAAAGAACTCCAGAAACAGGGCAATGATATTTGTGTCCTTTTCTGATTATGTGGCTTATAGGCGCTTACTCCTGCTGCCACTAGAATCAGTGGAGGAGAGCTGGCCTGTGCATTGTTTTCTGTGTTGTCTTACAGTTGTGGATTTCTTCAAAGACATAGATGATAGTAAAACGTTTTTTGAAGTTAAGCTTTTTGATAGGAGTTTTATATTGTCTTTTGCAAGTTTTAATTTTCTTATTTTCTTCTTTAAGCATGGAGTCATTGCTACAGAAGATGAAGAGTATTTTATTGAGCCTTTAAGGAATATAACAGAAGATTCTAGTAGCTTTAATTATGAGAATGGTCATCCTCATGTTATATACAAAAAATCTACCATGCGCCAGCAACATCTCTATGATCACAGTCACTGTGGAGTCTCAGGTAAATCACACTTGATTATGAGTGTCAATCCTTTTGAAAAAAATTGTAACTTAAAATATATTTTAAAATCTTGTTTGGTTCACATGTAAAACAGTGGAGAATGTAGCAATGGGAATCCTGCTTTTGGGTGATATAATGTGCCTGGTTGAAAAGAAGTTTTGCCTTTTTTTTTTTTTTTTTTCAGATTCAGATATAGTGTCTTTCAAAAACTGAGACACTGGGAATAAGTCTTGCTTTATGCCTGTGTTGTACGCAGTGGTAGTAATAAGCACAGGCTTCCTCAAAATATGCTACAAATGTACTTAATTCCCCAACTGGAAAGTCTGAGTGACTAAGTATTACAGCTCAATGTTTAGTAAGTGTTCCATCTCATTTGAGGAGCATTGACATGCAATAAATGTGTTAGTATTATGATTAGTAATACATATGGAGCTGGAGTTCACGTTTTTCTTGTTTACGGAGGTTTATTGTGTTTTGATACTGGCTTTTGGTTCAGTGGGTTAACATTATTCCATAATAGCCAAATATGTGATTTACAGGTTCCTTATGGGAAGGATGATATAGTTTTGATTGAGAGATGTTTTCATTGTAAAGCAGTTTTAACTTCCACAAATACACTTTTCAAGTGCTCTTTGACATGACTTTCACTTGCTTAAACTGAAGCTGAAAAAACTAACTTTTTGAAGACAGCATAGAGTAAATCTGACAAGTTATTTTAGAGCACTGAAATAATGGGATTTTTACATAACAGAAAAATGTTCTAACCTTGTCATTTGTTCATGTCTCAGAAATAGCTTGTTCTTAAAAGTTCAGTCCTGGACAGTCATATTCCATGAGATTCAGTGCACAGGGCAGGCTTACAAATGCTTATCTTAAAAGAAAATGATACCACTCTTCACTGTTGTAACTTATTTCAGCTTCTTTTAGAGCTTGTAACTTTTACAGGCACCAGCTGACGAAACTTACAGTACAGACTGTCTACAAAGGTCCATGGTTGGGAGACAGTTTTTCCTGAGTGTTTCAGTTAACTGTTTTTAGGGAATGTCAGACTTAATGTTTGTAACTTTTTTTTAGTTTGCAAGCATTATTCCATCTATGTGCTTCTAATACTGCAAAACAAGTCTCCTAAATACTACGGCTTGCAAACTGTAAAATAAGAGTACTAATGTATGTCCATTTTGTGGGGAAAGCTGTTACTTAAGCCTCTTGAAATAAGTGGAAGGGTTATGAAATGTGGGATTATGCGATTCGTACCATTATTATATCCCTAGAAAAACAAAAGCATATTGGCCTCTGTCAGATGTTATCTTCCAGATTAACGCTTAGGAAGTCATTCTCCTCCAAGTGAGCATGGGGCAGTGGCAGCTTGTTTGGTCAGGTTGCATTCAGTCGTTCTGGTGGTATCTGTCGTATGGATTGTAGGTTGATCAGAGCTATACATCTTGCACGCATTTTTTGTGGAACATGCAGTAGTCTTTAGCATTTATTCCTTTGCATAATTGATGCTGCCTTTGCTCTTGGAAGCTCCTGTGCATTTTCTGAGCTTTCATGTCTGTCAAATCCTGGAGTCCTTAATTACTGAAATACTAGAGCACTGCTTTTTACAAGCCTGAGGCTACTAACATGCTCATTCATCTCAGTTTCTGCTTTGCTTGTTGCTCTGTGTACTACTTCTACTCCATGAAAATTTCTGAAAAAAAAATTGCTCTCCCCCAAAACTGCAAGGTCTTACTTTGCCAGGTGACGGGCTATTTTAATGTTCTCCTCATGGGTACCAAACCTGTTTTAACTCAGTTTTCAGACCCTAGCACTAAAGCAAGGTTTACAGTAATAACTTATTTTGCTAGTAGCATAAGTCTTCGGTGCTTTTGACTGATTTTGGAAGTTTTGAGCAGTCCAATTTTGTGTTTTCAAGTGCAGTTGTATCAAACCTATAGCTGCTGTTTGCCAGTTATGTAATGTATTTTGTCTGGAGACTGATTTTTAGCTTTACCTTCAGAAGAGTTTTGCCAGTGCAGTATGCTGGGAGGAATCTGCTAGTGTAGCTGTGCCACTATTCACAGTCTGGCAAGTTTCCCCTACTTTAATCTAGACCTAAATTTACAGTGTACCTGTTCTGTATCAGGGAAGTGGTCAGGATTTTGACGTGTTGATGGAGGCAAAGGGGAGTGTTATTTCTGACGTTTCTGAGGAAAAAAAAAATGCAATAACTGATAGAAGGTGGGTTGGGGAACTTGGTGAAAAGATGATCAGAATTGGTTGGGATGAACATGTGATGGACTACTTCATAGTGGATAGTAGAATTATGGTGACTAATAGAACAGATGAATTGGAGAGTCAGGGACATTTAGATAAGAACATGGGACAGATTTTTGTAACCTAAATTAGATTTTAAGCAGACGTAGAACATTTAAAAAATAAAAAATGTTCAATTACTATTTCACATATGTGTCATCACCAAGTTAACTATGTTTTATTAAATATGGCCGAAATCATTAAGGCCTTGGTAAGAAGTTCAGCACCGTCAAATTCCAATTGCTTCAATGGGATTTGAGGCCACTGGGTTATCTTGCAGAATGCTGTGTTTGGATAGGATTGAGAAACAACATAAGTTGACATCAAAGCTGCAGAGTGGCAGATTAGCTATGTGCTGCCTTATGTAGTGGTTTTATTTGTGCCAGACTTTACAGTCAGTGTATTCTAAAATGAAAAAACGCTTGTATATACACTAAATAATGATGATTTAAAAAAAAGTAAAATCCAGCACATAATGCTTCATTTCAAAATATTCTCATAGTTCCTCCTTAAATAAGTAGCTTTCTATTGTGTTTTGAGATCTTTTTCTGTTTGTGTTTGTGTTCTCTCCTCTCTCTCCACCTTCACCCCAGCCTAACAGGACTGACTTAGGAAAACTTGGTGTGAATTCCATGTCTATACACATTTGGAGTTCTTTTCTGTTGCAATTTAAAACCTAATTCCCTGCTTTTGTAGTAATTATTTTTGGGTTAATTACGGTGTTTTTCTGAGGGTTTTTTTCTTTCCATTTTTGCTTTTTTTTTTTTTTACTTCCTAATAGCTATGTTTGATGTTAATGAAGTTTAATTTTTTTTCTTTTTTTATCTAGGAATATGGTGGAAAAATGACATAACTTGCCACAGATCTGTTTTTGTTAAATATGTTGCAAGCTTTTATTGGCATGTTTTACCTTTTTAAAGAAAACTCTGTCAGCATTATTTAGTGTTTTTAAAGTAAAACAGCATAATCATTGGTAGATCCTGGAGTGTGAGCTTAAGTACTCAGGATTGTTTCCAGTTTTTCCATTGCTTTGAGACCAGCTGAAGCCTAAGCTTCTCATCTGATAAGAAAAAGAGAAATGTTTGTTTTTGTGAAGTCTTCTGAGACCTTTGTTTGAAAAACACTATCAAGATGAGTCCAAAGTATTATTTTACTTTTTTCTCTGAAAGTTTTCTGTATAAGCTCATCAGTTTTCAAATGTTTAGAACAGATTTGCATCTTTGAGTGAAAAATTATGAATAAATGTGGAAACAGGATTGCATTTCTTAGGTACTCCTAGCATTCTTAATAGCATCGGAAACCCTCAGATGTCAGCATTTGTTATTTGAGAATGAAGAGTGGATTTTTAAAAATTTTAGTACAGAAGCTGTCAGAGGAAATTACAGGCATTCCTAAATCACTGCTTACGTGAGATGAAAATCTTTGAACAATTAAAGCAACTTTGAATTTCCTACTGTAGAGATTAAAAACAGGAAGAAGCTTAGTATTCATTATAGAATCCTCAACAGGTTTTAATACTTGATATTTTTTTATACCATTGCAGAATGAGGACAATTTTATTACTGGCATTTTTTCAATTACCAGGTTGATTTTTATTTTTTTACTTTTCTAAAATACTGACCTTTTAAAGCCAACACTGTGGCCTCAAAAATTATGAAACACTGCAACAGTGGGAATGCCAAAGCTTTGTGTTCCTGGTTTTGACTTGAACATACATTCTTTGTGGTGTAGTTACTGCTTTTTGAAAATAGAATTTTAGTTGAATTGCGTAAATTCAATTCGTAAATAGAATTTTAGTTGAATTGCGTAAAGCACTGCTTTTTCATGGAAGGTACTTGGTCCTATCTCAACTGGTCCTTAACTGAACCCATTTTAGTTTTGGAGGGAAGGGCGGGTTCAATTTTGTCCTGAGGACAGGAATTCGAATTCAAAGTAAGTCTGTAGTGTTTGTTTTGCTGATAATTACAGCTGTTTAGATTTTTAATAATCAATCTGTTGCATGCAAGAAATTTTTATTCCATGTGTTTACATGAAAGGAGTTCAAGAATCAACATATTTCAATTAAAATTATTGTTAAAAATAACTATAGCAATTATCCTATGTCAGGCCATTTTAAATTTCCCATTATAATTAATTCATGAGGTAGATAAAACGTAATCTGATAGCTTTCTGAAGAGAAAATTAATTTATTTGGCCCAAAACCTATTGAGGCATGTAAGCATAATTGCCTAATAATTACAGAGTTTCAAAGGAGGGAAGAAGCTTTTTTAATGCCTTATGAGCATGTTTAATTCCTTAGTATGTTTTGATACCTTTTACCTTAATTTTGAATTTTTGGTTTCCAGTATGTTTTTTTTCCACATGTTATAGCTATCTTGTTCTTACCCATAAGATTCTGAAGTGTGCTTGTGGTTAATTATAATTAATCTTCAGTATTAACATTGATGTGCAGAATCAGATCCGTTAAAAGAAGACTGATGATTTATTATCCTAAGTTAAGTTAAGGAGAGGTGAGAATATTAGAACTCAAATTTGGCTTACCATTATATAAAGTATTTAAAAATAATAAAGAAGATTAATAAATTTAACTTTTCTTTGCCTCAAGAAAGACTTCTTTTTAGAAGCTTGACGATGGTGATCTCAACATAAAACAGCTGCATCTGACTGAGTTTTACTAGTGACGCGTCTGAAGTGTGTAATTATTTCTGGTTCCTAGAAGACCTCACAAGAAGCGGTAAACCGTGGTGGATGAGTGATGCATCTGCTTTTCCAACTTCACTTCCAGTCAATGACACGTTAAATAGTCATAGTCGACAGAAGAGATCAGTAAGCCTTGAACGGTTTGTGGAAACGCTGGTAGTAGCAGACAAAATGATGGTGGGATACCATGGTCGCAAAGACATTGAGCACTATGTTTTGAGTGTAATGAATATTGTAAGTTTCATCCCTCTCTGTGTTCATATCAGTATGTATGTACTGAAATGATTAAGCAACTGTTAAGTATTTATTTATTGGCATGAATAATGCTTTAAAATAACGTATTGGCTTGCAGGAATGAATAGTTGAAATATGGCAAATGTTAGCATTGTAGGAAAAAATGCAGTAGTGTTTCTGTCAAGAATTACTCTATGATCACTTTTGAATTGTTTGTCTTTAATTTTAGATTCATATGATTACATTTAGATTATACACTTCTATTCTCTTTAAG
Organism: Charadrius vociferus; assembly: GCF_000708025.1. Classification (NCBI taxonomy): domain Eukaryota; kingdom Metazoa; phylum Chordata; class Aves; order Charadriiformes; family Charadriidae; genus Charadrius; species Charadrius vociferus. Next base: position 703 of record NW_009648250.1, on the reverse strand, counting down.
TCAACAGTCTGTATGCTTCTTGTGCTGGATCAGTTATGAAACATGGTATAAACGGTTTTCATTGAAAAGTGTGACCCAAGAAGTTTGTTTTACTGAATGGTCATTTTTGGTCCAAAAATAACTCTTATTCAGGTGGTAATGATAACTAACATTATGAAATTACACTGAGCAAGAAAATAGGTTAATTTTTAACCATTTAGGAAACAAGTAGTGTTTCTTGTCTGACTTTGTGCCTTTTCTTATTTTCTGGAGGTCAGGTTGCCAAACTTTATCGTGATTCCAGTCTAGGAAACGTTGTGAATATTATAGTGACACGTTTAATTGTCCTCACTGAAGATCAGGTAAGAGCTGTTGGCACTAAGCTTTATATTACTGAAATACAAGTTACATTATTGTGTAATATAGATTTCATTTAATCATTGCTTGAAATGGCTGCATCTGGGTACAAAACCTATCTTGTAATCTTTCACTACTTTAATCAAGATGAAACCGTTCAAAGGAATATTCCTCTTGTATCATCTCAAAGATATCTGTTCTTTACTTCAGGTGAATATTAGTAAACCTTCGGGGATGTCGATTTTATTTTTAGATCTATATTTTATGATATTCTAATTTTTTTGTATTGACATAATCATTAATAAAGTTGGAGCAGAAAGAATGCCTGTTCAGTAATACACAGCTGAACTTGGGGTCAGATTTTACA
>NW_009648249.1:12869-20137 GCF_000708025.1 Charadrius vociferus | reverse complement strand
CTCCTGTTTTTCTCTCCTCAAGGTGAGTTCAAGGGCAAGGGCCGAAAGCCAGTCTGCTTCCTCGCATGGCTGGTTCAATATATGTCCATTGTCTCTTAAGTACGCTCCCACAGTTGATTACCTTGGCTTTGTCTCTCTCCGAGTTGACCAGGTCTTCCATTTTTTTCTGGAGAGGGCCCACATCTTCCCTAGTCTTTCTTTTCTTGCTGACATACTTAAAGAAGGATTTTGTTTGTCTTAATGTCCCTGGCCAGATTTAGTTCTATCTGGGCTTTAGCTTTCCTAACCTGATCCCTGGCTGCTCAAACAATTTCTCTGTATTCCTCCCAGGCTACATGCCCCTGTTTCCACTCCCTATAGGCCTCCTTTTTACTTTTGAGCATGTCCAGGAGTTCCTTGTGCATCCATGCAGTCCCTCCTGGGTTTTCTGCCTGCCTTCTTCTTTGTAGGGATGCATCGTTCCTGAGCTTGGAGGAGGTGATCCTTGAATATTAACCAACTTTCTTGGGCCCTTCTTCCCTCCAGCACTTCATCCCATGGCACCATACCAAGCAGATTCCTCAAGAGGCCAATGTCAGCTCTCCCAAAGTCCAGAGTGGTCAGCTTGCTGCGCAGCCTCCTCACTGCCTCGAGGATCTCAAACTCCACCATTTCCTGGTCACTGCAGCCCAGGTTACCCTTGAGCTTGACACTACCAGCCCCCCCTTGTTGGTAAGGACAAAGTCCTGCATAGCTCCTCTCCTTGTTGGCTCCTCTACCAGTTGGAGAAGGAAGTTGTCGTTAATGCAGTCCAAGAACCTCCTGGATTGCCTAAGCCCTGCTCTATTATCCTTCCAACAAATGTCGGGGTGGTTGAAGTCACCCATGAGGACCAGGGCCTACGAACGCGATGCCACCCCTATCTGCCTATAGAGGACCTCATCTGCTCGGTCTTCCTGGTCAGGTGGTCTGTAGCAGATCCCCACTGTAATGTCCCCTGCTCCTGATTTCCCTTTAATCCTGACCCATAAGCTCTCAGTCAGTTCTTCATCCATCCCTAGGCCAAGCTCCATGCACTCCAGCTGGTCGTTGACATATACGGCAACACCGCCTCCTCATTTCCCCTGCCTGTCTTTCCTGAAGAGCCTGAAACCTTCCATGACAACACTCCAGTCATAGGAGTCATCCTACCACATTTCCATGATGCCAATAAGATCGTAGCCTTGGAGGTGTGCACACATCTCTAGCTCCTCCTGTTTGTTCCCCATGCTACGTGCATTTGCAGAGGCATTTCAGTCATGTCCTGGTTGAGGCTGACTTGGCTGGATCAGTTGCAATTCCTTTGTGCTGCTCTCCAGGCCTTATTCCTTTGCCATGTGTTAACGGTGCCTCCCCATTGGCTCCTGTTACCCTAGGAGCTCCTGGCTCATCTACATAAGACTTCAGGTGTGCTGCAGTGTAGCCAGCACATCTCAGAGCAAATGGCTGCAGGGCCTCGCAAATGGCTGCAGGTCCTCGCTAGTACCCTGTTCTTCTTTCCTTGGTGCATCATCCCTTGGCTTGTCACAGGCAAGCCTGATAATAAGCCTGATAATACCCCCTTCCCCCATCAAGCCTATCCCCCCGTTAAAGCCCTGTCAATGAGCCCCACTAACTCTTGGGAAAAGACCCTTCTCCTCCTTTGAGTGAGACAAACCCCATCTGCTGCCAGCAGGCCTGATGCCGTATAGGCCATTCCATTGTCAAAAACCCCAAAATTCTGGTGGTGACACCAGCCACGGATCCACGTATTGCTGAGCTCATCTGTTTCTTTCACTGTCATTGCCCCCAACCAGAAGTAAGGAAGAAAAAATAACCTGTGCTCCGGATTCCCTTACTAGCTCTCCCAAGGCCCTGATATCTCTTTTAATCAACCTCGCACTCCGATTTGCACTTTCATCGCCCCCCACATGGAACAGAAGCAGTGGGTAGTAGTCCGAGGGCTGCACCAGGCTAGGGAGTTTCTTCATGATGTCCCTAACCTGGGCCCCAGGGAGGCATCAGACTTCCCTAAGAGTGGGGTCTGCCCTACATATCGGACCTTCTGTCCCCCTCAGAACTGAGTCGCCTACAACTATAACCTTCCTTTTCTTCCTCATAGAGGTGTTCATAATACTGGGGGTAGGCCTTTCCGGTCCCAGTAACTCCTCTGGTGTATTTGGACCATCAGCCTCATTGTCCTTTGGCTGGTCTACCATGCCCAAGGCCTCATACCTGTTGTACAGAGGCACCTGGGGAGGAGAGGCAGGCAAGGAGAGGGTTCGCTTGCCACCCCTAGCAAAGATTTGCCTCCATTCCCAATTTTCCGGTCGGCCACTGCCTTCCGTGCCTTCAGCCCTGCAGGGCGAGGACATCAGATCCCTATGATCTTGCTTTATTTCCGGTGATGGGCCCTGTCTCTCTTTCAGGGAGCTCAAAGCATAGGTCCACCAGTCAATTTCTTTCTCACACTCCCTGATACTCCTTAGTCTTTCAACTTCATCCCTAAGCTCTGCCACCAGGCTCAGCAGATCATCTACCTGCTCACACTTCACACACCTGTCTTTACCACTACCACTCACTAGCCTTGCAAAGCTGTGGCACTCTGCAGTCTGAGACCTGAATGCCTGCATGCTTCCGAGGGAGCACCGTCTGTGTTGCTATGTCTATTCTGGCAAGTTCAGAGGACGTAGCTTTCTGCCGGGCAGAGACCATGGTTGAACTCCTCTCACAAGGTGAACCCACCTCTTGAACTGGCAGCACCTGCCGCGCGAACTGCAGTGTGAACTGCTGTACCATGCCCTGTCTGACGCACCATGCTCTGTTTGCTGTGCTCCCTAGGGCTGCCTCTTATGGGAGTGGGGGAGGTGCCTGCTGGTCCTGCCCCTTAATGTCACCTGCCCTCGCTTGAGCTGCCAGCTCCCTGCAGGTCCCTGTGCTGCCCTGGCGCTTCCCTTTCCTAAAAAAGCTCAGAAAAAGCTCCTTTTCACTGTGATCAGCTGGCTCCACTGCAGACATGCCTGCACCAGAGCTGTTTGTCTTGGCAAACAGGAGGATACTAAACTAGGAGGAGCTGTGGACTCCCTTGAGGGTAAAGAAGCCTTATAGAGAGTTCTGGATAGACTAGAGAGCTGGGCAGTTTTGGGAGCCTCAATATAAGGACGGGCGCCTCAATGTAAGAAGGACATCAAGAGGAGAGCAACCAAGGTGGTGAAAGGTCTCGAGGGCAAGATTTATAAGGAGCAGATGAGGTCACTTGGTTTGTTCAGCTTGGAGAAGAGAAGGCTGAGGGGTGCCCTCATTGCAGTCTTCAACTTCCTCAAGGGGGGCAGCGGAGGGGAAGGTGCTGATGTCCTCTCTCTGGTGATCAGTGATAGGGCACAAGGAAATGGTATGAAGGTGCATTAGGGGAAATTCAGATTGGACATTAGGCAAAGGTTCTTCACTGAGAGGGTGGTTGGTCACTGGAACAGACTAGCCAGGGAAGTGGTCACAGCACCAAGCCTGTCAGAGTTCAAGGAGCAGCTGGACAACACTCTGTGATGGTGTGCTCCCCCTCCCCACCAGGCGCCAACCTGACCTTTATCTCCCGTAACCCTGCCCAAGCAATATCCACCCATGGTGATCATAATGGGTGCATCTAGTCATGATGGCTGCATCTGGATCAATGTGGTTTTGGGGAGACAGATAACAACACAATAGCCAAGGGCTAACTTGAGCGATACTGGTACTGTGTTCAATGTACAAATATGACTATAGGTCAATCATCTTACCCCCATAAACAGTGAACAGCCCAAGAGCCCTTTGAGCTCTCCTGCAGGGCAGAGGGCTGCATGCCAGGATCTCCCCTTGAGTAGGGATGCTGCTCAAGGTTACTCCTCGAGACTCAGAGACTCGAGACTCAGAGATTCCTTGCTGCAACAGATCCTCGGTAAGCGACTAATAGCATGCTAAACTTTGAAATTTTAGCTAAGTAAAATAAAGGATTGATTGTGAATATATAATCCTTTAAACATAAACCATTGACCAAGTCTGGGACTAGGATTGGATCCAGCCGCACCTAGACTCCTCTCTGAGAAGGAGTTTAGAAAGCAAGGGGGTCCTTTCTGAAACCTCTACTCAATGGGAGGGTCTCCCTGACAGCTCTGTCTGACCCTGTCCCCTGCACCAAGTGTGCCTTGCTATTGAATCTTGTTAAAACACTGTCGCATCTACTATCAAACTTTGTTAAATCCCTGTTTTACATTAATAAATGTATCGCTGCTTCTCTCTACAAGTGAAGTGTATTGCTCCATCCACAACAAATTAGCATAACTGGCAGGATAGCAAGTAGTATCACCAATTATTTACAGAGGCATGGAGTGAACCCAAGTCCCAACTTCTCAGAAGAATGGGCTCGTGGCAACTGGCAAGCTGTTGAAGAGCACCTAAAAGTAACATGGACTGGGACAATGCACCAGCTGGAAAACAAAACCTGAAGCCCCGTTCCTGTCAGGAAACAACTAAAATGGCCAGAAGCATTACCAATAGCTCTGCTAAGAATTAGGATAGACCCTAGGGCCAGGGAGGGTGTTAGCCCATTCGAACTATTGTATGGTAAACCATACCCAGTGAACAAACTGGTGACAGAAGGGAGTCAAATGTATGTAAAGAGAGAAAATTGGGTCAGGCAACATTTGTTGTCTTTGTCTGCTGTGTTATCCTCTCTCCACAAGTATGTTCAGGAACAGCTGCCAGTTCCATTAGATGTTCCCATACATCCATTCTGACCTGGACACCAAGTGCTAATCCAGACTTGGAAAAATGAACCCCTAAAGGAAAAGTTGAAAGGTCCATACGTTGTTTTATTAAACACCCATAAAGTGGTCAAAGGGGAAAGAATCAAACCGTGGATCCATTGTACTCGAGTGAAGGCCACACCAGAAAAGGATAACCAGAGCACCTCACCTGAAGCAGGTACAAAGAAGACTTTGTGGCAGGTGGAACCCACTCAATATCTGAAACTCTTGTTCCAAAAACAAAGATGAAGAAATTGTTTTTACTATTGACCATAGGACAAAGTTGGAATTGTCGTGGCTGCCGATTTTGGGTGGCTAAACCAATTGTTTATGATAGGTATATTCTTGCTTGTCATAATGGTGGCGCGTTGCTGTATGTTAGAATACCTACCTGTGTGCTTAGAGTTTTGCGAAAACCTATGTCGTAGGCCTCAACTAATCAGGGTGACGAGGAAGGATAACACAGAAAATTTTTTTAAGCTGATAGGTATGAAGGAAAGTGAGAACTATGGGACATCTGAATAAGGTCCATAGTCTCAAAGGGGAGAAAATTGTGGTCCTCTGTATAGAATCACAGGAATGTGCTAATGCCAACAAGGATGAATGACCTCCTAGAGGGATGGGTTCAAGGGAAAGTGGAGTTACCCGAGGGTAAGCTAATGCAAATTAGCATGCTAAAACTCACACCCCTGGGAGGAGACCTTACATGCTAATGTCAGATTGCCTTTGTATAATGAAGTAGCCACTAATTGGAGTATGCACAGAAGGGCATAAGTTATATAATCAAAAGGTGACCAACAAACAAGTTTTGTGTAACTCTTTCTTTGTTGTAAACTGTATAAAACCCTGAAACCCCTCTGGAGAAGTGTGATAGCTTTGCGAACTAGCATCTGGCACCCCTTTCTGTACAGAGCTGCATTAAAGGTTAGAAGGTGGATCTCAACTCTGTGCTCATTGGCTCCTGCACACAGGGCATGAACCTGAAACCCCAATTAAGGGACAACACTTGTGGGTCAGGTAGCTCTCATGTGTTGTGACTGTGACCACTACAATGAGTAAAGACACTTTTGCTAGGAAATCAACTACTTGCACTGAGGAAGTAAGTGAAGATTAACTTTTACCTGAAGCTGAATAACATAACATCCTCCATCATTATCATACCTTCTCAATTACTGTACTTACCGATTTACTGGTTTTGACAACCTTTGGATACTGTTTTTACAAGGTGAAATAAAACCAGATCGAGCTATTTCATAATTTGGTCTTGAAAGATGAGGGCTTCAGGACTGATACAAAAGTCCAGACTTGCCACAGCTCAGCTAGAAGTGCTACAGCATTAGAGTCACAAATCACCTGGTGCAAAGCAGGTAAATAAACCAGAGATAGTTTTAAAGTTATTTGTGAGGAAAAACACTAGGTAACAGATGATGTGGGGCAGCTGAAGGAAAACCAGGATTGAATTTTTGGATGCCATGCAAGCTGCATCATGCACTCAGTCCGTGTACACACACTCTGATGAGAGGAGGGCCTAGCTCATTTTACCCATGAAGTTATCCATCACTCTTAAGAGAAGATTCCATTTTAAAAATCTGAATATGTTCATTAACACAAGCTGCTGTGACAGATGAGGTCAGTACATTTTTCCCAACTTCAAAGCATGTATTCAAAAACCTTTAACTTGAATCATGAAGATGATTTAATACAGTTCATCACCTCAACTCTTATTGCCCCCCCATCTTTGACACTGTTGCTATGAAAGTGTAGCTGACTAACTGCAAGTGCAATTCAACATTATTGAATATATAGAGAGCATACACTACATGAGACCTAAGGACAGCACAGAATACAATAATGGACACCCTTAGAATAGTTATTGCAAGCCTGATTAACCCCCATTTAGTGTCACACCACGTTTCTATTACGACACATCTACCTTCTTCCTCTCAGCAGGATCTACAGAGGCCACCATAATATGCAGTCCTTGCATTGAATAAAAGCAAACAAGCAAACACCCCCAACACACCCTGCAAAACCACAAAAAAGCTCCTGAGAAAGTGTAAGGCTGGATTAGAAATCCCCTTGACTGCAAAAGGCGGGTCTGACTTTTGCTCATAATAGGTTTGTTATCAGAGGTTATAACTTTTCATTATAGCATCATGGTGTCGTGGTTTAGGCCAAATCAGCTACGGGGGACCGACAGATGCTCCCCTCTACCCCTCTTCAAAGAGAGGGGCAGAGGAGGAAAAAGAGGTGAGTTTAGAAGGAACTAAACTACTTTAATGAAATATTAATAACAAAATAAACAAAAAATTTAATGAAATATATACAAAACCATATCAAGCTCCCAAAATGACAATCATGACACCGGCTGGCACTGGGGCAGTCCCAAGCTGGACTCAGTGACGGATGGGAACTGGATTCCGGATCTGCATTCAGGATCGGGATCTCAGGCAGACGAACAGAGTCCTCCTCAGACGTCGGCCACTGAAGGAA
>NW_009648249.1:12247-12815 GCF_000708025.1 Charadrius vociferus | reverse complement strand
GAATGCTCTCGTTGGTCAGTTTTGGGTCACCTGTCCTGTCCGCTCCTCCTTGCAGGTGGGACCCCACTATGCTTTTCCGCTTCCAACCCTCCAACGCGGGCAAATAACGAAGTTGGTGAGCCTTGGTTGTTATAGCAGTAAGTATAAGCAAGAGCGTCTCTACATACCATGCCTGGGCATCAGCTATAAACATAGGTCTTATCACTCTGAGAGAGTGAACATTGTCTGCACAATATGCTGTTAATTTCAGTAGTTAGAGAGGCCCAGCTAAGAAGCGAAGTTACTGAACAAAACTGGTTCTGTTTTACCTCAAACCAATACAGTGTGGTAGAACTAGTAGGGAGGAATAAGCAGCTGCAGCACTGTTCTGGCAGAGGATGAAGTTGTGTGAAGCTACTCCCTAGATAAGGAGGTGCTGCTCACAGGGAAGAGAGATTCCCTTTTCGGTGGGAACGTGATCTTTGAGAGTACGCGATGGTGTAAATAAGTAAAGTAGAAAATTACTGGCCTTGGTAGAAAAGTAAATAAAGAGCACGCTTGCTTAATAAAGCTGATTTCGATCCTGCAT
>NW_009648249.1:0-8451 GCF_000708025.1 Charadrius vociferus | reverse complement strand
TTCATACTGTCGTACCTTGTTAACCACTTCATTTACAGTTGCAGCCAATTCTCTCAGGTACTTAATGCCTTTTTCCATGTTGGTCCATTTACGTGTACAGCATTCGATATTGTCCTTAAAGGGATATCTGCGCTTTATCGTTGACACCTGTTGCCTCCAGAGACTGAGAGTGTTTGTCTTTCTCCCAATCCCTATATCAATACCTCCATCCCTGGCCAGGTTTCCCTAGCTTATCTGCCATCTAAGTCTATGGTATCTGCCCCACTATCCCAGCATCGGAGCAACCAGGAGGTAAGTGTTTCACCTTCATGACAACTAAAGTCCTTCCAAATATTTCTCAGATCTTTCATAGAGAAGGATTTAACAACTACCTCTACATCTGAATTATGAACCACACCAAAACAGCACCTTTAAACCTTTGCATAAAACCAAGAATAACAAATAAACTTTGCAACACATTTGGCAGGTTAAACCAAGTTGACTGAATTAAGTTCAAACAAAGCTGTTTAAAGGCATGATACAGTATTCCGTTTAAGAATGACATGATGTAAACTGTCTGTTGTAATCTCTGAGCAAACAGGAATTCAAACTATTTGGGCAATTTATCACACCTCTGATCGAGCGCTGCTCATGCCCCACATTAGGCGCCAATTAATCTGTTGTGGTTTAGGCCAAATCAGCTAATGGGGACCGACAGATGCTCCCCTCTAGCCCTCTTCAAAGAGAGGGGCAGAGGAGGAAAAAGAGGTGAGTTTAGAAGGAACTAAACTACTTTAATTAAATATTAATAATAAAATAAAAGGAAATAATGAAATATATACAAAACCGTATCAAGCTCCCGAGATGACAATCACGACACCGGCTGGCACTGGGGCAGTCCCAGGCTGGATTCAGTGACGGATGAGAACTGGATTCCGGATCTGCATTCAGGATCGGGATCTCAGGCAGACGAACAGAGTCCTCCTCAGACGTCGGCCATTGAAGGAAGAGAGAGCTGACCCTTTGATCCCTCAGCCTTTATACTGAGCATGAGGCAGATGGGATGGAATACCCTCGTTGGTCAGTTTGGGGTCATCTGTCCTGTCCGCTCCTGCTTGCAGGTGGGACCCCACTATGCTTTTCCGCTTCCGACCCTCCAACGGGGGCAAATAACGAAGTTGGTTAGCCTTGGTTGTTATAGCAGTAAGTACAAGCAAGAGCCTCTCTGCATACCATGCCTGGGCATCAACTATAAACATAGGTCTTATCATTCTGGGAGAGTGAACATTGTCTGCACAACATGCTGTTAATTTCAGTAGTTAGAAGAGGCCCAGCTAAGAAGCGAAGTTACTGACCAAAACTGGTTCTGTTTTACCTCAAACCAGGACACGTGGTCAGACTTGAAGCTCAAGAAAGCTCTTGATGAGAAAGCAAATTTTTAATGGCCATTGCATGCCACAGAGTTCTAGCAGTGGGTCTTCACTGGAGTGCCTTATCTTATATGCTGCATCTGCTTAAAGAGAAAAAAAAAAAAGGACCAAATTTTAAACTGATACTTATCAATAGGAGGATTAATTACAATATTTAATTCTACAAAGCCATACATGAAATGCATATTCAATTAACATTTACAACAAAAGCAGAATTTCTGGTCATAAACTGAAAAAGTTAGCTCAATCAACCCTATTTACCAGGCATCTAATATCTAGAACAAATCTTAAATTTCATGGCAATCTGGAGACACTTTCAATAGCCAATTTTACCTATAGATTTCTGTTTTGCAACTCGTATCTTAAGGAGGAACGAAATGTGACCCTATTTTCTGATCAGGAAATAAAGACCTGTGTGAATACTCTCAGAAGCCCTGGTTAATCCAGAGTAGTCCAACATCAACTGCAGCAGGCAGGAAGTACCTGTTACTAGCAGGACAGAAAGCTTTGAACCAACACTCAGTTTACCAGCATTATGTTGACTGAGTTGCTACTTTCTAAACCAACTCTCAATTATTTTCACCCAGCAATAGGGTGAAATCTGAGTTTTCACAATAAAGGAGAATTGCATAACCAACATGAAGTTGGCCAAATAAAATAAATAATTCAGACTTCCCTAGAAAAAATGTCTTCATAACATTTGGTAGGCTGGAAATAAAAGCCAAACATCATTAGTTCGGTATCTTCAGCCTTTAATGCATGACATTAGATGGAAATTCAGAGTGTACTTGCCTGTTTCAAAGTTATCTTGAAGTCTTTTTGGATTAAGCCTTTTTTCACATTTCTAGTTAAGTGAACGACTGCACATTACACACTTTATAAAGAAATAGCCTTTTATTTCTTGAGGGTGTTACTTAAGTGTCAGCTAACAGACATGCTGTTTATATTTGTTTTGACAAACCTCCTGATGTGGTCTTTTCTAAATGTTTTAAGCCAGAAAGGGTTTGCATATGATGGTATGGAATTGAAGTAGCACCTGCCTGTTCTTAAATCTGACTGTCCCGAAAAGTACCAGGAGAGTATTTGCAAACAGGGAGCTACTGCCAGTTAGATTAGCACACATTAGAGACAAACTTAGAAATCTTCAGGGAATAATTAAGTGCTAGCCCCAGCTATGTATAGGTATACAGAGAAAAATATGGATTTGTGCACTTCATGAAAATTACGTTTCCTGGCTTTCAAATTCTATTAGAAAATCTCTCTGGGAAATAAAGTATTTAAACTTCAAAAGATTGAAAATCATGGAAATACAAACAAAACACTACAGAAATATTTAGCCAAGTATGTAAAGAGCCTGCATAGTAACTGTGGAGTATTAAAAGTTCCCCTTGTTGACAGGAGCTGCACAGGCAAAGGCAGGACTTTGGATGGCCTAACCGATTGAGAAGGAACTAACTTTGGGGTGCTCTCAAAGGGTAGAATGCCTGGATATAGAATCATAGAATAGTTTAGGTTGAAAGGGACCTTGAAGATCATCGAGTTCCAACACCCCTGCCATAGCTCTCCTAAAGTCCAGATTGGTCAGCTTGCTGCGCACCTTCCTCGCTGCCTCGAGGATCTCAAACTCCATTTCCTGGTCACTGCAGCCCAGGTTACCCTTGAGCTTGACACTGCCTACCAGCCCCTCCTTGTTGGTAAGGACAAGGTCCAGCATAGCTCCTCTCCTTGTTGGCTCCTCTACCAGTTGGAGAAGGAAGTTGTCGTTAATGCAATCCAAGAACCTCCTGGATTGCCTAAGCCCTACTGTGTTGTCCTTCCAACAGATGTCGGGGTGGTTGAAGTCACCCATGAGGACCAGGGCCTACGAACGCGATGCCACCCCTATCTGCCTATAGAGGACCTCATCTGCTCGGTCTTCCTGGTCAGGTGGTCTGTAGTAGACCCCCACTGTAATGTCCCCTGCTCCTGATTTCCCTTTAATCCTGACCCATAAGCTCTCAGTCAGTTCTTCATCCATCCCTAGGCCAAGCTCCATGCACTCCAGCTGGTCGTTGACATATACGGCAACACCGCCTCCTCATTTCCCCTGCCTGTCTTTCCTGAAGAGCCTGAAACCTTCCATGACAACAGTCCAGTCATAGGAGTCATCCTACCACATTTCCATGATGCCAATAAGATCGTAGCCTTGGAGGTGTGCACACATCTCTAGCTCCTCCTGTTTGTTCCCCATGCTACGTGCATTTGCAGAGGCATTTCAGTCATGTCCTGGTTGAGGCTGACTTGGCTGGATCAGTTGCAATTCCTTTGTGCTGCTCTCCAGGCCTTATTCCTTTGCCATGTGTTAACGGTGCCTCCCCATTGGCTCCTGTTACCCTAGGAGCTCCTGGCTCATCTACATAAGACTTCAGGTGTGCTGCAGTGCAGCCAGCACATCTCAGAGAAAACGGCTGCAGGCCCTCGCTAGCAGCTCCTGACTCATCTACATAAGACTTTAAGTGTGCTGCAGTGTAGCCAGCACATCTTGGAGCAAATGGCTGTAGGCCCTCTCACCCTGTTCCTCTATCCTTGGTGCATCGTCCCTTGGCTTGTCACAGGCAAGCCTGATAATACCCCCTTCCCCCGTCGAGTCTAGTTTCAAGCCCTGTCAATGAGCCCCACTAACTCTTGGGCAAAGACCCTTCTCCCCCTTTGAGTGAGACTTCAAATCCCTAATGGCAGTAGTAATTTGATTTTCTGGCAGCGTACAATTTTCTTTAAAACAAAGAAGTAATTTTCCCCTAGAAAACCCTGAGAACTTTGTTCATTTGATTAAATCACCTTTTAAGATAAGCCTCTCCTTACAGTTAAAAATAACTTGACTAGTTTTGGTTCTTTGATTAGGTAAGCAATACAACTAAGACCCTTTCTTAATTCACATAGAATAGCACGTGTGAAATGTGTTTACCTGATTCGTGTCAATATGGACTAATGCTAGGGCCACATGGTGAAATGTGACTTTCTGTCTTATATACCCTTGTATAACCGCAGGCCTAAGAGAAATGGAGTGGTTAATGTATATAGTTTTAGCTTTTTGTAAAAGACATACTTGTGTGTTAGTCTGGACCAGTTTTGCTGTTAACCGTATGGTGTCAAGCCATAAAAATCTGGAGTCACCCTAAGGGTGAGCTGAGGAAGGCCATGCACATGCATGGAATCTGGAGACATCCTAAGGGTGAGCCGAGGAAGGCCATGCGCATACAAAGGCCATGCGCATATGTGGAATCTGGGGTAATCCTGAAAGCAGCCAGGAAGACCACCAGATGGGAGCCAAGAAGACCCCGAGGGCATGCGCAGAAAGAGATAAGCCTACTCCTGGAATTTATTCGCATAGACCCACCTTTTAAAGAATGTGTATTAGCAGAAAGGATATAAACCAGAAACAGGAACTGTCGGTGTGCGTCTTGGTAGAGCAGAGGCTCCCAGTGCACCCAGCGCTGTTTGCTTGCATTTATTCATTTAATAAATTGTAAACTTAAATTGCAACCCGATTTGGGACTGTTATTTATCACAGCACGGATAAGTCCCTAAGATATTTAACTTATGGCCACTGTAAACAGATATCACATAAGATTTAATCTCTTTATCTTTCAAATGGCGATGGCCTAAATCTCTTACTTACCATACGTATGCATAATTTGATCATGACTCGATTAGGGTTCATTCACCTCCACTTAACATAATGGAGTTGAGTTACTCTTTTTTACCAATTAATTTTTCCAGAACTCTCACTGTTCTGAAAAAAATAAAGTTTCAGAAAAGTTATTCAGCTATCAGGAGGACCCAGGAATAATTTGAGCCAAAGAATCTGTGAGGAATTATGGTCTTTTATATAGAGTCTCTTTTTTCTTGGTTGTAGGTGTCCCTTACTGTTTGACCCCGCATTGCAACTAACTTGTAATACTTTCCTAACTGTATCAAGCAGAAGCGACTAGGTAATGGCCTCTGACCATGTCCACTTGTTTTCCATAACAAAACTTTCACTTGCTTACAGATAACACCTATATCTACTGTTCCTACACAAGGCATTCCGTCAACTCAGAGAGATGTCATTTAACTAGCTTCTCATAATTTAGGTGTGTTTTGAAGGATAGATCCTCTTAAGTTAGTTTGTGTAAACTGTTATTGTTAGCGCAGAGACAAACACATAACCACGTATCCAGGTTATATGCGGTGCTTTATTTTGAGGCGCCGGGAACCAGGGGTACGCACCCAAATCTGGCTCCAAAGACTGCCTCGCCAGATATGCATTTTATATTCTCTTGGTTGCACAATCTCATACATATTCAGTAAGTATTGCTTCATTATCTAATACATATGCATTACAGATTACTTCATCCTATTGCGACATCAGCCTCTCTTATTGCGCATGCTCGTCTTCCCTCTAGTGGTCGTCGGTGGTCGTCCTGATGAAGTAAGACGTCTTCCTCACCTTATCCTTTTCACCTTATCCCTTTTGACTCAGTTTCAGCATCTGTTTTCTATCCAAGTTCCTCGATGTTCTGCTTGGCGTCTCTGGTATGCCGCTTATCTGTTTCTTAGATACTTGAAACTACAAAACATATTCTTTCCCGTCATCATTAATCACCATGGGACCCACCATGTTCAGTCACCAAGGCCTCGACCTCCAAATCTTGCAAACACTCCCTAATAGTACAGCTCATTACTTAACTGTTTTCTAACATTATGACTGCAGAAACAACTGAAAATGTTTGTATGCAACCATGCTCAATTATAGCCTTAAACACAGGATGTCTTCTCCTAATTCATTGTTTCACATAGCTATATTGTTAGTCCCACATTGTTATGGGGCTTTGGCCTGAGGAACTTTGTCATGAAAACTTTTGGCTTTTGTATAACTGCACTGAGAATGAGAACACATCCTTCTTCTTCATTAAACAATGTAATAAAAGAACTGCACTTATAAAGTATTATAAATGGGAAATACAACTGACAGATCTGTTAACAACTAGGGGGCTCCACATAGTTGTGCTATCAATACATAGCATCAAGTTGAAGGGGCACTGGCAACTTACCTTGCTATTTTAAAAAAATTGCAGTTGAGGGAACAAGAAATATGAGAGTATTCTAAGGAAACCCAAACTACAAGCACCAGCAAGTTGAGCAAGTATATCAAGCAAGACCTTTTAAAAAGTTTCATTATTTTAGTAAATTCTGACTATGCTAGTAAAAATAGTCATTAAATATCTAGATTAATTTCAGATACTGCTTATTTTTAAAATGGGAAAAAAGTGCTGCCATAGGTTAGCATACCTGGTAAGGCAGATGAGACAAATCCTAAAAGAGAATATCCCCACATGGAGAATTTATCAAAATGATCTGATAACTTGCTTCTAGTACTCATTTATGAAAGCATTCAAATCACTTCCTTTTCATACAGTAAGGATTAGAAAAACTCATGCAGGAAATTGGTTCAGAACAGGTTCTGCTGTTTCTTTTTCAGTCTCTTTATACTAAGCTATCTCTTATAAAAATAAAATATTTTATTTTATGTTAGCAGATATTGCAAGCCTCGGATATTTGAAATAATATTTGAGGTAGAAAGTACATTTCATAAGCTCTCAATGAACAAACTGAAATAGGATCATCTAGTATTCTATATTATACAGGACACAAGAGAGCAGCTAGTTTGTTCAACTGTCTTAAAATGCTAGTTAAAATATTATCCCTACAATATGTCACAAGCATCTTTAAAGAAGCTGGGGAGGAAAAATTAACACTTTGGAGAAAAGTATTGTATGCAATTAGATTTTTCAGTTTGTCACCTTCATTAATACACTTGACAGTTGTGAAAGATGATTAACAAGGGAAGTTTATGGAGTTATAATTTCACTAATTTGCATTTCTCTGTTAGTGACACAGACCCTCCAGAATTAAGCTAATAATTTTACTAGCACAGATGAAAGGTGTACTAAGGAACCAGTTTTCAAATATCTGGTCTGCATAAGATACTTTTTTAAAAGCTGAAAAACAATGCATTGTTCTTCCATCCACCCTATTTGCTTATATTCTTCCACTTCCAGAACTGGATGTTAGCATTAGACATGCAAGGTTGTGTGTCAAGACAGATAGATTTACTGTTACACAAATGCAAGGCAGTTGCATGCATTTCAGTTCAGAAGGAAAATCAGGCAGTTCTATTCAGCTCCAACTGTTCTTTTTTTTTTTCTGTCAGCATCTTTCACTTCAAAGTTGCAATCAGTAATGCGTCCATCTGTATCTGTCATAAGTACTACCATGTAAAGTAACAATTGTTTCAGATGTGGACTCATTACTTTTTCTTCCTTTTGCCCTTCTTGCCTCCCTCTCCTTGCTGGAGACTTTGATCACTACCTCCCATTTTCTGTGTTCTTGTTTTCAGTTTGGGAATGGTCTCTGCAACATTCAGAATCACTGATTTGCCAACAGATGCACAGAGAGAGCGAGACACACAGAGACACACATACATAGACAGATGCACACACAGACACAGAGACAGACAGGCATGCACACACGCAGAGAAAAGCACACATGGAGAGACAAACAGAGACACACGTGCACAGATATGCACAGACACGCACAGAGACAAAAAAACATGAAGACACATGTGCAGACATGCAAAGACCAATACATGTACAGAGACACACATGGAAACAGATAGAAGGAGAGAGACAGAGAGAGAGAAAGAGAAACACTGAGAGAGAGAGAAAAAAGAGAGACTGAGTGAGAGGAAGAGAGACAGAAAGAGAAACAGACATGCACAAAGATACAAGCGCATATAGAGACACAGAGGCACATGCACACACACACAGAAAGACAAAAGCACACAGACATGGAGAGAGAGACACACAGAGAATGAGAGACCTCTAGACGCATGCAGAGACATGCAAATACACACATTCACAGAGAGAAACAGATGCACCCAGACACGCATACTCAGAGAGAGACACACAGGAGAAACACGAAGACAGCGACAGAGAAAGATAAAAGTTTATTCAGGATCAAA
>NW_009648248.1:617634-619310 GCF_000708025.1 Charadrius vociferus | reverse complement strand
GTCATTGCCTCTTTCTCTTTGTGGTTCAGTTTTTACACATAACACAATTCATTGCTTTGGAGCCTACATTATCACCTTTGTTTCTTTTTAATGAGATTAATGTAAATGGGTTCATGCACGACTTGTCAATCTCCTGTCTCTTGTCCATCATCTGAATGGAAGCTAAACCCTTGCATGTGTTTTATACTTTAGCTGAAATGGCAACATTATTGAGAATTCTGATTTTTACTTTTAATCCCCAGTAAATTACTGGTCTCTTTGGAAGAGAAAACGGTCTGATAATGACCCTACAAAGTCTCATTAGACTACTGCACAGTTTCCAGAAGACTGGCGATTCACAGTTGCTTTCACTAATGAGCATCTTTGAAGTAGGCGAATGTATGCACTATGTTCAGTTATGAGGAAAACAATAGAGTAAAAAGAACCCTTTTGCTCATTCAAGAAATCCCCAGACAAGCTGGAGCCATGTTTAAAAAATATGTTGAATGAGCCACAACTGGAAAGGAATAACAGAGCTCTACATCTTTGCAGGGGAAATATAAAAACAAAGTTTCCCAACTTCATTTTGGAAACAGTGATGTTTTGGATATGTTTCCAAAATGAAATCGTTCAACCTTCTGCAGCTTTCTGTCATGCTATAGCATGGCTATAGCCTCAAATAGAGCCAATACTCATTTCACATAATTTTTATTTTCATTGCTCTACATATTTCTGTTGGGCTGATTAGCAAACAACAAAGTTAGTCCTTCACAGTCCCAGATCCTTTTTAAATACTGTCTGAATATTTACAACATGCTTGAAAATTCAGAGGAAAAAATGTATTTACATAAGGAAAATGCCAATACAAAAGAAATCTAGTAATACCAATACAGTAAATATGGCTATTAATAATGACACGCTAAAGCCCGTTGTTAGCTTTGCCTATGAATTCTTTCAGTTAACTCACTTTTCATGGGCAATACGTTTTGCCAACAGTATCTTATGTAAAAACTATTGTCATATTGTGGCATGGCATTTAATACTTCTAACCCCATGCTTGTTGTGTTACTTTGATAGCCGACACCGTATCATTCAGAGATAAGTCCAAAAATACCTTTCTCCAAAGCTTAATGTCTTTTTGAAGAATATAGCCTCTCCCTGATGCACACATTTATCTCCTAATAATGTTAATGGTATTTTATGCATTCATTGATAGAGAACATAATTTGAGGACACTAAATATTTCCATACTGTATATAGATAACAACCATATCTCAAAGTGCTCTAATTCTAACTTTATTTACAGGGCAGCTCTGAGGTTAGGGTAGTGTGATATTATGATTCATTATTCAGCTACAGAGGGAAAAATACCAGCTTACATGTTAAGTTATCTATGGCAATTATCAGGCAGCTTGATTATAGACTCATAGAATTGTCTAGGTTGGAAGGAACCTTTAAGATCATTGAGTCCAACCATCAACCTAACACTGACCAAAACCACCACTAAACCATCACCTCCATCACACCCATCTTTCAGCCATATTCTTAGTTTCATAAAACTGGGACAGAACCTTAGCTTAGGTAAATCAAAATCTTTTTCAACATAACACAATTTTCATGAGAATATAAAGGCGGGAAAAGGGAATCCAAAATATGGTAGCGTCTCATGTTTTCAATCCTTCTCAAACTGTTTCTAA
>NW_009648248.1:614155-617585 GCF_000708025.1 Charadrius vociferus | reverse complement strand
TTGTATCTCTGCTGATGTAGCTCTGTTGAAATCAATGGAATTAAATCAGGAAAAAAAATGGGCCAAATAGAAGCCTCAGCATGTGTCTTGAAGCAGAATATCCATCTTCTAGTGAACCCATCACTATTGCATTTGTGTGCCAAATTCACCCAAGGGCTTATTTCACATATGCATATGAGTGAAAAATTTGGAATTGCAATCATAGTTCATTGTGTATTGAAATAAGTGATTCAGCAGGTACTCTGTACCTATTTTGCCAGGTAGAAATAAATGTATATCAATAAGGAACATAAAAATCTGAGAAAATGCTTAAAGTCAATGACTTTGTATGAAGGTCAAGGCTAAATCCTCTGTGATATACTTCATCTCCACAAACCCTGAGGAGATCCCTTTGCTTTTTGTCTTATCTTCACTTCTCCAACTTTTTCTCTTCATATTACTGAATCTTTTTCATGCTTTTTACAATATTCCTTCTCCTATCCCTGAAACAGGAATTCCACTTTAATATTATTTAACATAACACAACTTAAATACTGCAGGTAGCTTAGGAGAATTCCTTTGGAGGATCCATAGCATACCTGTGCATGACTGTGCATGTGCGTGTGTCTCTGGGTGAGGGGGGCCTGCAACTGGAGTGGAACTGTGGATCTTGCGGATTCATAATATGCAAGAGAAAGCAACTGGAGAGTCCTGGCATCCAGGGGCCAGTTACTGGGCAGACGGGAGGGATCCA
The DNA here is from genome assembly GCF_000708025.1 of Charadrius vociferus. NCBI lineage: Eukaryota > Metazoa > Chordata > Aves > Charadriiformes > Charadriidae > Charadrius > Charadrius vociferus. The sequence continues at coordinate 616,852 of NW_009648248.1, read as the reverse complement.
TATTGTAGACATGGTTAGGTACTTCCCACAAAGGGACCTTCATTCTGATCAGCTAGAGAGGAACAGGATGAGGCCATTGGTGCTGTTTGTGTCTGAGTGCTCAGTGTGTCATCTTTGTTAACTCGTGTGCCCAGCTATGCGTGCCTGGACTGTGTGTATGTGTGCATGTGTGCCTACAAGGAACAAGACCACCCTCACTACTGGCTGGACGTGGGGACATGGAGCCATGGCAGCCTCAGGTCTGTCATCCTACTGGATTCAGCAACCCCCAACATTTTTATTACTGATCTTGCTCTGTTTCTGTATGAGCACCTGTAGCTCCCATCATCCAACCCTAAAGATTTAAGATTTATCCGTTAACCTTTGCAAGAACTGCAGCAACTTTTGCATCTGAATACCAAGCACTTTCATTTACCATAGGTTATTTCTTCTTCAGAAATTGCCATGAGGTATATCAAGAAAATTGCTTTTCATTAAATTATTTTTCCTTTAAGTAACAGCTTTAAGTTGATCTCATAACTCTGAACCTCCTGTAGTTATTTACGTCAATACAATTTGAATGTGATGTGTATTATACGTGATGCTAGATCAGAATAGCAGCAGTCTACACTTATTTTGCACAGCAGAGGCAGAAAAATGGAAAACTGTATCTGTGTGTTCATATTTTGTTTAATAATTATGAATCCAATTTACCATTTATTTTAATAGTAGCAGGCAGTTTATTTAGCTATTGTAGCCTAATAGTAGTTACAAAAGAGACTCTAACAGCATCTGTAAATATTTATGCATCTAGCATGCACTTGGGTTTGACATAAATAGGAGTATCTCAAGCCAGCCATGGATATTTGCTTCTGAAATAACATATTGTTTCACTAGTGTTTATAGCACTCTTGCAGTGAAAGCAGGAGTTCTTCTGAAAATACATCAAATTAACATTAAATCGTAAGTATTTTTAGCAATGAATCGTATGGTAACTCCCTACATAAATTTTACAGTGTGGTGAATTCTGTGGTGATGGCTGCTGTAAAAAGAACCACAAAACAAAAAGCAAACAAACAAAAAAACATAGAGATGTTGGGAGGAGAGCATACTCTTCCTTTGAATCACTCTGTTCTGCTCTCTGGGAAAGTAAGAGAAAGGTAAAAGACACATTCTTGAAATCTAATGTATTCAGGTAATATTTAAAGTGTCAATCCTTTTGTAAAACTACTGCAAGCTTGCTGATATAAAGTGTTTATGTAGCTCCAGTAAGGTCGTACAGAAAAATAGAAACATGCTGTCATAGTTACTTAAAATAAGTTTGCCTTCCACATAGTCTTTTTTGCATCCATACCTATGTCTGCAAAGTACCAGCTTTTACACCTAGCAGGCAGGAAATTTTGAGAAACTGTTCTAGCTTCTCACAGCCTTCCAGAAACATGAAAAAGGATAGAGTCTCTCCTCACCAATGAAGGCATACTAAGACAGGACACTGGTCTCACAAACCTTAATGACATAAACTGTAGCTTCTCATGGCTGACTAGTGTGTGCTGCTAGCAAGATCAAATAAAGAGCTCAGGCTTATACAGCTTGTTGTTCAGAAGAACAAAAGGAAAATATATACAGCTCGTTGAGACTTAAGACAGTTCAGGAAAATTCTGATTTCTTCCCTGTCCTGGAGAATACTTGATTAAAAGGCTAAATAGCTGCACAAGCTTACTTATTGTGAAAAATTCTGCCATAGAAAATCAGTTTCCATTGATTCCTGAAAAATATCAAACCTTTAGGAACAGCCATTTATTTTATTCAAAAGTTTTAAGATAAAAACAGCTACATCCTCAATTATCTATTTGTTTGTTTGATTGATTATTTTTTACCATTGTAACTTCTGGATTTTTGAGAGACTGGCAAAGCCAGTAGCTCACAGGTCTGTCCTGTGCCCTCTTACATTCTTTTAAAGTGTCCAGAAATTTCTATCTGTCCATATTATAGTTGCAGAACTACAGAACTACAGTTTTTGTGGTCTGTTCCTAACCCCCATTCCCCATCCCCCTGTGTTTCTTGGAGAGGTGGGAGGAGGCAGAAGGAGTGACGTTGAACCTGGAAAAAAGAGGGCTGGGGAGAATGAAGAGAAGGTGCTCCATGGTGGGTCAGGCACAGCTCTTCCCTCTTGAAGGGACTGCAGCCTGTGGAGAATGCACACCAGAGCAGAAGAACAGAGCACGAAGGATGGAGCAGCAGAGAGAAACCTCTATGTCCTGGCCACAACCACCCACCACACTGCCTGTTGCTTCACTGAAACCACTGAGCATAACTTGCGGCAATAACAAGCGGGAGGAGAGGTGTCTGGAGTGAAGCTGAGCCCAGGAAAGCAGGAGGAAGAGCTGTTTTTCTTAAGTGTGTGAATGTTTGTTTCTGGGGGTTTTGTGTTTGTTTCCCACTACCTGAATCAGTAATTAAATATTTATTTTAATTGGCAATAAGTTAAGTAAATTCTTCCAAGTTAAATCTTTTTTGCCTGCAACAGTAACTGTAGAGTAATCTCCCCTTCCTTGTCTCAACTCACAAACTTTCTCACTCCTATTCTTTCTATTTTCTCCCGTTGTCCAGCTGAGGGGGAAGTAAGCGAGCAGCTGGATGGGTCCTTGTCTGCCAGTCAATGCTAACCCACCACAAAGTAGAATTTTGTTGTAAAGGAGGTATCATTTAAAAAGCACA
>NW_009648248.1:594982-614093 GCF_000708025.1 Charadrius vociferus | reverse complement strand
CACATGGGACCCTCTGACTGGGGAGCAAGTATTTTTCCTTGGCTACTTACACTAATCAAAGTATTGTTACAATGATAAGGAATAGAAGAAAAAGAATCAAACTGATTTAAAAAAATAATCTTTACACAATGGAGGAGAAGTGATACAAAATATGAATGAAACTTACTGAGATCCAACTTCTGATTAGCAAACAGTTATTAGACTGCCCAAAAATGTATATGAAACCCCAGTATCTTTTGGGTAAACTGAGAAAGCCTTCGGGTCTGGTCCTACACTTATGGATACAGGAAATAATAAGAACAGAAAGCACTGCAAAAGAGATCACCAATTACTAATTTAATTATGAGCACCTGGAAGATAAATCTTGCCATAAGTAGCCACAATATAAACATTGCTTATATATACCAGTCTCCTATGAGGACAGGCTGAGATAGTTGGAGTTGCTCAGCCTGGAGAAAAGAAGGCTCTGCAGAGACCTTATTGTGACTTTTCAATACTGAAAGGGGCTTATAAGAAAGATGGGGACAGACTTTTTAATAAAGCCTGTTGTGACAGGACAAAGGGTAATGCCTAGATACAAGGAAGAAATCTTTTACGATGAGGGTGGTGAAACACTGGAAAAAGTTGCCCAATGAGGTGGTACATGCCTCATGCCTGGAAACGTTCAAGGTCAGGTTAGATGGGGCTCTGAGGAACCTGATCTAGTTAAAGATGTCCCCACTCATTGCAGGGGGGTTGGACTAGATGACCTTTAAAGGTCCCTTCCAACTCAAACTATTCTATGATTCTATGAAATAGCTCAGGAAATACTCACTTTCACTTAATGTGTTGTTCCTACCTGCTGTGTGTTCAGTTCTCTACTCACTATATTACTGCTCATGTTTATGGTGTTATAGTACAGGCTGATAAAAAAACTAGTTCTCCAAGCTAAAAAGGTGTATATCCACCTGGTTTTGGAAGGTAGCCTTCATAAACTGATTCTGAGCACAAAGACCAGAGAACACACATGATCTTGTAAAAAAGCATGCATTTTAAGTTTGCAAAGCAGAAATGTCTCTTTTCTAAGATGCAAAGCATCAGGCTATGAATACCAGGGAAATATGAAACATATGCTCAGACCCTTATCCTGCCAACAGTTCTGCATAAACTTAATGCTAAAATTGTGCATAGTTCAATGTATTGATTTTTTTTACAGAACTGAGACCTTCTATTCCATTGCCTACATCATTTGTACACAATGCTTTCTCTCCAATAATTATTCCATTTTTAAATATTTACCATCTAGCATTTCTCTAAATGAAAAATTAGTCTGATTGCATTTTTACATTACATCCATTTACAGCAATAGACCTATTGCCAGCGTCTAAAGTGATCTTTAAAGATAAGGTTTGTAGAAGAGTAGGTGTTTAAGGTTATTCTTCTTTCTCAGTACAGAAATCAAATTGTCCTCCCACTTACTATTCTTTTTAATACCCCAATGAGAGAATTACTATTAATTATGGGATGTAGTGATAGAAACAATGTAAAATGTAAATGTGTAATACAAATCATTATTATCTATAGATCAAACTATTAGTCAGGATATATGTTAATCAATAGATGTGCTTTATACAGTACCTTCCAATGTAAAATTAAACATATTGCAATATATCACACTCTTTGTTAATTACAGGTTTTTAAAGTTTTCTTCTGAGGCATTCGTCTTCACAGAACGTTATCTTTATCATTTTGGTATCCATTAGTGCTGCCATTTCCCATGTACTATGATACTGTTTTAAGCCAACATTCTTCATGGGGTTTATGAGTCAGCTAGACAAATTCAGGTCAAGTTAAAACCTACCATCAGAGTAATTTGCCTGCTAGGTTATCTATTGTCCTTGTTGGTTTTTGGTGAAATTGGCTTAAAATGTAAAATTCAGGAGCCTATCCTGACTGCATTTATCTTATACTATAGACTCTTTGTATGTCAGCAAATGTCGTGGCTTAGGCCGAATTGGCTACTGGGGACATGGGGGACCCCAGATGGGACCGACAGATACTCTCCTCTACCCCTCTTCAAAGAGAGAGGCAAAAAGAGTTTAGAAGGAACTAAATTACTTTAATGAAATATTAACAGTAAAATAAAAGGAAATAATGAAATATATACAAAATTGTATCAAGCTCCCAGGATGACGATCACAACGCTGGCTGACGCTGGGAAAGTCCCAGACTGGACTTAGTGATGAATGGGAACTGGATTCCAGATCTGCATTCAGGATCAGGACCAAAGACAGATGAATAGAGAGAGTCCTCCTCAGACATTGGCCATTGAAGAAAAGAGTGAGAGCCGACCCTTTGATCCCTTAGCTTTTATACTGAGCATGATGCAGATGGGATGGAATACCCTGTTGGTCAGTTTTGGGTCACCTGTCCTGTCCACTCCTCACCACAGACGGGACCCCACTGCAATTTTTCCACTTCCAACCCTCCAATGGGGCAGGTAACCAAGATAGCTGCCCTTGGGTGTTACAGCAATAAGTATAAGCAGGAGCCTCTCTGCATACCATGCCTGGGCATCCACTATAAACATAGGTCTTATCACTCTGAGAGAGCCAACATTGTCTACACAATAGGCCATTAATTTCAGTAGTTAGAAGAGGCTTAACTAAGAAGCAAAGTTATTGAACAAATTTGGTCCTGTTTTACCTCAAACCAGGACAGCAGTCCATCTAATTTCAACTTACATTTTAAAATATTAGAAGTACTTAATTCTATTTTTTCTATCTTTTCTTTCAGTGCTTTTCAAATGTGAAAATGACAGATATGAAAGATGGTATATTGTCGGACTTTTTTATAACATCACCATAAATAGGTTGTCGTTTGGGGATTTTTCCTTTTTGTCTTCAGCAATACTGAACTTCAATGATAAACAGAAAATACCTGTCATTAGGAGTTTGTGAAACAGACTAAACAGGCTGTATAAAGAACTGAAAAGAGACCATATAGAAGGGATATAGTAAAAGTCTACAAATCTGTGACTGGCATAGTGGGCATGCAGGAACTATTCAGCTGTTCACTCTCTGTTCCATTGCTCAAGCTTGTGACCTTCATTTGAAGCCACTAGAAGCCAAATTCAGAATAATCAAAAGCAGCTGATTCTTCACGTCATAGGAAGCAGGTTTGTAGTACTCCTTGCCAAAGAATGCTGTGGATAAAAAAAAGTATATGTAAGTTTAAGGGGAGACTGAGCAATTATTTGAGAAACACCGAAGGCAAATTAAGGTGGCAAAGTGTCAGCTGTCCCATTATAGCTGTGTGTTTTCCAAATTTATGCAGCAAAAAACAATACAAAGTCAATTGTCTAGGTTCGAGTGTGTTTCAAATAAACTTTCTCCATTATATCATAGCTGACTGCCATTTCACAAGCAATATCTGTTGTTGTATAATTTAAACATGGTATTTATTAGCCCTTTTTACTATGAAATAAAGTAGATACAAATTACCTTTAAAAACATTAATGCTCTCAGGTTGTGACAGTTGGCTTATCTTAAAAAGAATTATAATTTCCATGTTTAGCATACTGACACTACAATTTGTAGCTGACTACTTCTTTCCCTTTGAAACCTGTGACTCACTTACAATCTAAAAGTTTTAAAGGGAACTTTATCAGACCCTAAAAAGAGTAACCTTTCAAAACTGAAATTTTAAGGTTTTATTTGCAAAGGTGAGTCACATGTTTCTGTATCATCATCCTTTGAATCACTTCCAGCTGTAACAATTTTCATGTGGCCACCTATATATTCTTAACTGATTTGGAGGTGAAATTTGTTTTCCATTTCCACCTTCCATTTTTCTGTTATCCATTAATATTATTAACTGCAAAAATTGTGTCTTCTGAAATGCATAAATATAACAATCAGGTTTGTTTTTTTTTAATTTGGTAATCTGTACTTACTTTCTGGATAAATTTTTAAACATATTTATGTTAATTAATTCTGTTCATTGTTCAGGTTCTTTAAATTTATAATTTCTGGTTGTTTACTTCCCTTTGGTGTACTTACTTGTCACCAGTTCTGATCCTGACTCTTTTCATTGGTAGTATTCTGTAGAATGACCAGATAAAGATTTTTCTTACTGTCAAACCAAGACCTCTGTTTACAAAATCTGAGCTTGTTTGACTCAGAATAGGGCTAATCCAGTGTAATCATATAACCAGCACAAAATAAGCAAACTCTGCAGCCTCGCTCCAAATCAGTTTTACTTTCCTCTTTATATACCTGTTACCTGTTTCCTACCTTCCCTGTTGCCTCTTTGCTATAAGATTATTTTTTGTCCCATATCTGATTCATACACTACTGATTTCCTTCTGTTACTTAGTATGTAAAGTAGTTGTCTCCTAGGTTTCCTTTTTGCCTGGATTCCATAAACTCTTTGTCTTTGTAAAATTCTTAACAAAATCATGAAAAGAGCAGACATGGCAAAGGTCATAATAATAATTTTCCTGACACTTTTTATTCATGTTTAGTGAAAAGTAATTAACAGAGTGTCTTAAAATTATCAAGATAACTATGATAAGAATGAGCTGGATATTTAATAGACCCTAAATATAATCCTCAAGTACTTGAAACAGCAAGAACTAGGGTTTTTGCTAACCATGCACATCAGCCAAGGAACAGATTTCCTGCTATTATCTACAAATCTTAGCTTGTGTTAGAATATGAAAGTCAACTAAAGGATTATACATTTGCTATTTCACTAAAGTATTCTTGATCACAAGCAATTCACACTACACTGTTCTCCAAAGCATTTTATGAGTGGTACTTTCAGAGATCAGAGCTGTTATTATTGTATATCTTGACTGGATTGTGATTTGTAAAAAATGTAGTCAATCCAAAAATATCAGTTATGTAAAAAAATTGATTTCCTGCAATGTCAGAAAGGCAGATCGGCCTACTTCAGTTCTGTTAAATTCTGCGACTTCTGGCTGAGAGGCTGGAAAGGATGAGAAGTATAAGAGATATAGCGAGAGCCACTAATTACAGGCAGCAGACATTTCACATGGAGACTGCATAGTAAAAGGGGAAAAGTTGTAGGATATCTGATTATTGACTTCAGATTAAGGAAAAAAAAATGGAAGACACAACTTATAAGGGAAGAATCAATAAAGACGCAGATGTGAATCCTAAGTTTTGGTGCACTAAAGGAACTGAAACAAAGCTAAGAGTAATTGGAAAAATGGTTTCTAAACATCCTACAAAATTATATTTGATACTGTAGCAAGAAAGCATTGGGGATGTATTTTGACAGCTAAAGAAAAAATAGATGACAATTTCTTGGTTCAGGCTAGCTATGTACAAAAAAAACCCCAAAACCGAAACCAAACCCATTGCTTATTTAATATGCAGAAAACTCTTTTTTACCAAGAGGAAAAAAACCTACAATTCTACTTGTTTATTCATTTACTCCTTTATTTATCATATTATTTATTCACTTTCACAATCTTTTTCTGACACTGATAGAGAATATCTAGACTCTGTCTTTATTGATAACTTATGAGTGATAGTAGAAACCACATAGGGTTTTTACCTATGTGAAATACGACCCTTAATGGTATTTCAGTCTTCTTGATAATAACCACCTCTCCAATCCCTAGTAAAATGTCAATGCACAGTCTACATCCAAAGAGATACATGCACTATGTCCTGCCCCCAACATAGATCCACATTAGTCTTGTGTCAGTCCCTTCTGTCTACTTGTTCTTTTCTTTTAGTGTTGAGAATAGGTCATCTGCTGGCTGGTCCATTCCCTATGAATACTTCCATACAGCTTCAAATATCTTCTGAGACTATTTTGCAGCTGCTTTCAACTGCTGTGCTTGTGCTGAGCTGCTAAACCCTTCTTTCCATACAGGCACTAAGGTATGCTAAAATACATGTTTGCTGCTGTCCTCTGAGTTCCTTTTAGAGGGCCAAAGTGAAACAGTGATAGATATGGATAGCAAAGAATTATAAGCAATCTACTGATGTGTCATGTCAATATAGTATCATATTACATACATATATAACCTCGTATTATGTTCTTGAATGCTCTTACACTAACAACTGAAATTTGTGCATATGTGTCATCTACTATTTGTTGCAAAGAAATTACATGTCACAAGCTTATTAAGATAACAGGATGAAAAATAGAATCTAGTCACATTTACTGGGCAGTCTATTTATATGAGTCATCATTTTAAACTGCCAAGATTTTCTGAGCAATGAGAAGGATCACACTTGCACACATTGACAAAAAGTATCTCTTTTCATTGGCTGCCCTTTCTAAGTTCAACCATTTGCTCCATATATGTTAGGAGTGAATATTGAAAAATTCCAACCCAAAGATTTTATATACCATACATCTCAGTTTGATAAATCACTCCACCTCTTTCTTTCTTTATGTACTCAGTAGACTGGAAACTATCTGAATTTCTACAGCAACCCTAAGGATGTCCTTCTAATTAACCAGTTTTAAGAGGATGATCAGCTGTTTAGATATTCTGGACATGGTTCTGTTTGGTTTTTTGTTGTTGTGTCCCATCCGTCCGTCCATCCGTCCATCCCCCAGGATACTCTGGAGTAACATAAGTGATGCTAGAGAGGAAAATCAGTTGAAATAGAAATCAGCACACCTGGTGATATCCTTTTGTCTAAGAGCATGCATACATTCAATGTAGCTTAGCTGACAACTGTTAACTTACAGTAGTGCAGGTAAACATTTGAGCTTTAATGGGTAACTGTCAAAAAGGTTTATTTTTAAAATTAAGTCATGTTACTTAGTTTCTAATAAAAGAAACAAATTAGTGAACTGAAACATTGCTCCAATGAAGCATATAGTTTCAAGTGTACATGTATGCATACTTATAATCACACAAAACACGTGTGTCCAAAAAAGTCAATAATAGGTCAGCTAGTTCAACCCATCAGCCTGAACAGATCAGCTAGTCTGTATTATTCCTATTTTCTTAAAAAAATCTTGCAGTGATAGAGGTCATATAGCTTCTTTAGCAAATCTATTTTAATGCTCAACTATTCTTACAGTTACAAAAAAAAAAAAAATCCTAACATAGTGTTTGATGTAATGCAAGTGTCTTACTTCCTAAGCTATCTACAGGCAATATAGAGAAAATAGTTTATTACCTTTCCCTTGGCAGGTATCTTCTATATATAAAGGCTGTTATATGATCTCCATTCTTTCGTCTTTTTGTCTATATAAAATAACCCAATTTCTTCAATAACTTAGCCAATTATTCTCCATCCTCATTTCATGCAGCTGATTATTTCCACCTTGCAAATGCCCTTGAAGAATTGCATCTCTTTTTTTCTGATCGTTTCTGCATTTTCTCAACATTATTCTGAATTCAACTTCAACGTGCTTACAGACTCCAGAAGGTTGATGTCATCTGTAAATTTAATCAGTGTACTTGCCATTCCATCAGCCAGGCTGTTAATAAAACTGCTGAACATTACTAGAGCCATCACAAACTCCCTTGGAATTCTGCTCAGTCCATTCTTCAAGTTTCGCAGTAAACCTTTAATAACTGTTCTTTTTGTACAGCTTTACAGTCAGCTTTTTGCTCACCTGATAGGAATCCTATGGGGAAAATATTGTAGGCACTATCAAAAGAATTGCAAAAATGAAGCTACATGGCGTCTCCTACTTCTCACCCGCAATTCCTACTTCTTCATCCTTTGAAAGAAAATAGCCAGAGCGTGAATAGTTCTTGACAAAGGGAAGTTAACGGCTGTCTAACCTGTCTTCACCTGGTCATCTTTGGAATGATCAAAAAGTTAGATTATTTTGGTTTTTTGCAATCATAGGCACAACACAATGAACCAAAACATTATTGTACTACATATATTCTTATAACTTAACATTATAACTCATAACATTCTTATAAGTAAATATCCAGCTTCCAAGTATATATCTCAATAATATACTTCCAATACAACTCTCCCATTCCTTTTTTAAAAAATTATTTCCTTTTAATGACATGCATTATGAGTGCCTTTTCCAGTTTCTGCAACTTTGCTAATCTTCCACATTCCCACAGGTAACCATTAAGAATTATCTTATAAAGTAGCCTGTCAACACAATATGACATATTTGACTCTTAATAGTGTGCTGTTATAATTCTATAATTAGAATTTATACTTCCAGAATTACAAATACAGCAAATCTACTTAGCTTACATATTATGTCATTATATGTCATTATCTTCTCTTTGTTGGTCTGTGTATAAACCAGAGAAATAAAAAAAAATAAATCAACTACATTAAATAATTAATACAACATATATTTTATGCAGACAGAATATTCAATTGTGTGCAAAATTTACTCTAGCAAAGTTCAAACCTCCTTTAGAAAATCCCAAGTTTTTTCAACTGTGTGATACCACAGACAATGTTAAGGTGGTATTTAGTCTTTTAAAAACACATTTATTTTTTTAAGCAGATATGTTAATATTTTATTTCTGTTTACTTTCTGGTGAATCAGTGTAAAAATGACATAAAAATACACTATAATGTAAATATTAGGTAAAACCATTAGAGCAAAGATAATTGTTGAAAGTTATTGATGCACTGTTTGCAAGACTAAGAATAGATGCTTTTCTTTAGGAATTACTTATGTGACTTAAATGCTTTTCACCTCATTAATGTAGCTTCTCCAGTCTGGACTGAAGTTGTGTTGTGGTTTCAGGTAAAACAGGACCAATTTTCTGTTCAGTAATTTTACTTTGCAGCTAAGCCTCTTCTAACTATCTGAACTCTCTGAAATTAACAGCATATTGTGGAGACACTGTTCTCAAAGTGATAAGACCCACGTTTGTAATTTATGCCAAGGAATGGTATGCAGAGAGGCTCTTGCTTATACTTATCGCTATAACAACCAAGGCCAGCTAACTTTGTTATTTGCCCTGTTGGAGGGTTGGGAGCGGAAGAGCATGGAGGGGTTGTCCTGGATCCGGCAGGGATGGGGTTAATTTCCCCAAGGAGCCGGCAGGGGGTAGGTATTCCATCCTATGTGACCCATGCCCGGGCTATAAGAGGAGCTAGGCGGGGAGGGTAGAGGAGTCACCACTCGGTGGTGGGCTGCGGCAGTCCGGGTCCAGTCGGTGCGCTTCGTGGGGGTACTGTAATCTCGTCTTTATATCTCTTTATTGGTGTTATTGTTTTCTCTTCCCTTTTGTTGTTCTGTTAAACTGCCCTATCTCAACCCACGAGTTTTGCCTTTTTCTTCCGATTCATCCCCACAGCTGTGGGGGTTGAGCGAGCGGCTGCATGGTTCTTTGTTGCCAGTTGAGGCCAGACTACAACAGGGGTCCCACCTGCAGTGAGGAGCGGACAGGACAGGTGACCCAAAACTGACCAATGAGGTATTCCATCCCATCTACCTCATACTCAGTATAAAAGCTGAGGGATCAAAGGGTCAGCCCTCTTTCTTCGGCATCTGAGGAGGGCTCTGTCTGTTCGGCTGTCTTTGATCCTGATCCGTGCATTCTTGAATCCAGATCCAGAATCCAGTTCCCATTCATTGCTGAGTCCAGTCTGGGTCTTCCCCAGTGCCTGCCAGTGATGGGACCATCATCCTTGGAGCCTGATATCGTTTTGTATATATTGTATATATTTCACAATTATTTTTTTTTTTTTACTATTTTATAAATTTATTAATATTTTCATTGAAGTAGTTTAGGGTTTTTTTGAACTCATAAGTCTTTCCCTCCTCTCCTTGGAGAAAGAGGTTTGGGGAACAGCATCTGTCGTTTCAGTGGCCAGTCCAGCCCAGCCCAAACCATGACAAGCTGCTAAATCAATTTGATTAAGTCTTTCATTTGGGGTGGGGCAGGGAGTGGAAGGTTAAAGTTAATATGGGAATTCTTTACACTATGGTTTAATAAAATTGTTTTGTGCAATAAGTGACTAAGCAAGTGAACAGTAGATAATGTTTCATAAACGGGGATTCATTTAATGTACTCTATAAGAAATAAGTTAATTGAAATATTAGCTTCAGATTTATACCAGTCATGCTGCATAAAACAATAAATCTCAATCTCTGATAAGAAAAACGTCGTTCATCAAATCTGTCAAAGGTTTTTCAATAGATTTTTGCCTCTATAGGGAGAAAATTCATGCTGTCAAAGCTCGATTGGAGTTCAAGCTGACCAGTACTGTGAAGGACAACAAAAAAGGCTTTTAAAATATGTCAACAGAAAAAGGAAGATCAGACATAATGTTGGTCCATTACTTGATGAGGTTGGTTACCTCACAAATACAGACAAAGCAAAGATGATTAACACCCTTTCCACCTCTGTCTTCGACACTGATGATGGGCCCTGGGAGCCCCAGAGCCATCTGTTGGAAGACCATGACGGGGGGGATGATAGCCTCCCAGCTGACTCTGAACTTGTTAAAAACTTGCTGTTCCAGCTGGATGCACATAGGTCTATGGGGCCTGATGGGATTCATCCCAAAGGTACTGAAAGAGCTGGCCTTTGTCATCATGGACCTCTCACCATTATTTTTCAATGGTCTTGGGAGTCTAACGAGGTCCTAATTGACTGGAAGATGGCAAATGTTGTCCCAATTTTCAAGACGAGTAAGAAGGAAGACTTTTGTAATTACAGGCCTGTCATTCTTACTTCAGCGCTTGGTAAAATTATGGAGAAGGTTATTCTGGTAGTTCTTGAAAAACAAGTGAGAGACAACATAGTCCTTGCTCATAACCACCACCAATTCATTCGGGAAAGTCGTGCTAACTACTTAATTTCCTTTTAGGACAAGGTCACACATTTAGTTCACCAAGGGAAATCAGTAGATGTGGGGTATTTAGATTTTAGCAAAGCTTTTGAAACTGTCTCTCACAGTATCCTTCTGGACAAAATGTCCAGCACACAGCTAAACAAGTCCATAGTACATTGGGTGAGCAACTGGCGGATGGATCAAGCACAAAAAATTGTAGTAAATGAGGTTACATCAGGCTGGTGACCAGTCACCAGTGGGGTTCCCCAGGGCTTGGTTTTAGGGCCAGATCTCTTCAGTGCTTTTATAAATGATCTGGACACAGGAATTGAATGTACAATAAGTTTGCTGCTAATACTAAATTAGGAGGAGCTGTGGGCTCCTTCAAGGGGAGAGAGGCCTTACAGAGAGATCGGGATAGACTAGAGAGCTGGGCAATCACCAACAATATGAAATTTAACAAGAACAAGTGCCAGATTCTTCACCTGCCATGTGATAATCCTGGTTATACGTACAAACTGGGGGACAAGAGGCTGAAGAACAGGCCTGCAGAAAGAGATCTGAAGGTTTGGATGAATGTCAAGTTGAATATGAGTCAACAGTGTGCCCTGGTAGCCAAAAGGGCTAGCTGTGTCCTGGAGTGCATCAAGCACAGCACAGCTAGCCAGTCAAGGGAGGTGACTGCCCCTCTCTACATTGCAATGGTACATCTCCATCTCGAGTACTGTGTGCAGTTTTAGGTGCCTCAATATAAGAAGGACATCAGACTATTAGAGTGTATCCAGAGGGGGGCGACCAAGACGATGAAAGATCTCAAGGACAAGAGTTAGGAGGAGTGGCTGAGGTCACTTGATTTGTTCAGCTTGGAGAAGAGAAGGCTGAGGGGTGTCCTCATCACAGCCTACAACTTCCTCAAGGGGGCAGCAGAGGGGGAGGTGCTGATCTCCTCTCTGGTGACCAGTGATAAGGTATGAAGAAATGGAATGAAGCTGCATCAGGGGAAGTTCAGATTAGACATTAGGAAAAGGTTCTTCACTGAGAGGGTGGTTGGTCACTGGAACAGGCTCCCTGGGGAAGTGGTCACGACACCAAGGCTGTCAGAGTTCAAGGAGCATCTGGACTATGCTCTTAGTCATGTGGTTCAGTTTTAGGTATTCCTGCAAGGAGCAAGGTGTTGGACTCGATGATCCTTATGGGTCCTTTTCAACCTGATATATTCTATGATTCTATTTGCAAAGTTTTTAGGGACAGCTTGGGATGACTACCATTTAGGAATAAAATAAAAAGAAAAATCATTTTGTATAATGCATATTCCATAAGTCAGCTCATTGATAAGGTCCCCAATTTCACTACATGTAGCACTGCTTGCACCCCAAAAGTCTAACACAAGGAGATGATCTGATTTTGTGATGTACTAGCTCTCTGGAATTTTCCACATTATACTATAAGCTTCCAAATTGCCTCTCAGTATTTTGTCTCTTCATCTGAACTCTACACCAAAATGAGTTCTGTAATTGGATTTCCACTGTTGTCTTCTTTTCCTTTTCGTGTTCTAAAATCATTAACTTCTGTCAGAGAAACTGTAGTTAAAATAATCTATTAGATAGCCTACTATTTAAAAAAATTAGATGTTTATTTGTTATATCCTTCAGAGAGACTCACTGTAGATTTGAGAGCAGAACCAGCCTTTGAATTAAGGTCATCCAGGCACAGGGCAGAGGATTAACTAGAGGTGAAAACCTCTGCACTGGTCTGTGGCAAGCAACAGAATGTTTTAAAAAATGTAGTGGTCATGAGTCATGCTGGATAATAACCTTTACAATTTTCTGCATGAGATCAACTTTGCATTAGAACCTAAGTTAGGTTGAAATAAGAAAATTGGGTTGTGGTAAATTATCAGTCCCTTCATTGCTCGTTAAGGAAGTAGCTATTCAAATCACCATCCTCGGTAACCCTTGACTTTTTGATCAATATAATTCTTTCTAGTTTACTTGTATTGAAAATTTTTATGAACCAGGCCTTTGTGATACAATTTTTTTTTATTGCTGAAGCAGGTTATAAATCCTTTCTGAATTATATGGAAACCATTTTTTGTTAGACTAACTCAGAAACAAAAGTTCAAAGTCTCGCTTTCCTGTTTTCTTGAATAATACTAATGCAGTCTTTGTAAAATAAAACCATGTCCCTTAACTGATTATTCAAAAAGTTTTTCTTCTTCTTAACTGTTTTTTGCACCAGTCCCTTTTAATAATATATTTCTTATAATACCAGCACAAAGACTTACAGAAAAAAGTAACTAAAGCAATGTAACTCTCATGGTAAGTGCCTGAGATTTCCAATGCCTGCTAAACTCTGTACAAACAGCAAATGTTAGTAAGAGTGTTAAATCTAGTGAAACTCTTCAGGCATGCTGATATGCTCTAAAATTAAAGATATGGAGAAAATAAAGAAAGTCTGAGGACTATAGGGACTGGAATAGACTGTGATGAAAGTCATTTTGTAAATGAGCTGACTCCAGTCAGACAACTCTCATTATATAGGATTATTCATTGTGAGCCAAAGCATCATAATGTGTTCAAAAGACAATGCACTGGATTTATAAAGGAACATTTTAAGCACTTCATAGCTAAATATAGAGAATATCTTGTTGATACTAAATCATACAGGACTAATTTGGTCATGTCTCACAGGGCATCTGTATGAGGCATTAAATACACTCTTTACAAGCTATTCAGAAGCCAGTGGGAAAAAAAAAAGTCTTTATAAAAAGTATTTATAAAAATAATTAATAATAATTAAAAAAAAAGAGTAACAAGAGATCCTATTCACTCCCTTCCCACTGGTCAAAATATGTTATTGTCTGAGCATCACTAATTCCACTACTCCTATGCACTTGACAGAACAGCTACCCCAAAATTAAAGTGTGCATTAGATTAGACACAGATCTGTCAAAAAAGACTCCGTCCAACAGGAAAAAGACCTCAATCTCCCTGAGTTAGCAATGCAAAAAAATATGGTGGTCCTTACATGGAACACATCATAATCTTTCAGTCTAGCTAACAAATAATAGAGGAATAGATCTGGGCACATATTCAGTGCTTTCTTCTGTGTGTATTGGCATGAATTTTTAAATGTGTTCACTGCAACTGTTTTCATGCCTTTGCCTGCAGAAACATTTGAAAAATTAGTGAATGTTGAGCAAATATTAATACCATGAAGGAAACAGAGGAGTGATTTCATGAAATTGCCTGGTTGATAGGTCTTCCACTCAAGAAATTATTCTCATTAAACCTGAGAGTAAAACGATGCATGTGACCTAAATTATTGAATCAAAATTGGACAACGTAAAACAATGTATGCAGTTAATAAATGAGACAGTACTAAAGACGTAACAGGAAAATATCTTACTGTTAAAAAAAAAAAAAAAGGAACAAGAAAAAAGAGCAAGAGAGCCATATGAGAGAGACATGGAGTTCTTGCACATAATGGGATCAAGTCCGTCAAAGGGCCATGAAGACAATTAAGGACCTGGAGCATCTGTCATATGAGGAGGGGCTGACTGAGTTGGGAGTCTTTAGCCTGGAGAAAAGAATGCTTGTGAGGAGTAAAGAAGACAGAGCAAGACATTCCTCAGTAGTTCACAGTGATAAAACAAGAGGCAATGAACACAAATTGAAATATAGGAAATTCCACTAAAACTTAGGAAAAAACTTTTTTACTGTAAGGGTGGTAAAACACTGGAATCATAGAATCATAGAATGGTTTAGGTTGGAAAGGACCTTGAAGATCATTGAGTTCCAACCCCCCTGCCATGGGCAGGGACACCTCCCACTAGACCAGGTTGCCCAAGGTCATGTCCAGCCTGGTCTTGAACACCTCCAGGGATGGGGCCTCAACAACCTCTCTGGGCAACCTGTTCCAGTGCCTTACAACCCTAAAAGAAAAAAAAAAATTCTTCCTAATGTTTAATCTAAACCTGCCCTCTTCCAGTTTATAGCCATTCCCCCTCGTCCTATCATTATATGCCCTAGTAAAAATTCCCTCTCCATTTTTCTTGTAGGCACCATTCAGATACTGGAAAGCTGCCATAAGGTCTCCTTGGAACCTTCTCTTCTCCAGGCTGAATAATCGCAACTCTCTCAGACTGTCTGCATAGGAGAGGTGCTCCAGCCCTCTAATCGTCTTTGTGGCGCTCCTCTGGACCTGCTCCACCAGGTCCATGTCCTTCTTATGTTGGGGTCTCCAGAGCTGGACACAATATTCCAAGTGGGAGCTATCATGAGAGCAGAGGAGAGGGGCAGAATCACCTCCCTAGACCTGCTGTCCATGCTTCTTTCCATGCAGCCCAGGATGTGGTTGGCCTTCTGGACTACAAGGGCACATTGCTGGCTCTTTTTGAGTTTCTCATTAACAAACACCTCCACGTCCATCTCCTTGGGGCTGTTTTCAATCCATTTTCCACCCAGCCAGTATTTGTGCATGGGCTTGCCCCAGCCCACATGCACGACCTTGCACTTGGCTTTGTTGAACTTCATAAGGTTTGCACAGTCCCACTGCTCAAGCCTGTCCAGGTCCCTCTGGATGACATCACTCCTCTCCAGCGTGTTGGCTGCCCCACACAGCTTGGTGTTGTCGGCAGACTTACTGAGTGTGCAATCCATCCCAACATCCATGTCACCAGCAAAGATATTAAATTGCACTGGTCCCAGCACCGAGCCCTGAGGAACACCACTTGTCACTGCTCGCCGCTTAGAATATAGAAATATGATATGACTGACTTTTTTTGGTAACAGATTATTTTAATTCTTTGACATTATGTTTGGAAATTAAAAACATAAAAAATAGACACATAAGAGGGGTTTTTTTCTTTTTTATTTTAGATAAACAAAATTAGATTATACCGTGGATCTTGGATATGTGAAAACCTGTGATTATAAATAGAAATGTGCTAGGCTATCATGTCATCTGAAGTCATCCTGAAGAGAAAAAAAACAACACCAAGTTATGCTTAAACCAGCTTTAAATAGCTTCTTTGACAAACTCTTTAAAAGCAATCCTAAAAAAGATTATATCAAGCTAAATTATTTCACATTTACATTTTACCATGAATTAGAAGTGACTGATAAGTACTGGTGCTCACTAGGCAGTGATAATCACTCATCTGAGCTTATCTTACAACCTGTAAGATAAAGTCTTCTAAGATTTCAGCCAAAACAAAAAATCTTCTATGACATGTTCCTTTTAAAAATCAAAATGTTAGAGCATTTACAATGTACATATCTGGGGAAACATTTACACCCAATGTTTTACACTATAACCAAGTAAGATTTTGTTAAAGATCTTGTTAAAATTCTGAAAAGATATACTTTCATTTCAGTGTGCCACAAGTCTAAAAAATGCATTGAAACGAATCTGTGGGGCATGTTCTTTTCTCAGACACCATCTGTCACTGAAGATATTGGTTCAGTATGAAAGTTTCTTCAGATTTATATTACTTTAATTTGCAGCAAATTTCAAGTGTACTTACTTACAGATAATAATTCAATTGTAAATTACCCCAATTACTGAACTACCTTTATATAATTATAATCATATTTATTTTTCTTCCTATTCTTTAATTTGCCATTTTATCTGTTTTGTGTGGCAAGGATTTGGTAGCGGCGGGGCTAGAGGGGTGGCTTCTGTGAGAAACTGCTAGAAGCTTCCCCTATGTCCAACAGAGCCAATGCCAGCCAGCTCCAAGACAGACCCACCGCTGGCCAAGGCTGAGCCCATTAGAGATGGTGGTAGTGCCTCTGCAACAAAATACTTAAGAAGGAAGTAAAAAAAACTGTGCAACAGCAACCACGAAAGAGGAGTGAGAGAAACAACTGTGAAGAAGGAGGGGGAGAAGGTGCTCCAGGCATTAGAGCAGAGATTCCCCTGCAGCCTGTGGTGAAGACCATGGTAAGGCAGGCTGTCCCCCTGCAGCCCATGGATGTTAATGGTGGAGCAGATATCCACCTGCAGCCTGTGGAGGACCCCACATTGGAGTAGGTGGATGCCTGAAGGAGTCTGTCACCCCACAGAAAGCCTGCACTTGAGCAGGCTCTGGGCAGGACTTATGACTACGTGGAGAGAGGATTCCATGCTGGAGCAGGTTTTCTGGCAGGACCTGTGACTCTGCAGGGCACATGTGCTGGAACAGTCCATTCCTGAAGTACTGCACCCCATGGAAAGGACCCACACTGGAGCGGTTTGTAAAGAACTGCAGCCCATGGGAAGGACTCATGTTGGAGCATTTAGTGGAGGACTGTCTCCTATGAAAGGGACCCCATGCTGAGGCAGGGGAAGAGTGTAAGGAGTCCTCCCCATGAGGAGAAAGGAGTGGCAGAGACAACATGTGATGGACAGACCACAACCCTCATTCCCCATCCCCCTGCGCCACTTGGGGGAGAGAAGGTAGAGAAAATCTGGAGAGAAATTAAGCCCAGAAAGAAGGGAGGGGTGGGAGGAAAGTGTTTTAAGATTTGTTTTTTATTCGTTATTACCCTACTTTGACTTTTAATTGGCAATAAATCAAATTAATTTCCCTGAGTCCAGTCTGTTTTGTCCGTGACGGTAATTGCTGAGTGATCTCCCTGTCCTTGCCTCAACCCACAAGCCTTTCATCATATTTTCTCTCCCACATCCAGCTGAGGTGGGGAGTGATTGAGTTGCTTTTGTGGGCACCTGGGGTCCAGCCAGGGTCAACCCACCACAGCCACTTCAAGTTCCACAATACATTGTGGCTTTATT
The DNA here is from genome assembly GCF_000708025.1 of Charadrius vociferus. Taxonomy (NCBI): domain Eukaryota; kingdom Metazoa; phylum Chordata; class Aves; order Charadriiformes; family Charadriidae; genus Charadrius; species Charadrius vociferus. The sequence continues at coordinate 596,559 of NW_009648248.1, read as the reverse complement.
TGTTTTGAGTTTCTTGTTTGGGGGGCAGTTATGGCTTTTTGGGGTTTTTTTTGGCGGTTGTTTTGTTTTATTTTATTTTCATTGTTCCAGTATGCCTTGAATCCAGTTATTCCTTTTAAAATAAAAGTTTGCCTCACCTGAATATTTTACACACTATGTTTCTAGTTGGAATACCCAGATTTTTTAATTCAAAATACTTCTCTTTTAGCAATATCTGTTTGCATGGGATTACACTTTCAGCAGTCTTTATACTATATATATACACTGAAACTGATGATATCTGGCTGAATAATAAAGTTTTGGTCAAAAGTTAAGTTGGAAAGTTAAGTGGAAAAAAAAACATTAGGCAAGGAGAACTTTAGACATAATCTGCTTAACTGCTGATGACTTAATAGGTAATGTTATACAATGGTCATTAGAGACAGGCCGTTTTTTACATATATATCGGTATTTTGATAGTCTGTGCGTGTGTACATTAGATTTGGTATCTGTTGTGTTACCGACCCAGTAGATGCCACACATTCACTCACTCACTCCCACCCAGTGTGATGGGGGAGAGAATCAGAAGAGCAAAAGTGAGAAACTCATGGGTTGAGATAAAAAGAGTTTAATAGGGAAAGCAAAAGCTGTATGCTCAAGCAAGGCAAAATAAGGAATTAATTCACTGCTTCCCATCAGCAGGCAGATGTTTAGCCATTTCCAGGAAAGCAGGGCTTCCCCACACATTACAATCACTTGGGAAGACAATAGTGATAACCCTGAACATCCCCCTTCCTCCTTCTTTTCTCCAGCTTTTATTGCAGAGCATGGCATATAATGTCATGGAATATCTCTTTGGTTAGTTGAGCTCACCTATACCAGATGTGTTGCCTCCCAGTTCCTTGTGCTGCCCCAGGCTGCTTGCTTGTGGGTTCATGTGAGAAAAAGAAAAGGCCTTCACACTGTGCAAGCACTGATCAGCAATAGCTAAAACAACCCTGTGTTATCAACACTGTTTTAGTCACAAATCTAAAACATAGCATCATAAAAGCTACTGTGAAGAATATTAAGTCTATTCAAGCCCAAACCAGTACAGTATCCTAAATTATATTTGATTTATACCTCATTATATACTTTTTATATTCACTATTTAGCAATCATGGGAGACCAATGTAGTTTCAAACTGTAGTAATAGTGGCATGGGAGCGTACATTATCTAAACCCTCCCATTTCTAAAAACAGAAATGCTTCCTGTCATTCTACATGCAGTATTAATCTTATCATTCTAATCCTGATTAATAATTGCAAGGCAAGTTGCTCCAACAAATATTACTGAGACAAAAATCTTCCTTTTCAAGTAGAAGAACTAAAAACCACTCAAAAACATCAACACAGTCTCTTCAAAGACAGCTTATTGAAAACATTATTTCTCTCTCTGTGGCCTGTGCAGAGGAACCCATGCAGGAGCAGATTTTCTGGCAGGAACTGTGTCCCATAGGGGACCCATGCTGGAGCAGTTCTTGAAGAACTGCAGCCCATGGGAAGGACCCACATTGGAGCATTGGAGCAGTCCTTGTGGGAGGGACCCATTCTGGAGC
>NW_009648248.1:528817-594928 GCF_000708025.1 Charadrius vociferus | reverse complement strand
CATTATCATAGAATCATAGAATCACAGAATGGTTTAAGTTGGAAAGGACCTTGAAGATCACCGAGTTCCAACCACCTTGCCATGGGCAGGGACACCTCTGAATAGACCAGGTTGCCCAAGGCCGTGTCTAGCCTGGCCTTGAACACCGATGGGGCCTCAACAACCTCTCTGGGCAACCTGTTCCAGTGCCTTACAACCCTCAAAGTGAAAAATTTCTTCCTAATGTTTAATCTAAACCTGCCCTCTTCCAGTTTATAGCCATTCCCCCTCATCCTATCACTACATGCCCTAGTAAAAAGAAGTCCTTCCCCAGCTCTCCTGTAGGCCCCGTTTAGGGACTGGAAGGCCACAATAAGATCTCCCCGGAGCCTTCTCTTCTCCAGGCGGAACAGCCCCAACTCTTGTAGCCTCTCCTCACAGGAGAGGTGCTCCAGCCCTCGGATCATCCTTGTGGCTCTCCTCTGAACTGACAGCAACCCTGTTTTCCATCCCCCTGGGCTGCTTGAGGCAGGGGGGAGGTAGAAGAGTCAGAAGTGAAGGTGAGCCTGGGAAAAAGCACGGCAGGGGAAGATGGTTTTAGTTTTGGTTTTGTTTCTCACTGTCCTACTCTGTTACAAATAATTGTCAATAAATTAAACTAATTTCTCTAAGTCAAGGCTGTTTTGCCTGTGACAGTAACTGGCAAATGATCTCCCTGTACCTATCTCAGCCCATGAGCTTTTCCATCATGCCTCCTCCCCATGTCCTGTTGAGAATGGCAGGAGGGAGAAAGCACCCTGGCAGGCACCTGGCAGCCAGCCAAAGTCAACCCACCACACCCACACAGAGTCTATCCAGCTCTTAGTTTTGTTGAACAATGTAGAAACTTCCTAATTAGGGATAAAAACACAAGAATGATATTAATCTGTGCTAAAGAAAAGGCATCTACAAGTACAGCTAGCAGAATGAGCAGCAAAGATGCCTGGAGACCACTATGTCATACGTCACCTCATTTACACAGATGTTCTGACTTTGAATAGCTGGTTGTGAGTCCATAATCACCCCAAATAGCCAGATTTCAGACTGCTCTTGACTTGATCCTTCCTTTTCCCTGCATATTTCTTCCTCCCCCCTAAAATTCTCTTTCTTTCCCCAGTAGTCTCATACATGCAGAGATGAGTATTAGGTGTATCAGTTCCACCAGATCTCATACAACTCTACCAGGAACTTCTGTTCAGGGCATCACAAGCTGTCTTTGCATTTCCATCTGGTGATAAATAGGAATCTTATCAACAACAGGGATCCCAATTAGAGTCATATAGATGTTGATGAAGTTTCTGAACTACCAAGGAAGACAATCAACAAAATATGAATATAATATAATGCTCACTAAGAAATATTAAAGGTTTTCTTCAATATCACATACAGAAACTCTGATACCTATTGGTAAGATAGAACTTTTTCTATGTATGTGATGCCTCCCAAATAGATATGTAGCAGTGCTAAAATACACCATCTTCTGTTAAAACAGATGCTGTCTCCACTAATGATAAACACAAAACTCTATTTATGTAAGACACCCTATTAAATCTAATTTAGCTTAATTCAGTACTGTTTTCTCAATGCTCACTCTGAACCTATGATGTGGGGTTTTTTTGTTTATTTTTCTTCCAAAATTTATCTCAAGCCAGTTTTACCTCCTTGGGTCTCAGGAATCTCAGTAATGCCTTAAATCATCAGGAAAAGTAAGCAAAAAAATTTGCTTTTAATATGCATTATCAACCACACTGACTAATTAAACAACTTAAACATAATGCAAGAAAGAAACCCAAACAGAACACAAACAACAAAACTTGGGATAAGTCAGAAAGTGAAGGCAAAAAGCTTTTAAATTCATGCAACAGTAGGCATAATACAAAAAAAATCAAGATGGAAAAGACCTACCACATTGACCTTAGATATCAATTGCACAGGGAAGAACAGGCATTTTGTCACAGGAATAAAGTGAGCTGGTGTTTTCTTCTAGATTTTTCTTCTAAGTGTATAAATTATTTTTAATGGCAAAGACAACCAAAGCCTACTTTCGTCTTTGAAGAGAGGTGTCCTCTCTTCATCTTCTCTGATTGTTTACTGTCTACCCTTAGATAAGGATGTAGCATTCTGAAAATGTGACTAATGGTGGGAATGTAATTTCTTTTTATTTTGGCCCATTTCGAAACTAAATTGGCCCAAAGAGCACACAACTGAACAAAAGCAGAGAGATACGAGAAGTCAGCTGATGAACCTGAGTAGCAAAACTAGTAACAAAACAACAGCAAAATGCATACTGGCCGCAGGGCTCAACAAATGATCAACCTTTGCTGAATTTTTATTTTCACTTGAAGAAATAGGACATATGGACAAATGCCTGTGATTATTTTTTTTTCAGCATCTCATCTGGTACCTCATTCTGGTGTCAAAGCTCTCTTCTTGTCTGTGCTCCACTGAGTATCCAGTATAGCACACTGAAGTTGCTGTCTACAGCTAGCAGATAGGCAGGTAGCCATCAGATGCTCTTTCTGCTCAAATGGCCATCTGGCTTCTCTGTTTCCAGAGGCTGGAAAACACTTCACTTAGCCTTATATTTTCTGCGGGAAAAAGAAAGAGTGGAATTAGGAAGCCATAGGAGTCATAATTCTCAAGAAGAAAATGTCATGGAGAAAACATAAGGACAGAATGAGATATACAAGACAAAAGGGGGAAAAATATGAAAGGCAAAATGACTATCCAAATAGGAACAGGGCCCAAGATCTCATGGGAACAGCAATATACTATTTCTTTACATATTGATTTCTTCTCTGTTAGAAAACAAGTATAACACAGATATCAGTTAAGATTTCAGATATAAAAGTCATTAAAGTTTTTTATATAGTACATGTAAAACATTTGAAAGACAGCAATGCCCACAGGCAGAGCAGGCAACAGAAAGGATGACAATAAAAAAAAAAAAATCACAAACATTTTTGGTGTCCAGTACTGGGCTCTTTGTTTCTGTATGAGCTACATTGATTCACTGCTATCTCTGCCCAATTTCATGGTTCATTGTCCTTGCTAAAAGGAGACTGGTTCCAACTTCACTGTCCTATGCAAAAGAACAGTCCATCTTTCCAAAAATAACAAATGGCCATTAGCCCTTACTGTAAGTACAAATGCTGAAGATACTGGCAGGTGCACTGTTGTAGAGCAATTCAAATCTGTTACAGTCGTCCTCTAAGAGGGTGGTCAGTAGTTGCTAAATGTATATTTACTATCACTGTCAATCCTAGCTTTGTTAAACAAATGATGACCAGACTTAGCTTGAAAGCAAGCCAACGTTATTTTATAGTTTCTCCTCTGTCTGTTTCTATTCTACTACTACATCTGCTACACAGTACATATTTTGAGATAGAGATAACGGTTGGTGCAGGGATAGTACAACATTTGGTTGTCTGGGTCACCAAGGTGTAACCATTATTATCATCGTAGAACAGAAAGCTGTCAGGGATAGTGTGTCTGAAAAAGGTTCAGATAACACAGGAAGAATTTAAGATCTTGGACTATTTTAAGAAGTAAAAGAAAATGGAGGATACTGTTGCCTGGGAAATCCTTTTTCCTTTCTCATTCCTAAAAGAAACAGATAGAGAGCATTACAGAATTGAAGCAAGGTTGGAAAGAATAAATAAGAGTAGTACTACCACAGTGTGGACAGGAGAGGTACGGGAAACACATACATGTGTTCTTTCAATCAATAATCTGTTCCTTTCTCTCCAGTTTGCATAGGACTTTCCAACATGACTAATCACCTGTATCCCAGAAAAATTCTCAGGCAGTAAAGGATTGTATCATGTGTCCCACCCTCTCATCTGTCATCTAGTATAATTAAATAATTTTGTGTGTGAGGGACAAAATAAGTATCATATTACTACAAAAAAAAAAAAAAAAAAGCAAAAAAAAAGCCAAAGAGTAATGTCAGAGTTGCTTTTCTGAGGAGAGAGCAAAAAAAATTTATATTGGTAAAAATGGAAGAGTGTTTCAATAATATCAGACTCTTACACTAAGGTGTCACTTTTTCTCATTACACCCAATATATTGCCTTCAAATCTTTGGCATGCTAAGATTCCAAAAAGTAACTCCACACCAAAAAAAAATGTGGAAAATATAGAAAAGGAGACTGCTTCTTCTTGGCTTCTAAAGAAAACCAAATAATTTTTTTCAAACTCAATGATGCTAATCATTGTCACTTGACACCAATCTCTACACATAAAATGCATTAGATTTAGTAGAATCTTAATTAAAAAAATAAAAAAAAAAGACTCCTAATCTTTGGGTCTGGTTAGGGCTTTTTTTTTTCTGAAAAGGAAAGAAGATCCAGTCTATGGTATAAGAAAACTTGGTCTCTGATTTCAAGAAAGAAACTAATTTAATTATTTGTTGGGTAAACAAGGAGAAGAAAAGGAATGACTCTACAGCACATTTTAAAAATACCAGTCTTGAAGGAGATATTCTGCATTTCAGTACTTGCTCTACTGAATACTTGATAATACTGGTAAAAACAGAAGACATTCATTCCTCTTCTGGGGAGAGCTAATAACCAACAGTTGTGAAGTGAGGTGGAACTCCTTGGACATATGAATTCGTCTGTTTAGCAAATAGAATGATTTTATATGTGAGTCCCACACATCAGGCAAACGTTCTCATAATAGTTGTCAGTGAAAGAACTTGAGCTGAGATAGAGAATCACATTCGCGTACCTCCATGTTATGTGTGATTAGGTAGCTTGTGATGAGGCTTCAGAGGTAAAATAGGAGAAGGAAGTGTACATACCTACCAGAGGAATTTAGATGTCACCGGAATGGTAGGGGCACCTTTTTCAATAAGCAACTTTGAGATGTATGCTGTAGTTTGAGTGGGAGGAAATAATAAATCTACACTCATAAACAGTGCCAGGGCTACATTCTGACTCACAAGCCCAGAAACAACATGCAGATATACTATTAAACTTCTTTACCCTCCGGATCAGGATGGCCATACGCAAACTACCTTTTGGGAATTATCCGTGGACCCAGCTAACTCCCAAACCATACACAGATTTCTTTGGAAGAGTGCAAGTTAACCTAGGCTGAAACTGCATAAGGAACCAACTTAAAAACTGATCAATTAGATGATTAAGGTGCAGCCCTATTCCAAATCCTCTCACTGCTTAACTAACTAATGAGGATGAAGACTAAGTGCCAGCTTTCCCTTCATAAATATAACACTGCCTTTTTTAAATGTGTGTATGTAAGACCAGTGACAGATGACTTGGATCAGAAATAACAATACAACACTGAGATTGTTTTTTAAAATTTTATTTTAAGCAAGGGAAGGAGTATAAACAGCAAGATATGAATAAAAAAAAGATGACAAATAGAAAAAATGGATGAACCACAGCAGAGATGAAAAGTTTCAGCCTTAGTGTTTCCATTAACTTAAAAAACCCCCAACTCAGTAGTTCAGAAAATCAAATATTTTATGTTTTTTCTCATCTGTAAGGATATATCAGAGATATTATCCTAAACAGTGAAGTGTAGAATGTATTTGCTCCCTACTGCATAGTACTACAACCTAATATATTCCCTGTAAAAGCAAGATCTGTGCCTAAACCAATGAAACAGAGTAAAAAATAATCCAGCCCACATGAGTGAGGTAGTTTCAGGTCCCCAAACAGACTCAGGTCATATCTAATGAAAGAAATGAAGGCTGCATAAGGAATTCTGGAAAGACAATATGATTCTTTAAGGAGTACATAGTATGAGGAAAAGGAGTGGGTGACACAGCAGTTGGCACAGTACTGGAAAAATCTGGAAAAATGCTGCAACATGATAATCAGTTTGAATCTGTAATTGAACTACTTATTCTGACTTTGTCCTCTTTCACGTTAATTCTTTTGCAGATCCTTAAAGAAAACATCACTTTCTCTATGTGCTTAGATAAACAGTCCTTTTACATTACTATTTACTAGAATGGACCACTTGCTTGTCTTAGAATCATAAATATATTATTATAGCATCAATAAAACAACATTTAAAATTTTAACTATTTTCAGATTTGATTTCCAATTTGTGGTCTTAAAAAGCAAAGAAGCATTCTAACCCACAAGCTGGAGTGGCCAAACATGAAAATATGAGAATAAAGTTTTCCTGTTGATGTTATTTTCACAATGTAATGCACACATCTCTACTGAAATAAGCACATTATTAAAAGAGGTGAGCTGCAATTATTTCTTCAACCTATTAACACTTTGGCTTGATACTGCAAGTAGAGGGTCCATTGTTCAAAGATAGGACAGATTAATAAAGAAATAAAAATTTCTCTAGGTTTAAAGTTTGTATATTGGCTAGTAGTGCATGCTGACTGCTGAACAGCCTAGGCAGTGACACAAGCTTGCAAGCAGATATGTCACACTGGGCTGGACAAGGGGAAGAGATGGTTCACTATGTCCCCTGTGGGAAAAGTAAAAGATAATTTAATTTGCCTTATAGAAGGTGTTGGTTAGAACTTCCAGTCACTGGCTGGACGGACTGGTAACCTGTGGAGAAAGCTGCATGAGGAATGACTAGGATGGGATGCTTTTTAAGATTAGACAAATATCAGGCAGGAATTTATAGCCAATGTGTTTGAATAAAGACAAAGTTTTATTAAAAACACTCTAAGATCAAATGATCAATCAGCCCTCTCCTAAAATACTTTGCACAAGTTTGATAATCTAGGTTCATGGAAAGTGCGTAAGGATCTACGGGGAAGCTATAGTAAATAGACCATTCCTTTTAAGAAGAGAGATTAAAATATCTGCTTGTTTAGTGCAACAAACAAATGCTGAGATGGGTGAAATCATCTCTACAAAGACAGGCGAAGTATGTATCTTTCTCACTAGAGAAGAGAAGGATCGGGGGTAATCTTATAAATGCATATAAATACCTAAAGGGAGGGAGTTAAAAGATGGAGCCATGCTCTTTTCAGTGGCGTCCAGTGACAGGACAAGAGGCAATGGGCATAAAGTAAAACACAGGAGGTGCCATCTGAACATAAGGAAACACTTTTTTTATTTTGAAGGTGACTCAGGACTGGAACAGGTTGCCCAGAGAGGTTGAGGAGTCTCCACCCTTGGAGATATTCAAAAGCTATCTGGACATGGTCCTGAATAATCTGTTCTAGGTGGCACTGCTTGAGCAGAGGGGTTGGACAAGATGATTTCCAGAGGTTCGTTCCACGTTCCAGCCTCAAACGTTCTATGATTCTGTGATATAGATCAAGGATGAAAAGGAACTATTTAAATTAAAGAATTGTATATTAACAGTCTCATAAGATCAAGCAGATAGCTGTAAGAAAACACAGACTGAAAATAGTTGTCTAAAAAAAAAAAAGAAAAAAAGAGTTCTGGAACGATCTTCCTTACTGAGCAGTACAAGCAAACAATCCACGTTAATTTAAAATGGAGTTTAACAAGCTTGGGAAAGAAACTATATAAAAAAGGAACATTCTTTGGATTAGAAATTAAGATATCCACTATATCAGTATTATCAAAGAAATCTGTTGGTTTTAGCCATATTTATACTGCATTAAAACATGATTTGGGACTTTTATTAATCATGTATGGAGGTTAGAAAAGACTTTATTCCCCCTTCGTAGTTTTTCCTGTATCTTTCAGCTTTCTCTGACATCTAAATAAAGAATGTATGGACAGGTGTATGAGCATTTGCCATAGCATTTAAATTTCTAAAGTCTTTCATTTCTCTCCCACTAATATACTCAGGTTAAAATGTATCATTCATCTGAGGTAAATTTTTGCCTCCCGCACAAAATTCACAGAGTACAACAGACTGTTTTGAGCTGTTGTGCATTGCTGGACATGGTGTTCTTTAAGACCATACTGCTCAGGATTCTTTCACATCATTCTGGCATTTTACAGTTTGGTCTTGTACTATAGTTCTTAATGTTGCTAAAGGACCACAATCAGCATTTTATGGTCTGTAATATATCAAATAGCTATCAACACCTTCATAGTGATCATCTATTTTGTGTTGGATCCAATGGCAAAATCCCCTGACAGTTTTGTTGTTCCCTCCCGGTATTATGTTCCAAGGAATAGTTGCTCCTTCTCTGAAATATGAGGACTGGAGTAGATGCCCTCTGTTAGTCATCTCCAGACTTAGTTTCTATGACTTCAAGGACATGAATGAATTTCAACAAAACCAAGTTTTGGTCCTCATTCTGCAGAGTGCTGCTTTATGCTCTTCTCTTACATTTCCTTGAACATTAAATACCCATGACAATCCTTCATTATTTCAGAATAGCATATGCAATACTGAGGCTTACACTAAATGAGACATTCATTAAAAAAGAAGTATCTCTGTCCAGTCTTGAAACTCATATGCAAGTTTCTGTTGTACCAAGCTCTACTGATATTACACCACTCCCACATATTTTTTATTTCTTCCTGATCAAGGTTATACAGCAGCTGTACCATACGTTGTACAAAAATACAGTTATGTCTGGATAAGTGAAATATTGAGCAATCAACATTAAAATGGTGCAATATAGTCTTCCCACTAGACTTTACTACCATACAGAATACTTCTGATGCATCCACAAGTGTTATTCAGTTAATGAATTTCAAATGAATGATTACTAACTGCCAGATTTAGCTGTATTTGTCAGCATATTATTTTATAATCAGACTACAGCCACCTTACTGACTCTTATGGCTGTATAATTTTTACTGTTTTTCAGTAACACCAAACTTACTTTGTGTCTATGATGTACCAAAGTACAACTAAGCTCAATTTTAAATGTGAGCTATCTCATATTATCTTTAAGTATAAGCCATTAGCGTCATTCAGGAAGTATCACAATTTAGTGCTCAACACGATATCTGTAAAATGCTATCATCTAATGAATATAAAGCCAATATTGATTTACAGCTCATTGAGCCCACTGGTATTTGTTCATGGGTCAGTGACGGTAAAACAATTTACATCTACCATGATTGTGTTTGGATACATATTTATATCCAACAGTTTATTGTTACAGTTATATAGCAGCTTTAAAATTATGCTGACTTTAAAACAGCCTGTGTTAAGAAAACTCAGTTTAAAGGTAAAGTGATATCCTCATTAGAATCTTACAGCAGGAACCTGTTATTATCCAATACTGTGTTGCTTCACAAAAAATGAAATCCATGGTTTAATCAATACTTTTTTTATTGACTAAACAAAGCTTAAAACTGAATGGACTGCCGTTGAAACCCCTGGATGATGGAGCATATTTTACAGGACTGACCTCTCACATATATTAAAGCAACCCCACAAAGGTCTAAAGTCTACTGGTTCTCATTCGTTTCTAAACGTCCTTTTGTAAGCCAAATTAATGCACTAGAATTGTAGGATTTGTATGTGCTATATTTCTAGTTGCAAAAGACATTTCTGTCAGGAAAACTTTAAATATTCATTTATTTATTTGATAGGATCTTATATCACTACATAAAGTAAAGCTGTTAGTTTCCATATAACTACATACAAAACTTACCCCAAACCTCAGTAAGGTAGAGAAACAAAGACTATCTTCAAAAACTAATTCAGATAAAGTGTAATGGCCTTAGGAACTGAAAATCACTTAGCTATGTAGAAAGAAATTATAAGGTTATCTCAACTGTGATAAATACCTTTTTTTTTTTTTCAGTTTCACCATCTATTTTATGAACCAATAATGCTTAACTTTACTGATAGAGCTAAGTCCAGTCTATCAACTGCCAAATCACAGCATGAAAAATACTTTAATCTCAAAAGCTGTGTTTTCAAGCTTTGGAGGGGTAAAAAAAGGTAAAGCTTTAGCAGTGAGAAGCCTCACGTTGTTACAACAAAGTTAGTTTGTACAAATGGACTGTCTCAAATGTCTGACTCAGTACAAATGGAATTGGAAGGACAAACTTGGCCATCCTATTCATTTCCACAAAATGACTGTTATCTATAGAACTGCCTCACAATTTTTACCATAGAATTAATACAGAAAAGTTTGTTGTTTTAACTAAAGACAAAATTGCTTGTCTTTTCTCTAGCTGAATAATATTCTTGGGAAAGTTATATATCCTTATAAGTAACAAATTCAGGACCTGAATTCAACTCTCCTAAATTTAGTTACTTCACTTAGTCATTTAAGTAAAATCCCTAATCTTACCTGGGATGAATCTAAGTCCAGTATACATCCTTAGGTATGTCTGGAAATTGAATGCAGACGAGTTTTTCTTTCTTCTGTCCGTGCTTGACCGATTTTTATACATAAACTTACATAACTCACATAACACTTACATATAGATTAAATGTATATGTAGTACCATGACCTTTTTCACCTCCTTTTCTTCAGTCAAGGTGATCAAGAGCAGTTGTCATGCCAATTCACTGAAAAACTGTAAACTGTGAAACTATACAAGTGTATTCTAAACAAAAGAAGTATTTAGAGATTTTTTGAATTTGTGGGTCCTCAAAATTCATAGATTGACTCCTGGAATTTGCCCTGGAAAAGGGCCACGGAAAATATCCATGGCTCTCTATTCCTGCACTCATCCTCTACCATGGAATAAAAATGACAATATAATTTGTCAAAATTTCAAAGTCTTAAGCTTTTTCCCTCATTTGAATGTCCTCGTATGTGTACCCATTTCAGTTTAAAGGCATATCCCCATTTCCACAATTACAGCTTTGTATCAGTCTGTCCCTCCTAGATGGTTTCAGAAAACTTAATGCTCTGACTGAATCCTGAGCCATCTTTTCTCCAGCTCATCATTTATTTTCAATCTCACACCTGGTTGTTTACAAGCAGATATCTAACTGAGGGATAAAGCTGTATCATCATTACTACATCTCCCAGTAGGAGGCTTAAGCATCTCATCATCTCCCTACTGTCTATGTAGCACTCCAAAAAAAAAGGATTTTGATCAACCTCCAATGTTTAAAAAATAAAAAGTCTGGCAGAAAATAAAAATATCAATTTCCTGTTCCTTCTCCTGAGCTTTATAGATAAAAGTAATATCAGTGTTCTTCACTGGACCCCTTTTTTCAAAGGTTTATTCTTACAGAGAAAATTCCCCTCTAAGCTATAATTTGTCTCACAAGTTTCCGGTGCAGATAGGAAATTATTCTTTAAAATCTAAACTATCACTACATGTTAGAAGTAAGTCTACTGTTGTTGGTTTTTTTTTTTTTTAAATACTCAAAATCCACATAACAGAATGAAATAGTTATTTCAATAAACTCCATACATGCAGAACCTCATTCTATGCTCTTGCATTTTCAGTATTATAAAATCAGTTCTAAGAATGATAATAAGCTAAAGTTGGCTAAAGTTGTCATAGTGGCTAGTAAGTACACATCACTGATCACCAGTTAAGAATTCTTTTTCTATTGTCCTCATATACTGTTTCTGCTGGTTTTAATAAATACTGTTTCGATCACAGTACAGATCATACATTAGACCAAAATGGTTCTGTGATTGAACATATTACCTTTTTTCAAGCAAGTTCTGATTTGCCTTGTCATGTAATGTTTTTCATTCACATTAATTCAGGGATTGAAATGTAGCATTTACACTTCCCATTCTCTGCCAATTGAATGTTCTTGGACTAGACCATAAGACCCTTGCACAGGTAAGTATTTTCTCTTGACTTCATTCATACTGCTGAATCCTTCACAACTCACCAAGGTAATGAAAGTTTTTGCAGTCTAACACTGTGAAATATTTTAAAGTTTGCTCATATTCATGGTTCCAGAAGCCATCTCATTCTACCTGACTTAGTCCATTCCTTAAAAAGAGGGAAAACAGTTCATTCATGCTCTGTCACAAAAACTGAGTTAAGTGGAATTATTGCAGCAGCAACTATACTAGGCACACAAGTATCAAAGAAAAAGACAGGCATATTGATAAACCATATTCATACTTATCCTTTATTTAACAGTGAAAAATTTTGCAATTCATAGCTGTTGACAATATTTGCATATTTAAATGTATGAATCTATTATGATTTGTATTTTTCTCAAGCACAGTGGACTTGCCTCAAATAAAAAAAATCTATCTTGTTCTTTTTCCTTTGTATTTTTGCTTTATTAACTTTAAGGTCTTAAGCTTTTGATCATAGATAACAATTTGTAAAATCAGTACCTTATTTAATATAATCCTTCTTGGGTTTATCTGTTTTTGAAATACACTTATATTTACTTTGAAAGTAGATCATGAATACAATTAAACATTTCAATGGAAATTGAAGATGTATAAAACAATCTTTAGATTTTCTCAATTTTTTAGCATTTGCTCCTATAAAACTATAAAACATTGATAGGTTATTTATTTCAATGTCTTTCTATTTTTAATTTTTATGGTTCTATAGTGATCTATATATTTCTATTTCAAATCTTTTTTTTTAATTCAAGTTTTCAAATGTCTTTCATACTGATCTTTAAGATCTATATAATTAGAAAATTAGTATTATTACTTCTGTATTGTAAATTAGTTGATACTCACAAAGAAAATTGTGATTGGTTTGTATATATTTTAAATTATAAATTGGCTAATATTATCTTGTTTCTGGTCACAGATTGCAAAATCCAGCACTGGATTACACAATCCTAACTAATGAAAGACTGAGTTAACCAAGGAACATTTTGTGCCTAATAAGTAATTTGAAACATGAGATCTGGCTGTTCTCCAAATTATCACCATATTCACCATTTCCTCTTTGTGAAATAACCAATGGTTTCCTTACTATACTGTCTAAAGTTATGATTTGCCTCTTACTTTTGTCATTTGGACTTAGATATGGTTTGTAATAGGCAGAACCAGCCCAATTCAATTAAAGGATTTTTAATGATTAAAATAGTCCGATTATTTTGTTGTTTTTTTCCTTTTTCTTTTTTTTTCAGGTGAAAGAAAAGAATTTTGTCATATTATCTAAAAAATCTAACATATGTTAAGTAACTTATGGTGACTAATGTGGAATTCTTACCTTTTGACCTCCTCAAAAGTAGGTAAAATTCATTAATGCTATTTTATACATTCAGAGATTGTGACACAAAGTGAAGTGACTCATGTAGAAAATGCATTCTAAAAATAGAATTCACACTCCCACTCCTACTCACTGTATCATAGGGGACTTGTACTAAATTATGTCAAAATATCCAGTCAGCAGGATTTTTTTATTTAAACGGTAATGATAAATATATTTAAATTATGATGAGCAGCAAACTTTTAAATTTAAAGTCAGACCACTGTAAACAACAGAAACGAAGTGCAGGCGTGTTCACACATCACAGGAAGACCCTCTAAAACCAACGAACATTTTATTTTCACATTGGTGTTAGTGCTACCAAAATTATGGTATGTGCTAAAATATGAAATTATGGTGAAATGACAGAGGTTAAGAGTTTTTGTTAGGACACGATTTTGCATTGGTAGAGTGAGTACTGACACAGCAACTTAACAGCTGATGTTCCTCTCTGACATATCCTTTTTATTGTAGTCTCTCATTACAGAGGGTTTGCATTTGGGTTATATCAGGATTGGGACTATCCAAGTACAGTTTTCTGACCTCTAATTATCTTCTCCATCTTTCTGCTGTTACTGGTTTCTTTTCTTAAGTGTATATTAAAAGTGTTTTGCTCAACTTAGCTTTTAAAAGCTCAAATATAAGATGTGTGACACCTGTTCAGATAGGCTATTTTACAGTCTGAAAGGGTGCCCTGTCTTCTGCAATGTTTCCTTATAGTCAGTATACTCTTTCCTTTACTCAAGATTATCCAGCTTAACCCTAAATAATCTCTTCTCTTTCCCACTGTCATGTTTATACCCTTCAATTACAAGCCAGTCTTGCTTCATTGATTACTGAGGTGTCACAGTGCAGATGTTGTGATGTAATAAAATTGCCTCCATTCTGAAAATTCTCTGGGAATAATAACTCCAAGGCACCATAAAAATATTAATGGATTTTTTCTTACAATATTTTTGGAGGTTGGTAAATAAATATTATCATTGTTACTTTACCAAAAGAAAAGCTAAGACAGTGAGGGTCAGATATTTGTTGAGTTCATCGAACAGAATTATTCATAACTTTGGATGGTGTGAACAAGACCAGAATCTGGCCCCAGGATCTTCAGTTACTGGCTCAAAACAGTCAGTGACATAGACAAGTTGAGAATACTTATTCTGCGGCTAATTCACAGGCCATTTTATCATGCTGTCTCCAAAATGACTCACCAGCAAGAAGGCAATTTTAAAAGAGTAGGAAGAAGTGGAAAAAAGAGACACCAACAACCAGTGTTGCTTTATCTTTGCAAAAACTGCCTCTATCAGAACATTTATGGATCCCTCCAAAAAAAATCTGAGATTTCTAAAATTGAGCATGGGGAGGGGCTTTGTTTATTTGTTTGTTTTCCTTTTTTGTTCTTATATATTCTCATTGCATTATGGAAAGTATAGCAAAAGTAATTTAAATGATCTTTGGTTAGTCTGAAATATTTTATGAACTGACTCAAAGCAAGAGATTAAATAGCATGCATGGAGCTACATAATCTGTTTATTTGCTTTTATTATATTTTTGACCAACACTTTGAGGTCCAGAACTTCTCCCTTGAAGAACAATTAGGTAGCTAGTTGTGGCAATTCAATGAAGACTAAAATTATGCATATAGACAGTGTCAGAAGAGGGCATTAAATTCAAGAATCTCCAGATTACTCTTCTCAAAGCAGAATGGAATTATTTGTTTGTCTGCAAACTATGGAGTTTCTGTACAATACTGTGGCATTATAGCACTTAATAAAACTACTTTGTAGTTCTTAAAATGAAAGTGTATGTGCAGAAAGGTATTGAGGGAAAGCAGAAGAGGAGGAAATAAAATAAGCATGATCTTAACATATTACAAGTATTTCTTTGCATTAGTTTTGCTACTGTTAGTATCTGCAGATCCTAACAAATTGTGTTACATTAATGTGTTACACTTGTAAAGTAGGAGACCAAAATATGTAGAGTATTGTTATGTTTTATGTTTGGATTGAAACCATCTACTTGGAAATTGTCGAGGTTTGGGCTAGACTGGCCACTGAGAAGAATGACAGATGCTGTCCCCCACCTCTTTCTCCAAGGAGAGGAGGGAGACAGAGAGACTTACGAGTTCAGAAAAAAACCTAAACTACTTTAATGAAAATATTAATAAATTAACAAAAAGAAAATAATGAATTATACAATATATACAAAACCATATCAAGCTCCCAGGATGACGATCACGTCACCAGCAGGCACAGGGGAAGTCCCAGACTGGACTCAGTGACAGACGGGAGCGGGATTCCAGATCTGGATTCAGAAATGCACGGGTCGGGATCAGAGGAAGGTGAACAGACAGAGTCCTCCTTGGAAGAAAGCGATTGAAGAAAGAGGGCTGACCCTTTGATCCCTCAGCTTTTATACTGAGCATGAGGCAGATGAGATGGAATACCCTGTTGGTCAGTTTTGGGTCATTTGTACTGTCTGCTCCTCCCCCCAGTGGCAAATAATCAAGTTAGCTGACCTTGGTTGTTATGGCAATAAGTATAAGCAAGAACCTCTCTGCATACCATTCCTTGGCATAAATTACAAACACAGGTCTTATCACTCTGAGAGTGAACAATGTCTGCACAATGTGCTGTAATTTCAACAGTTAGAAGAGGCCTACCGAAAAAGCAAAATTGCTGAACAGAAAATTGGTTCTGTTTTACCTCAAACCAGGACAGAAATAAAAGAAAAACAAAGAAAAATACTAATAATGACACACCAAATCCAGCAGTCCTTGATAAAATAAAAGTGACACTCATAAAAAAAGATCAAAATTGTAATCTAATCTATGAGCATCACAGTGGACACAATTAATTTGTCATCCCACGAGCCTGATTGATGACTGTTGAAGTTTGCATTGGTGACAGAAATACTGAACTATTGAACAATTTTCTTTGAATTAGGGCTCATACAGGTACATGTTGAAACTTCTGTGCCAGTCTAAACTAGAAGAAAGACCTTGACAATAGCAGAAATTACTTTTCTGGACATTTTTATCCAGACAGAAACAAGTATTCCCCCAAAGAAAGTAAAAGTCTGTCGATTACACAATTTCCTGACGTCTGTGAATCTGTTGCACCAACAAAGTCAGAATAATAAAGACGGTCTTTTTTTCCACTTAAGTACATATTTTCTTTTACAATCTTCTGTAATACAAGAGAAGTATTACGAAATACCAGGAATGTTGCCAGAAAACTCATAAATTGAGGATGAACTCCTCTGTGATGACTCGGCAGCCTACACACAGTTGTCTAATGCCACTTGAGATGGCTAAGGTACTGTGCCTGGCCTTCAGGTTCTGCTTCACAAAGGAACAGTTCTGCCATTAGTTCCAAGTCATGTTTGTCAGCCTTCCTGATACCTCTAATGTCCTATGACACCTCAAATGCCAATTAACACTAACATTTGGGTAAATGAATCAAGCTTGTTCTGTAGCCTGTACAAAAATTCCTGGCCTGAATGCTAAGTGCAATTTTGACTTCATGTTAGCACTAGTGTGATCATCATTGACTCAAATTGAGACACAGTGATCAACTCAGAACACATCATTTTGTATATAAAGTGATATGCTTATTTATTTATATATGTTGTTTTACATTTGTTTATAATGAGTTTCACTTATGAATGAATGTATTGTAGGGACTTTTCATGACTTTTCACAGACAATCCTTGTACTTATCATGAATAACACAGTATCATAAGCAAACTTGTCATTTCAGTGTTGTCAAAGGTGAAATCAGCATATCTCACACAGATTGTTGTGGACCTCCCCTGTGAACTTCCTCACTATGAAAATTGATCATTTATCCATATGTTCTATTTTCTGTCTTGTAACCATGCAGGGACCTTTATTCTCATCTAATGCCTGCTAATGTTTTTCTAATATTGTTTCCTTGTCAAAAGGCTTTTGGTAAACTAACAATACATTTCAATGGGATTGACCCTATTCTCAAGCTTGCTGACTGCTTGACAAGGTGAGCGAGGCAAGAATTCTTTTTCCAAAAGCTGTACTGATTTCTTCCAGTATTCTATATTTATGCACACAACAACTATTTCTGTTCTTCATCTACTAATTTACCTTGTACACATTAGTTTTACAGACCTGTAGATCATTGCATGTCGCATCAAACCTTTTCTCAGGGGAGCTGAATTTGTGTTTGTATAGTACATTTCCTACATATAAAGAAAGAAATATTATTAACTCTATAAGTGGAGCAAGCAAGCTGAAAAACAGCTACAATTAAACAAAGTTTAATACATAACATGAGATTATTAGGTGAAATGGAACCTTAATGGAGCCTTCAGGATCCTCAGTGCAGAGACATAATATGAACTGCTGACTGGACAAAATCAAACTTACATTCAAGATCTTATTACACTCTCTAGTTGAGAAACTTTACACAAATATTTTATCTGTTTCAGATTTCTAATAGCTTGCAATATGCAAGGTATTATTAATCTAAAGGTAAATGAATCATCACTAGTGGTTTTACAAATACACATTTTCCTCTCTGATGTCAAAGTAAAACACAGACCATTGCTCTGGATCAATTTTACTCTAGTCTTAGGAGCAAAGCCAAGTTAATCTGTACTCTACAAGGAAGAAGGACAAAAAAGAAACCAGGCTTGACACACAGGGTAACATATGCTAAGTGTCCTCTGATTCATTAGAAAGAGTCACAGTGTCTCCAGGAGGTGTTAAACTATACACATAATTAAATCTTGACAGGTTCAATTTTTTAAAAAATGACAGAACAAGAATTCATCTGTCTTGTGTGTTATAGAACTTCTTGTTAATCCAGACTTGCATTTTGAAAATGTACATTTTGGTGGGCTATTTGGCAATTCAAAAGCTAACTTCTGTTAGCATTCAAGTTTACATTTAGTTAATCACTCTTACTACTGTTATGCACCAAGGTCCTTATCAAGATTGAGACCTGATTCTTCCATGTACTGTGCTAATACACAATAAGATGCACTTTGTCTTTAAGAGATGGTATTATAAAGAGGAAGGACAGTACAAAGACAGGATAGGGAATTGAAGCTTAAATTAATGAAGAAGGGAATTAACTTTCTGTATCTTGAGATAGCTACAAACTGAGCATCTACATATGATTCATCCCACTTGGCTTTAGTCCCCCTGAAGTCATCTAGCTTAAAGCAGTTGTCCAGAATCCGTGTACTACCTGTAAAGAAAGATGAAGCTTATTTTAGATCCCTACTTACTCCATTTTCCCAAGTCTATGTTCACCAGGAGCAACTGAGTACACACTACTGTTTGCCTCCCGGTACTACTTGCCTGGTCACTTAGTTTGGGGGATAAACTGGATGTACCAGAACTGTCAACTTTTCCTTTTGTAGGAACCTAGGTTTGCCCATACAGAAGAAGAAGACGAAATGGAGTTCATTCATGTCCAAACCCATTCCAAATGTATGATAAGGACATGGTTACAGAACATTCTTAGATTTAGCTTGACAATATTCCAAATTTCAACAGTTTAGATGCAACCGCTGCAAATCACAGAATCACAGAATGATCAGGGTTGGAAGGGACCTCTGGGGATCATCTAGTCCAACCCCCCTGCCAGAGCAGGGTCACCTACAACAGGAATTTCAACTTTAAATTCCTGTATTTCAGTAGTTTGTCTTAAAAAATCGATCTTGCCTGTCCATAGCTTCTAAAAGTCATCATTTCACAACCAGACAAATTCTTAACACTAATTGTCTGATTATATGTTATATGCTTTGATTATATGTTGTATGCTTATTTGTTTTGGGTTTTTTTTGTTTTCTTGAACAGGTTAAAGGAAAGATATATTTCCTGTTAGCTTGCTCATTAGTCACTGAAGTACTAAGTGACCACTGGAAAAGGGTGCAAAAATAGACATTTTCAGTTTGATAGTTAAACGGAAATAAGTAAACCAAGGTACCTACTTCTGGAAAGAAAAAATATGAAAAGATTATTTCAGTTCAAAGTAAATTATTTTAATCATTAGGAAGCATTTAAAATATATATCTTTTGTAAGTTAGGCAATTTTAAAATGGAAAAAAAATAATGAAAATACAAAATGTATTTAATGATAACTAAAATATTTGGCACCTCTTGAGCGAAGCACTATTTTGACTTGGGGAAAAAAACAGATAAGTATTCATTAAGTAAGCCTATCCTTAGAAATAATGTTTTGAACATCACAATAGAGCTATTGACTAGAATGATCACATGTGAAGAAAGTAAAATATACTTCTATATGCCTGAGGAAAAAAATCACATTTCAGCTCACTGTGAAGCCAGAGCAACTCAATTGACAGTAGATCAGAATTTGGCACTCAGTTTGGGCTTTTTCAACCCCCAGTGGCATTTTTTATTTTTATTTTTAATTACAATTCTGATGAAAAATTTAATTCAGGAAAGTAATTATTTTGCTTGTTCCCTTGCCATCTGAATCTGTCATCTGACAATGGCTCAGCATATTCATCACAAGAGGTCAAGCATGGGTAATGAAGCAGTTACGAGCTCGCTGGCAACTACTTTGCCAGCATTGTTACTGAAATGTAGTCCAATCCTCTGATGACAATTGTCTATATTAGGGCACTGAATTTGTTCAGAGCCGCTCTCTTAGGTGCATCATCATCATTCTCAATACTGCTGCAAATGTTTTTCCTCAAATCAAACTATGAAGCCTTACTTTGTCTACATGTCAAGACAAAGTCTTTGACTCAAAGAGCATACAGATACAAGACAGAAAGAAAAATGGTTGATCTACTCATGCAATACTGAGGCATATTCAGCTTCAACTGTTTGTCATTTCAGAATCACTCAATCTTTTAATAATCAAAATTGTTTGCAGATCATTTATACTTATCTTCCTGAGTAATCTAATTAAAATAAACTTTTCGTTCTGCAGAAAGCAGGGAAAGATTAAAGCAGGACATATTTTTCTTGTAGGTCAAGTTGTAGTTTGAGA
Organism: Charadrius vociferus; assembly: GCF_000708025.1. NCBI lineage: Eukaryota > Metazoa > Chordata > Aves > Charadriiformes > Charadriidae > Charadrius > Charadrius vociferus. The sequence continues at coordinate 574,858 of NW_009648248.1, read as the reverse complement.
TAGTCCATGTAAGATACAGATTCAGCAATGATCTCCTCTGAGCTGAGGACAGTACAGAAAGATAACCTTTTTATTCCCTAACACTACTATTCTTCTGAATGCTACTTTTGCTAAAATAGTTTTGAGGGATATGTTACTTTTACAGAGACTTTGTAGTCTAAAGCTTATGAATCCTATACATGTAGCTGTGTAACAGCATTTACTAAGATTCAGATTTTCTTTTGGACTTCTAACCTCCAAAAATTGAGGTACTTTTAAATGAAGTTCTTAGATTCTCCTGTATTATTAGTGATAGTCTTGGAGGGGAAAAGACCATTTGAAAGACAGTGATAGATCATCTTTAGCGCCTCATCTGAGACAGTATCTGAGTTACCAGTTTTACTTCATCTTTTGTGAATAGTGATATATTTATTGTGTAAGTGCTACAAAGTGACAATTCTACATTAATGCTGATTCTAACAATAATGGTTTTATTTTTATTTCATTATTTGTTTATCAGAGTATAAACGTATTTTATTTCATATTATGCATATAGTAATGGGTCTTATTTTGGTTACAACTAGTATTCTATGCAGATGACCAAGATGCTTAGAGTATAAAATATACTTAGTGGTATACTATATATTTAAAATATACTATATATTTAAAATATACTATATATTTAGTGGTTTCATTATCTCTTCATCTTGGCAAAATATAAACAAAATATCCCTCATGGGAAATAAAAAATTATCTAATACTGTTCCTCTTTGAGTTCAGTGACAAACTCTCATTGATTTCAATGAAGGCAGAAAAGGTATATAAAAAAATTGTCTTTTGTTAAAACTTTATACATCTCTTTCTTCAAAATCTTATGTGCTATAGTCTACTACCCTTCAAGAAAGCAGTGTTAGGAGTTATGGTTATCAGGCATGACAATGTAGTATTTCCCTGTTCTTGATGAGTGCAGGCCATTTTCCTTTATGTTTCATGATGCTTCAACTACACTATCAGCTTCCTCAGAAGACTGAAATAACTAGTCTCCTATGCAAGTTTCTCTTCTTCTGGGAAACTGGTTATATAATGCTGAAAATGTCAGACATAATTAAGATGAATGGTTGTGTACCCAACTAAATGAATTTTATCTTCGCAAATTTGACATTTTTCCTATACTGTTCATGAGTCTAATAGGAAAAAATCAAATGTACATCTTCTTAGCAGGAGTCAGAGACAGAATAAAGTACACAACATTGTCAAATAACTGCTAAAATGGCAGAAGTCTGCAAACCTCCTTCAGATATAATCCTTTCCTTCCAGTCCTTTCAACATAAATTTTGAAGGAACAAATTTTGTTTTATGACTGAAATGTGATTTATATGAGAAATTTTGTCAGATTTCCTCATTTATAGAAGATAGTAAAAAAATTACATAGATTCTCAGTTACACTAACAACTCATTAAAAAGTCCAAGAAAGCATAATCTGATTCTTTGTTCGTTTTAGAGATAAGTGAATAAGACAAAAAATAATACCCGCTGCTATTCTTTATTTTCTCTTTTCACCACTTTGCCCCAGCAACCTTTAAAATCTTTTTGTGGCTTTTTCTTTTTTTTTTTTTTTTTTTTTTTTTTAAGAACTAGCAGCTAATCCACAGAATCACAGAGAATGGTCAAGGTTGGAAGGGACTTCTGGAGATCTAGTCCAATCTTTCTGCCAGAGCAGGGTCACCTACAGCAGGTTGCACAGGATGGCATCCAGGCGGGTTCTGAGAGTCTTCCGAGTGGGAGACTCCACAACCTCTCTGGGCAGCCTGTTCCAGTGCTCTGATGCCCTCAGAGTCCCTCCTCATGTTTAGATGGAACTTCCTATGTTCAAGTTTGTGCCCATTACCTCTTGTCCTATCACTGGGCACCACTGAAAAAAGACTGTTCCCATCTCCCTGGCACTCTCCCTTTAAGTATTTATAAGTATTGATAAGATCCGCCCTCAGTTGTCTTTTCTCTAGACTAGAAAGGCCCAAGTGCCTAAGCCTTTCCTCATAAGAAAGATACTCCAGTCCCTTAATCATCTTAGTAGCCCTTTGCTGGACCCTTTACAGCAGTTCCCTGTCCTTCTTGAACTGAGGACCCCAGAACTGGACACAATACTCCAGATGCAGACTCACCAGGGCAGAGTAGAGCAGGAGGATAATCTTCCTTGAGCTGCTGGCCACACTCTTGTTGATGCACCCCAGGATGCCATTGGCCTTCCTGGCCACCAGGGCACATTGTTGCCTCATGGTCATCCTGTTGTCTACCAGGACTCCCAGGTCCCTTTCCACAGAGCTGCTCTCCAGCAGGTCAGCCTCCAACTTGTACTGGTGCATGGGGTTATTCCTCCCCAGAGGCAGTACCCTACGCTTGCCCTTGATGAATTTCATTAGTTTCTTCTGTGTCCAACTCCCTAGCCTGTCCAGGTCCCACTGCAGGGTGGCACAGCCTTTTGATGTGTCAGCCACCCCTCCCAGTTTTGTGTCATCAGCAAACTTGCTGATGGTACACTCTATCCCTTCATCCAGGTCATTGATGAATACATTGAACAGGACTGGACCCAGTACTGACCCCTAAGGGTTTAGTGATGGACTTGGCAGTGTTATGGTTATAGTTGGACTCAATGATCTTAAAAATGGTCTTTAAAATGGTCACAGTATGACTGACAGACTCAACTGGAGAAGTGGGTCCCCATAATAAGTATTTAAATTCTACTCTTTAAATTTTTAATGTAGAAATCTTCATTGAACTTAATGAAACCCAAGAAGTTATTCAAGAAACAAACACAAATGCCACAGCATAGAGTCAGCATTTGCCAGGTGGTCTGTGGTACTGGCACATGTACTCAACCTTGGTATGTGGTCTCATGGAGATAACTGAATTGAACCTTTCTTTGCCTCAGTGGAAGATTCCACGACTCTGATGATCCATGGTGGATCGTTATATGATACCAACTCATGTGTCTGGACCATAGAGGGGTTTTGGCTTTTTTTTTTTAATATCTAGCATTAGATTGAAATGGTCATGCTAAATCATTTTGGGCTCTGTCCAGTGATCAGGAAGAGAAGACGCATACAGAGATTTTATAATTTAATAATGCTTTGAAGTGGGTGTAGCTAAGAATGTGACTCAGATGTTAACAGCTCTTTCTGTTAGATTCAGAGGCTCTAGTTCCTGCACATGATCCAGCAAGGACCAGCTGTATTCATAAAAGTACCTCAGAATTAGCATACTGCTCAATACTGAAAACTTTTACAGTAAAAAATATTGGTAGATGACAATATAAAATATTTATAATCAGCTGTCATCTTGATTTCACATCAAATAGATCTCATAAGTGTTTAGGATCAGCCCCAGGCTCTGTCTCTAAACTTTTGTTAGGAATAATCAGTGTCTCACACGCAGAAACATTAAGAGGTTTTTCAATTGCTGTAATGCGTGAAGTAGCATACTTTATTTTTTTAATCTTGTTTCTAAGAATTATAGAATAAAATTAAGGCAAGATTATAAAGCTAAAATTTAAATAAGTGTTGAACAGACTGCTCAAGGAGGTTATGGGATCTCCATGACCGTAGGCTATTAAGAATAAGTAACACAAACAAGCTTTCATACAGCTGAACAAGATTTTACCCTGGAACAAGAGGATGGACTACCTAGCTTCTTGAGGTCCTTTCAAAAGCTAATCAATATGGTTCTGACATGTCATGTAGAGAAGCAAAGAAATATAAAGCACTTCTTGATTCCCTGACAGGGCTGCAAACCTGCAGACTTCAGGGCATTGAGGAGAACAATGTCTCTGGGTCAGCAAGTTGTTGTGAAGAAGCAAATAACTATCACAGCTATAATTTAGTTGCAGGCTGCTTCCTCCCTAAAGCAGAAAAGAAACAGAAAATTTATTACAATTCTGAATCAACACTAGTCCCCTAGCTCAGGCCTGAGCTCTAGACATATCCTCATTGCTGAAAGAAACTTTGATGTTGCAACCTATCCCCTAGAGTGAGTGTAAGGGGATTGAGGATACGTTAAACAATGGCTATATATGGCCTTATAAAAGATGAGAGTAGATACTTGACTACATCTGAAATCAGATTTATGGAGATGGATGATTAGGAATTAGGATATGTACAGACGGTGTCAGGTATGGTTATGATAAGGTGAAATGGCTTTTAAAATTGATAGGGCCATAACCAAACAACGTATGTCCAAAAGGGTTAAGAAAGTAAGGAGAGAAATTGAAGAAGCTTTGGCAGACATTTTTTATATACTTCTGCTCTTCAAAATAGATCAAGTGAAATCTGAGAGGACTGGAGAGTAGCCAACATAATGCCATTATTTTAAAATGGCCTAAGGAGAGACAAGGGAGGTAAAGACTCACTAACTCATTGGAATTCTCACAGGATATGGCTGTCAACCTAGACAAAGGAGATATGCACATCGCATGCACTTTCAGAAAATGTTCAGCAAAATTCTGCATTGTAGCTGCTCTCTCGGTTACAAAGTCAAGAAATGAATTAAAAGCAGACATATGAAACTGAATGGAGTAAACCAGCTATAATAAATGCATACTGAAAATAGAAAATAAAGTTAATGAGGATGTTTTTGACCAAGAAGGCTGGTTTTAAAAAAAAATGTATAAATGAGAAGTGACACAGCTAGACTGCTAACAGCACTTCTCCTTTCAAAGAGTCTTCCCAAAGGAGGTTACTTGCTTGAGATTGACTTGTTAATGTAGCTCCTTTCAAGTTTGACATGTTTGTAACACTATTGTTCTACCTGCTGCTGTCAAAGCTCCCTCCACCATACCGCCCTTCTTCACTCTGTTAAAATAGGTGAATTTTCATGCTTATGAAAACATTTTCCTGTCATCCCCAGAAAAGAATTACTCTTTGTTTGCACCATGGGGAGCTGCAGCACAAGGTTCCCACACTGTCCTGTGAGACTAGGGAGAAAAAAAATAATTCTTTATCTATAGCTATTCAGTCCGTGACAACTTTATTGAGACTACTAGCAACAGAACAATTTTATAGGTGAGGGCTATGCCATAGGCTGAGGTCACAAATAAGTGTTACAAATAAGTATATTCCCTTGAATTGTTATCTAGCAACAACCTTTGGTAACAAGTCAAGCTAGATTTAGATTAGTAGGAAAGAAATAAAAGGCTCTGAATATGATTACTAGTTCCCTGAGCCATCCAGTCTTACTACGATTGTTATTTATGTTTCTAGGCTGCTTTTAAAGATGGAAGAGATGAGTAAAAAACTCCAGAGGGATATATCAAAAGCTTTTATACCTAGAGTTGGTATCACCAGCCCTGCTTTCCAAATATAATAGCAACAAAGGAAGGAATTTATTATTTACTCAGTATCTTCTATAAAATTAACAAGGGACTGTATAAAATACTGTTAATAAGATCTGAGATTAACATGGGAATTAGTTTGGGATATTTTGTGATGTTAGTACAGTCAGAAAATGCTAAGAAATATTTTTAAATACTTAAAAACTTTTATTTGTTTTCAGTCTTGTTTTACTAAATGGAGGATATCTTCAGCAGTGTCCTCTTTTCCCTTGAAAAAAAAATATTTTTTCCATTGAAAAAATACTTGATATTTTTAAAGTGATTTTAAATATTTTAGCTAGTTTTCTGTTCTGAGATGGCTATCTGTGCTTTATATTGGTAACACCCTTTTTGAGGATGGGTGTAAACTGCTTAGAGAATCATGGTTTTGTGCAGGTTTTCTTTTAATAAGTAACAGGTTATATGGTACCTTTGCATGTTCTAGTCTCCATCTTTGTGAATTATAGCATTATGTTTCTATCAGAAACTCTAACAAGGTCAAACAAAAATATGATATGATATGATATGATATGATATGATATGATGCAACATAAATCAATTCCCATTTCAATGACAAATGATATGTTCTTCCATTTCATCTGAAGAAACTGTATTAGTGGCACCAGCTTCATTGATCTGCAGAGATGCATGATTTTTTTTCTCTTGGCACCCTACTCTCCATAGTGTTTTCAGCATAGTAGACCTGTGTAAGTAAGAAATTCTTTGATTCATTGGATGAATCAAAAAAAAATTCAGGAAAATTGTGTATCTAAAATTAAATATTTCAAATATTTTACCAAAATTAACCCCCTACCCAAAAAGTCATTTTAGACTTAACAGGAATATTTAATTTCAACAGAAATGAACTCTTGTGTTAGTTTGACATAGTTTCTTTATTTCACATTTTACAATATTTTGAATCAAATTAGAACCTTAAATCCAGAAGAATACCAAGAATCCAGTCCACCTAACTTATATGAAGGTGCCTAAAGTAGGAGATTCCCTATATAGATAGCAGAGAGTGCTAAATACTGTGAAGTCTCTGTAAGGAAGTCAAATCCGTCTTAGAGACCTGAAAGGAAACATATGTTTGGAGGTCTGGGTTTCCCAGTACACTCAATCCATGGCCTGGAACACAAACTACAGTGCAGAAGATGTGAGTTCAAGTCTTACTTGTTATTGAATCTGTGTGTACATTTTTATTAAACCTCCAGAAGGTGATAGTATTCTATTATCAGGTATTGTTACCAGTACCGTCTTTCACATTTTATAGCATTGAGCACTAACCATTTAGGAGACTCAGTACCTGTAGTAAGTGATCTTATGGTCACATTTTTCCCAGCAGGAACTACTGGATACTGTCAAATTATCTTTAATAATTTGGTTATTCATTTGGCATCCAAATAAAAGCAAGTCTCTAACTAAAATTTGGTCTAAGGTATATGTTCTTAACCTTAAAAACTGAGTTCTGAGTTCTCAAAACTGACTTTAAACAATCCAAGGACAATTATTTTAAGGAAAAAAAATAGTAATATTTAAATCAATAAAAATAAAACCATTGAGAAAATATAACTCAAAACTGAGTAAGAACAATCACCTACTTGCAAAATAAATGTATGTGACACAACTTTTAATTTGTCTTGAATCAAACAGTTTCTTGTGGGGCTGTGTATGTGCTGTACACATGCAAGTATAGTTCTATGGTCCTCAAAAGTCTTCTCCACAAAAAACACCCCATCTCCTGCATGTTTAAGGACTCTGTCTGTCAGAAGTTTATTCACATTACCATCAAGACACGATGTTATAGTGGGTGTAGTTGGCAAAGCCCTGGCAGTGAGGGGCTGCATGGTGACCTCTGTGAGGAGAGGCCGGGGCTGCCCCGTGCCGGACACAGCAGATTCCAGCCGGCTCCGACTGATGGGCATGGATGGGCCCCACAGCCAAAATCGTGGTACCTCTGAGAAAGCATATTTAAGAAAGGGAGAAAATACTACAGAGAGAGGAGGAGGGAACAAAAACTGTGAGAAACGGCCCTGCAGACAACAAGGTGAGAGAAGAAGGAGGGGCAGGAGGTGCTCCTGGTGCTGAAGCAGAGATTCTCTTGCAGCCTGTGGAGAAGACCACAGTGGAGCAGATATCCATCCACACTGCAGCCTGCGGAGTGCCCCATGCCAGAGCAGGTAGATTTCCTGAAGGACTGTGGCCAATGGAGACACCATGCCAGAGCTGGGGAAAAGTGTGAAGAGAAGGAAGTGGCAGAGAGGAGCTGTTATGTACTCCTTGTTATGTGTCACTTGGGGTGGGGAAGGAAGTAGAGAAGTTGAGAATGAAGGAGTGAAGTTGATCCTGGGAAAAAGGGTGAGGGGTGAATTGTTGTTCTAACTTGTCTTTGCCTTTCACTATCCAAATCTATTTTAACTGACAAGAAATTAAATTAATTTTCCCCAATTTGAGACTGGTTTGCCTATGACAGTAAATGTTAAGTGATCTCCCTGCCCTTGTCTCAAGCTTTGTCACCTTATTTTTCCCCCAGTCCTCTTTGAGAGGGGGTGGCTGGGTAGGGATCTGGCAGTCAGCCAAGATTGGCCCACTGCATCCATACATAGCTTAAAGAGAAAGTCCTCTCCTGTCGAGAGAGAAGCAACTCTGAGCACATGAACAGGCAGACAAAATGACTCCCTGAAGCATTTCTATCTCTCTTCATTGTCCCTAGAGGGAGCTAAGATTAAACAATCAATTTATAAAGTCTAAGGTCAGGTGAGATGAATTCTGCTGTGCTTGGCACAATGAAGGTTAGAAAGGGAACAGAGACAAAATTAGTAAAAAAAAAAAAATGCTTCAGATTTACCTGGTTAGATATGGTGTTATTTTCCTATCTCTGATGAATATCATAAGATTAAATTAATTAAGCTGTGTGCCAGGTTTTGCACTGAGAAGTATTAAAAGAAGTAATAAATAAATCAGCAGATGAGACCTTCAGTCAGAGAACATATGCTACACACAAGACATTGGGGAACCTTGACCAATAACTGAAAGGTAAAAGGTCCCTCAACTCCAAGCTCCTGCATTGAATAGTAAAAATAAGAGTAGCTTGTGCTTTTTAAAATAGATACATCAAATACTGAAGTTAACGTTGCACTCAAACAGAGGATTCATCTAAAAATGGAAAACATAGTCTCACTTCTATTTCAGTCTGTCTTTGTCATTAACTCCTCTCACTAAGCACAGGTATTTTAGGAATCTCACACTACCACTCACGTAGTTATTTACTTTTTGACCACCGGTCAACTCCAAATGAGAAAGATCATAAAGGAAGTTACGTTGCTTTGCTTTTTTTTTCTTCATTTGTTTAAAAGAGTTTCTCAAGGGACAATTTGTAATGCTTTCTGACCCACAGTTATTATGTCCGTTTGCTTTCTTCTAATTAACAGAGATAGCCCTGTGTTTTGCACCCAGTTTTCAGATCTGTCTTCCCCTGAAGATCAATTCCCCAGCCATGAACTTTACTAATAGGAAATCCTAATTCAACAATGTTGCAATACCAAAATGAAAACAATGGAAGAAATTATGAAGACTTTGTAAAGAAACCCATATTTCAAATAGTGTACTTCATCACTGTTACACACAGCTTCTAAGGTCTAACTATTAAAAAAAAAAATGTTTCTTTTTAAAGGATGTATTTTGGGTATTTACCCCCAAAGAACTAGAATAACAGAATTTTCTCTCTTTACAGTTTTTCTTCAATGTGTTAATATTGGTTTATAACTCATTCATAAACATGAACTGTGTGTACACAATACAGAAAAAAATACAGAAAACCTCTTCAGCCATAAATATATATATTATAAATCATTAATTCCCAAATAGTAGTCTTTCGTGCTTGTATGCTTAAAAATGTATCTGAACTTCAAACATGCACTCTACAGTATTCTAACCCTTGGGAAAAATACACTGACTTTTCATTTTGATAAGATATTGAATATTACAATTAAAGTAATGGCATAATGATATCATATTTATTGAAATGGAAGCACTGAACTGCAAAAAAAAAGAATTAGAAGACAGCAATCACCGTGGGGATTTGTGTCAGGTATTTGTTTTGTTTTGTTTTCAGCTGCAAAAGAAAAAATATCTAAATACTCATGGTGTTGAATTGCTTAGGAAGAACCAATAAAGGGACTTGACGTAATATAAAACAAACATCGCAGATTTTTCATAACCTATAAATTACAATGAGACATAAGAAAAATAAAAGCACTTTAAAATATTATTTCTCAGCACTTCAACGCACTGCAATTTTTTGTTTTGCCTTGTGGCAATTCGTAATATGTAGTAATCTTATAATTTAAACTAAGCACTAGATACTGAGAGGTCATGTCTGTCTTTTTTTTTTCCCTTACCTAGTTCAAGTAGAACTTGAAAATTACCCCTCAAGGTTATTTCTCCCCTAGCTTTTTCATATTCCTAATATGAAAATAAGAAGAATTTTAGATTTCCTATTTATTGTCTTTGAAGAGTATTTATGAATACTGGCACAGAATTGCCAAAAGTCTCTGGCCAGAATGATTAGAAAGAATCCTGAACAATGCTAATCTTCTGTGGCTGTCATCCAGCCCCTTCTCAGTCCTAAAGTACAGACTTCATATATCTTGACTGTGCCCCTGAATGTTTTCAGTTGGAGCTTTGACTTCTCAGTTATTTGAATGGCAGGCATAAGGCTTTTCTCCACCAAACTAAAAGGTCCATGTGAGCTATAAGGAACTTCTGTATCCTAATAACCCCCATGAAGTATTAGAAGATGCCAGACAACATGTCATAGGGCAATTGGGTATCAAGGTGAGTCAACAGCCAGCTGAGCATTATGTAATTTTATTTTCTTTTTTTTTTTTTTCAGTGATAATAGTAAAGAAATTGACTTAATCCTTTTTTCAGGAAGCAACTAAAGGTCACTCAGATTGAAAACAGAACTCAAGAAAGCCTATAAGCTGTTCTGTTCTTTGTTAGCCATTAAATAATTTTACTAATCTTGCCTCCAATGGAATGAATCAATTCCTCCTTTATTTATACACCAAACATTTAAACTTAAAAAAAAATTTTTGAAAGCTCATAAAGTTCACCAAAAAAAGACTGCACTAAAGAAATACCATACTTTGAAAATAAAATATAGAAGTGAATTTCACATAGAAGTGAATTTCTGTAGAATATAGAACCCACTGCTTCATTTGTCCAATAGGCTTAACAAAACTAGTAATGTCCTATATTAAAAGTACACTGATATTCATTATATTCTTACAAAATAGGCATTTCCTACATAGCTATAAAGTACAAAAACCAACCAAACAAACAAAAACCCACAAAAAAACAACCAACCCTCCAAAAAACTCAAACCGGTTTAGGTATTTCTAGATGTTATATAGATAGAACTAATTTTATTTCGGAGCTTGTTAAATCTCTAATAGCTGAGTTTTGGACAACTAAAGACATTCATGCAGTCATTTCACTAAGTTGCAATTTTTTTCCAAAAGTTATGTATTTTTCTTCTTATTGCTCTTATTGCTGTCATATTTGTCTGTGCTTATCATAAAGCTTTTGTAAAAAGTGAGTCATTTATAGTTCATTGTAAATAGCCACGTCAGTATTTTCTGCTATGGCAGGCTGTTCTACAATGTCAAGTCACCCTCTCCTATGACCTTTCGTAAATCTTATCTTCTGTATACCTTAGATGTCTACTTAAATCATCCTGAACATCAGCACTTACGTACAAGGCCAGCCCATCATCTGAATGTGAAGCTGAGCATATCCCACAGAGTCTTACACATCTCAGATGTGAATGACAGAGGAAGTGGGAGATGTAACTGTTGTCTCTTTCAAGCCTTTCAACTCTTGCTCTAGCAGTGCAATTCAAAGGTTTGGCTCGTCATCTGCTAGTCATACTTAGCTCCTCCAGAGTACATCCGCCTCTTCAAAATATTCACATGCCTTGACAGAAGATTCATCCTTTATTTAAGCGAACAGCAAATAAAAGTATTGGCACGCAACTAATCAAATGGAAAAATAAAGAGTTCAGTCTTCCAGCAGCTTGAATCCAAAGATTACTAGCGATGGCTTTCCTTATATAGAATTAGTCATACATATCCTCTTAGATGAGTTTTCTACTACAGATTTTCATCTTTTTCATCTCTCTTCCAATATTTTGCTTCAATTACATGCATGGAAAACTTCTTACCTTCATCATTATTTGTTGCTTTTAAAAACTCCAGCTGCAAGCAGCTGGTTGGTTAAATGGATGTATAAGGAGTTCATCATATTTGTCATTCATGTCCTACCAGCATATATACTTCATGTTTCACAGACTGCTAGAGGACAGCTTTTAATTATTTTTTTTTTAACTTGGACGAAAATATAAAACAGCCTTCTTGTCTTTCAAGCATAGGCTTCTATAGCACAGCTGTCATTAATACGTCAATTTGCAATACATTTGGACTAAGACCGTAACCACATCAATATGAAAATTTGATTCATATTCTTCTGACTGCTCTTTTCCTATTGCAGGCACAGCTATCAAACAACATTCTGTAACCAAGTAAGCTTTATCAGGTAAAAACATATACACTCAATTGAAATCAGTAATATATGAGAAGATTAACTAGTAAAAAAAGAAATTCATTGCACAATAATGTGGTTGACCTGAAGAGGAGAAACAGGCAGACACAAAATACATAATAGTGTGGAAGAAAGAGAAACCATCTGGAAAACTCTGGGAAAAGCTGGAGCGATTTCCCATTTAAGCTTAATGAGTTGCTTTTAAATTTAAACCTACTTTCAATTAAACTTCAAATTGAGAAATATTTTCAATAATTGCCCAGATTTTCAGAGACAATAGAGCCTACACATTTTTTTGAGCAAATAATCACTGAATGAAAAAAACTGTCTTTCTTTTAGAGACAGTACAGAGTTGAAGGAGTAATTAGTGAAAATGAATTTGTATTAAAGTGGTGGGTTGACCTTGGCTGAACACCAGTTACCCACCAAGATGCTCTATCACTCCCCTCCTCAGCAGGATGGTGGGGGCGGAAAATAAGATGGAAAAGAAACCCATGGGGTGAGATAAAGGCAGTTTAATAAAGCAAAAGCAAAGGCCACGCAGAGAAGCAAAGGAAAACAAGATTTTATTCTCTACTTCCCATCAGCAGGCGATGTCCAGCCACTTCCTGGGAAGCAGGGCTTCAGTATGCGTAGCAGTTGCTCCAGAAGACAAATGTTGTAAATAACAAATACCCCCCTTCCTCCTCCTTTCTCTTAGCTTTTATTGCTAAGCAGATATCGTATGGTATGGAATATCCCTTTGGTCAGTTGGGGTCAGCTGTCCCGGCTATGTCCCCTCCCAAGATCTTGCCCACCCCCAGCCTACTGGTGAGGGTGGGGAATGTTGGAGGGACAGCATTGATGCTGTGCGAGCACTGCTTGGTGGTAGCCAAAACACTGGTGTGTTATCAACACCATTCTAGCCACCAATACAAAGCACAGCAATATGAGGGCTTCTATGGGGAAAAATAACTCCACCTCAACCAGACCCAATACAATTAAGAACACTGGAACAAATTAAAATAAAGCCAAACCCAAGATGTTCAAAATTAAAAGAGAAAATGTTCAACAATCTGAAATGGTAATTAAAATCATTGAGAATGTGGAGTAACAGAGCTTGACTTTTCAAGGATGCTTAGAGTTTCCTAAAGATAAATGTCATAATATTATCAAGTATCTGTATTGCAGTGGGATGGATTTGTCTTCTTTCTTTCTTATCAGCTCCTATGTTCCATTCTTTTAAAAGCAGGAGTTGATAAAGTGAACTTTTCTGGAGTCGGGGGAGATTGATTCTGCTGGAAAAGAAATATATGTCCTGGGGAAAAAAAAGGACCAGAACTAGCAAGATGTGGGCAAGTGAAAAGGATCACAGCAATAGCGAGAGCAACTCACTTTCAAAGAGATTGCCGAGAGGAACAGAGAAAAAGCACCTAAGTCTTAAAGGTGATAGAAAACAGGAATTTCAGGGTTGATAGCAAATTATTTATGTCATTTCATGATGTCAGGAAGGTATTATAAGATGGAGAAACTGAAAACTTTATACCTTCCCTTACAATCAGGAAAATTATAATCTGAGCCATTATATGTCTGTAAGTTTGATCTCAGTAAGATTCAAAATCCTGGACTGTAGAGAAGATTTTAAAGAAGAAGGTAATACATGGAGGTATACAGAAACTGGAAGAAAGTGCAACACATTTAGAAAGGTGAATCATAACAGATTAATATCATAAAATTCTTCAAAAAAATTATTTTTTTTCTGGAGGAAAAAGAAAGGAAGGTGAAAAACACCATCAACCGGAATTTCAGTAATTTTTTTAATGTGACATAACATGGGAAATATTAGTTTCATATGGAGAAAAAGGTCAGAGAGTAATAGAGGAATTATAGAGTGAATAAACAGCTTGTAACAGACAGGATGTAAATAGGTAATACTAAACAGGAAAAGTATCACACTGGTTAGAGTGATCAAAGATCAGCACAGGGATCAATCTTATTTAATAATTTCAGTAGTGATCTTGGCATGGATATTAGAAACATAATAATGAAGTTTGACAAAGACCCTTTGTTGGAAACATCATAAAGCAGCAGTTAAGGATATTGTGGAAAAAACTTGTTGACCTTCAGAACTGCAGTAATAGAAATGAAATTAAATGTGTGTGGTGCAGATGCGAAGTCACACACTTTGTGCTTAATAAGCAAAAGGTTTCGTCAGCAGAGTTATCAGCTGGAAATTGAGAAGGAAGAGAAGGACAAGAGTTCGATCATAGAATGTCTGTGAACTACCGGTATTTTCCATCTGTGAAAGAGAAATGCAAGTGTAAGACACATCAGTTGATAAATTTTTCAGCAGAATTAAGGAAATGTTCCTTCTATCAACTATATTCATCAGGGTACAGTCCTGGTCAACCAGGTTTGAGAAAGAAAGAAGTCAAAGGGAATCAAACAGAGGAAAGAAATAATGCAACGAAGGGAATGGAAAGTGTGTGCACAACGGAAGAGAAAGGAAACTTGGCTCATTTAACCTAGTAAATGAAATCTAAGAGTTGCAGGTATGCCACACAGAGGTAAGATAATCATTTAAGCCAAAATAAAACAGTGCCAAAACCAACCAAACAAAAAAAGCAATCAAAACCATCTGCTTTTAACACAGAGATTTCTGTCTTTATGGAAAGGATAATAGTTTTTAATGTTAGATCAAGGAGCTAGACTCAACGAATTAAGCTATTCCTTCCAGATTTGAGTTTTCAAATGGAGAATCTGTAGAAATTTGAAACTATGAAATAAAATCATACTGGGTATGTGTATTTAACCACAACTGTACAGCAAGAATGATAATCAGTTTTATATACTGAGTATGTGGAAGTTCTAAGTATATTTTAAGTCATGGTTTAAGCCTTAAGTAATAGTAGTATCCATGTTGAGAACTTAAGTAAGAGATCAGAAAGGCATAGACTTTTGACAACCCTCTACAATGAATTCCAATCACACCAGGCATATTAAATAAGCTTCAATTGAAAAAGCTTTTTTAGATTGTGTTCCATGAACACCTTCAAACTTTTCATTGAGGAATGCACCTTTTTAATTCACTTAATTTTTCTTTATATTTTCTATGAGAAGAAAGCTAGAGAAGTAAGTCAACAAGATATGTAATGACTTTATGAGCAGAGCCATAAAGAAGGTCTGAGGGGGAAACAGTCACCTCAAATAAGTTTATAGTACTAAAACTATTCCTTTGGTAAAATTATTCAAAATGTTAAGCAATGCATTATTAACTGTATTCTGCTGGGTGCTACAAAAAAAACATTCTTCTAGTAGAAATAATGTTACCCACAACACACCAGTCTATAAATTGCAACCAGCTTTGTGAATGGTTATATGATTTGGGAAACATGAATCCATGCTGCAGTGAGTGAGTTATTTTTTGTTTTTATGGGTTTGCTGAAAAATGACTGCATGAAAAATACAGGTGGAAATAAATTGAGTCATAATGGCTTAATCTTATGGGATTGTCATGACAGCCAAAAAAGCTATGGGAGGGGAAGACAAGGTCAGAAAACAACATTTTGCTAAATTTGCCAAATATTTAAATAAGTCAGGAAATCTCAGTGTATGTTTTACTGGAATACCAAATACATTCAAGTTATTTGCGTGATAGTCTTCTGCTTAAATGTATGGAGTACATCTAGCTCATTTAGGTGCCAGTTTACCTCCTTTGATCCTTAAAGGAAAGGCAAAACTGTTGTGGAAATAAGGTATCCTTGGTTCAACTCTATTTCCTATTTGGTTCCATCTTGTCAAAATAGCTTTCTATTACTTTCCAGAATCAGGACCTTTGATATGTCCTTCTGGTCTAAACAGAACAGATACCTCTAAGAGGCTGAAGTCTGAAAGAGAGCATTGGACAAAGGATTCAAGTGAAAGCTGAATGTACATTAAAGGCAGTAGGCTAGGACTGGAAAAAAAAAAGGCATGATAAACTTGCCTTATAGATGTTCCCAAGTAGATATGGTACCAAGGATATTTTTTTAACACATACATTTTTAAAAAAAAAGAGCCAGGAAAAGGAATAATGTGCACAAGATTCTGTTGATGTAACCCTTTGCTTTATGTGTTCTCCATCTTTTGAGTGAAATAATAGACATAGTTTTGTTTTGAAGATACTGCTACAAATTTTTGAATGCATAATCCTAGCAGGAGGCAAGAACAGTACTTTGTCCAATAAATATCAGCTAACCTGCAGGGAAGATCACTGCAAGATAAGATCTCGGACTAGGAATCTCTTGTGCTTGGGACTTCTGAGACTGAGCTTGAGTTGTTGGAGGAGTGGAGAAAAATAGGAGCAGGAACAAGCCCGTTAGATTTATTTTATTTTATTTTTTTATCAGTAATCAGTCCTACTGTCCAAGATCAAACCACAATCAGTAGTTATAATTTGGCATCTATATATATGAATATATGTATTTTAAACATGTTTATCTGACTGAATGTATATCGTTCATCTCTGAGCTAGTCAGCATAGGCTCCTTTCTATATATATAGTGGTACTTCTACTTGAAAGCAGAGATCTAAATTGTATTAATCACATCATAAAAGCAGTTACTATTTACTTGACTTCAAAAGGACTATAGACTGATAGACTCTAATATAAGTATTAATATTTAGTCATATCAGTCCCACTGTTGTAGACCTTTGTGTTCAAACCTTGAAAAGGCCAGTATTTTTCTAACACACCTTTATTCAATCATATTTCTCCGTTAATACTGTAAAAATTTATGCTCTAAGTTCTAACAATCCCTGCCTCAGCTTTTTACATAAAACAGTGTAATTGGCATTTTATTTAGTAATCTCAGTGTGACAATTTAAAAAAAAAAAAAATTGTATTTTTAATGTCTGTCAATATTGGGGTGGAGTTAGCAATGCAGTGGTTATAAACTTGGAAAAAGCATGTGTATGGTGTTCCACTTATCATATTCATATTCATATAAATAAAATAGTAACAAAGCTTACACATTTTTATCATATATTGATGTTTTATGTATTTAAAACCCTAAACTTGAAAAATGTTTCTATGCATTTGTCCTTTTCAGTTCTTTCAATGTGACACACACTGGCTTTTCTTGTAGTAGAACTTGAAACAACTCATGATACTGTTCTTTATCCTTTAGCTTGTTCACCTGAAAAACTGCCCATGCTACTATTGCTTCAAGCTCTTTAAAAGTAATGGTTAAGGGCCAGAAGAGCAAAGACAAGGACAAAGCACCATTGCTTCAGGGCCCTATTCAATTCTCTTTAATCAGGCAGAGCTGCCATTGAAATCAGTGACAGCTTTGCTTGAATAAGAAGGGCCGAATAGGGATTTCAGTACTTCTAGTGTGTAACTTAATAATCTGTCCTACATGGCAGGAAAGGACTACCACTAGGAGCAAAGGAAGAAAAAACAGTTTTTCTCTTTTAAAAAATACTCTTTGTATCCCTTGTCTCTGGAACTGAAATAAAATTGTATATTTTTTTTTTGTGGAACATGTTCTTTTTTCTCTTACTCCTCTCTACACAAACAAGCCATACGGTTCACCATGTATTGTAACTCAGCGAAAAACCCTCATCCCTATCCCCATACATCTCTTACCCAGTGCTATGCCCACTTTTGCATAGGTGAGTTGTCCCATCTAAGGTTGAAAGTGCACAAGTCCATGGGGCCTGATGAGATACATCCACGGGTCCTGGAGGAACTGGCAGATGAAGTCGTTAAGCCACTAACCATCATATTTGAGAAGTCGTGGCAGTCTGGCGAGGTTCCTGCCAACTGGAAAAGGGGAAACATATCCCCTATTTTCAAAAAGGGAAATAAGGAAGACCCAGGGAACTACAGGCCAGTCAGTCTCACCTCTGTGACTGGCAAGATCATGGAGCAGATTCTCCTGGAAACTCTGCTGAGGCACATAGAAAAGAAGGAGGTGATTGGTGACAGCCAGCATGGCTTCACCAATGGCAAGTCATGCCTGACAAGTTTGGTGGCCTTCTACGAAGGGGTTACTGTGGCAGTGGACAAGGGAAGATCAAGGGATGTCATCTACCTGGAGTTGTTCAAAGTGTTTGATGCTGTCCCACACAATATCCTGGTCTCTAAATTGAAGAGACATGGATTCGACAAATGGACCACTTGGTGGATAAAGAACTGGCTGGACGGTCTCACTCAAAGAGTTGCGGTCAACACCTCGACAACCAAGTGGAGAGCAGTGACAAGTGGCGTTCCTCAGGGGTCGGTACTGGGACCTGTACTGTTCAACATCTTTGTCGCAGACATGGACAGTGGGGTCGAGTGCACCCTCAGCAAGTTTGCCAATGATACCAAGCTGTCTGGCGAGGTTTACACGCTGGAGGGGAGGGATGCCATACAGAGGGACGTGGACAGGCTGGAGAGGTGGGCCCAAGCCAACCTCATGCAGTTCAACAAGGCCCAGTGCAAGGTCCTACATCTCGGTCGGGGCAATCCCAAGCACAAATACAGGCTGGGCGGGGAATGGCTGGAGAGCAGCCCTGAGGAGAAGGACCTGGCTGTGCCAATTGACCAGAAGCTCAACATGAGCCAGCAATGTGCAGCCGCAGCCCAGAAGGCCAAACGTATTCTGGGTGGAATCAAAAGAAGTGTGGCCAGCAGGTGAAAGAAGGTGATTCTGCCCCTCTACTCCACTCTCGTGAGACCCCACCTGGAGTACTGCATCCACCTCTGGAGTCCCCAACACAAGAAGGACATGGACCTGCTGGAGCGTGTTCAGAGGAGAGCCACGAGAATGATCCAAGGGCTGGAGCACCTCTCCTGTGAGGAGAGGCTGAGAGTTGGGGCTGTTCAGCCTGGAGAAGAGAAGGCTCCAGTGAGATCTCATTGCAGCCTTCCAGTACCTAAAGGGGGCCTACAGGAAAGATGGGGAAGGACTTTTTACTAGGGCATGTAGTGATAGGACAAGGGGGAATGGCTTTAAACTGGAAGAGGGAAGGTTTAGATTAAACATTTGGAAGAAATTTTTTTACTTTGAGGGTTGTAAGGCACTGGAACAGGTTGGCCAGAGAAGTTGTTGAGGCCCCATCCCTGGAGGTATTCAAGGCCAGGCTGGACATGGCCCTGGGCAACCTGGACTAGTGGGAGGTGTCCCTGCCCATGGCAGGGGGGTTGGAACTCAATGATCTTCAAGGTCCTTTCCAACCTAAACCATTCTACGATTCTATGATCTAAGCAACAGTCCTATCATGGCCAAAATGGGAACAAAGAAGAACCTAAGTGCGCTGATAACATGACCCAAGTAAGCAACTCTAATGTAACCAAAGTAATGATAATATACACCATAAAATTATGCAGAAGACAGTTTTAATATCATTCTTCTTAACAGAAAAATAAAAAGCCATTGAGTTATGATATTATAGTCACTTCATTAGAACACTCCTGACTAGTACCATGGGAATAAAATATCGATGATTTATTGTCATAAAATACAGATAGATAGCAACTTGGTACTCTCCTCGGTTTAATATATATATTTCTGGTATCCTTATATTTAGCCAGGTGTGTCAGATTTTGGTGGAAAATACAGTAGCTGTAAAACACTGAAAAAGACCCTTACGTGTGAATTTCCATGCTTCTAAATATATTGTCCCCATTTACTGACATGAAGTGTCACTTGGCACTCTCTGGTGCAATAGAATTACAGATTACGCAACTCTTAATCAGCTGTGTAATGCACAAGCCTTCCTCACCCAATTGTACAAATTCAATTTAGGTCATTAAAACTGCCACAAGGCAGCTTTCCTCCTCTGGCATTGACTGACTGACTGGAAAGCCGTGATTTTCTAGCAGTACAAGTCAGCAGTCACCTGCTGAGAGAGCTGGTGTGGCTTTTAAAAGCTGGTTCAGCACAAGAAGAAAAAGAGAGCTGACACTAACTGTGATTGTCAGAAACTCAAGCACTGTGCTTTTAAACATCTGAGAAAGCCAAACTGGAAAGGAGAAGAGAAAAAAAAAAACCTAGGAGAATGGAAAAAATGAAAAAAAAAAAAAAAAAGATGCCTAAGGAAGAAGAAGGAAAAAAATTATTAAAAAAACTCCAAACAAACAGAAAACAAAGAAAAAAGAAAGTCCAAACCTTAACTCCTTAATAGGAAGGTATTGAAAAAGAAAGCAGAAAAAAAAAAAAAATATTGTTCATATTTTAAAAGGAGTGCCAAAGCTTAGAGTAATTGATAATACATCTAAAGTATGTTTTAGGGTTAACACTATATGGAATTAATCTAAATCCATTGAAATCATAACTTTCTCTGCTTACCTCAGCCTGTATCAATTGCAGTCTCTGGTGAGCACAGAATTAGAACAGTATGGTAAAAAAAAAAAAAAAAAAGAAAAGAAAAAGAAGAAGAAAAAATGAACAGTGAACAGTAGCCGAGGAAATGTAAATTTTTGTGATTTATATGTAATTACATGAGTTTTCTAAGGATGCTTCTGCCCCATTCACTTCTGGTTTCATAAATATTTTGCATACTTGTTTAAACAGTGTATGGTGGCAAAAATTAATTTAACATAAAATCAACTTAATATAGAGATGAAACTTATTTTACCAAAGAACCTACACAAAATATGCTAGCACTGTGCTTGAAAGTACAACTACAGCACTGAAGTACATTATAACGTCCATGAGTACTGAGCATTAATTTGAGCTAACATTTATTTGGCTAGACAAGCTAAAAGTATTAGTAAATATGAACTGCTTGTTTGGACATATTGTTGATGGATTTGGGATGAAAAGGAAAAGGAAGAACAGGCAACCATGGAGGGCAGCATGGGGGGAAAGGAAGAAAGATTTGGGTTTGAAAATTCAGCCCCTGAAGTTAAAGCGAAAGTTCTACATATCAAAGATAGTGGATGAGTTCATAATTGGTCTGGATTTCATTTTTGACTAATTATACCATAATAAGTACTAGAAAAGATATCCTGCAAATCAATCTCTAAAATTATTTTTTAACGTAAGAATTAGGTCAAGTGAATGGTTTGTGGGACATTGGGTTTCAGTGAGCAAGTTGTCCTGCCTCAAGGCTGGTATTTTAATTGCATCTGTGTACTGTAGTAGTTTCCATGATGGAAAAACGTATGAAGTTCTTGAGATCTCCTCTGAAACACAACATCCTAGAATAACATTAATTACTAAAGGTAAAATGGATCTGAAGAGAGAATGGATTTTTTAACCTCATGCTGCACATTTGTGATAAACAGAAATAGGTAAACATTGAATAAAGGTAGCATATCAGAAATCGGAATCAGAAACTCTAGTGATAACTGCTTTAGAGGAAGACTAGGGAGGGTGAAAAAATAGATGAATAGATGAATTCTCAGTTTCGGTCATTCTGGTGTACAGGTTTAAATATTTAAATGAACAGCTTATTCAATACTCTGGCTTTAGTGCACGGGCTTTCAGAAGAAGCATGGTATGGGTAGATAGTGAAATAATTGACTAGAAACATTTACTAGAATGCATTTACAAGTGGTCTGTCGTAAGCTTATGTCTGAAGTCGGAAATAATAGTGAAAAAAAGAGTTACTGATAAAGGAGGCAACTTATCAAAGATAAATTGGTTACAGTATAATTTCTATGGGCAAGAGAAAGCTGACAATAAGCAGAATTTTTCAGTCTTCCACACTTCCAAAATGTGCAGAATTCTCAGGATTCTGTATGAGTTTCTTTTTCTCCCATTCTAGATAATTTGGAGTTTGTGTGAGAAATGAAAAGCAGTTCTGTCACCAAGATGCAATTTGTGTCAGAATGTGAAAATTCCTGCCTCGATTGACCTATTTTCAAACTTCCTTTCACGCTGGGCACCCATATAATTCTAGCAAAGGACTTCAGCGGGTGGTGGCTTCCTACAGCAAAATGTTTATGTTCCAGAGTCAAATTTCATTATCCAAAGGGAGCCTCTGACTAGAAAGATCATACTGCACCAGGCCTAAGACTGTTCTTGACCCTATCTTGTGCACTGGCCAATACAAATGGTCACCCTAAGAATGGTCTGTTTGGTGCCATAGCTTGGCTTTTCTGTATTTGTCATTTTCAACAGTGTAACACTCACTGTCCTCCCAATTTTTTCAGTTATTGTCCTTTTTGATAAATTGGTTTCTCCCAAGTCTCTTTTTCTGCTCTTCATTTGGGGACAGAAAACATTTAATATTTTGGTCAGTTGATCAATTGTGTGTTGCTGCTTGGCACCAGAAAGAACTCTTACCATTAGTAGTGAGGACTGTCAAGGGTGCTGCCTAGCTCCCTATCTGGTACCTTTTTTGGAGTCGGGGAGGGTCGAGCGTTTTTGTCCTCCTGTGCTCATTTTTTCCTCAGCGCTAAGTGTAAAATCAACAAGAAAGCTGGTAGATGAAGGTGTGTAGGTGAATAAAACGGCACTATAACAAGGGTAGACGAATACTACTGTGTGTCTGTCCTCCCTCTTTGCACAGTCTGTGGCTTAAGGTCCTCCACCAACAATATCCAAAATTTATGTTTGATAACCCATATCAGACTTCTATTACTTCCAAAAGTTTTAGATCTGGAGAGTGTTTACATCCAACATTTATAGGAGAAAACTTCTCAAAACTTACAGTAGCTTTTTCATTCAAGAATATTGAACGCCAACATGCAAAGAAGTTCAAACAAACCTGTAAAGTTACAATTCTGTAATCATCCAGCAGACTTGGAAATGTACAGCATCTCTTTGATGTTTGCAGACAATGCACTAAGGTGAAGAGAATGGACTGGGGTACCCAAAGGAATTCAGTGTATATATAAACTGTTCTCTTTGTTCTCCTATTTGTAATTCATCCTGGTTCATCCAGTGGATCAGTAGACATAGATTTGCTGCAGTGGGCTAGAGCTAATAGAAGCTTCCCAGTGATGAGATCTTTTATTTAGAATAAAGTCCAATTGTAAGATCTATGTACTGCGGCAGCTCACAGAATCACCATGGTAGCATTTTGATTGCAATAGATAAAAACTCTAATTACCATGTAGAAGATGTTAAAAACAGACTTTGATAAGTACCAGTGTCTACTGCAAGGAGATTCTCAGGTGATGCCATTTCTCAATATGTGCAACCACTTCAAGTTAATAAAATCACAGAGAAAAGGAGAAATTTTCTCTACAATTAGACATTGTCTCTCTCTATATATATACACAGA
Organism: Charadrius vociferus; assembly: GCF_000708025.1. Classification (NCBI taxonomy): domain Eukaryota; kingdom Metazoa; phylum Chordata; class Aves; order Charadriiformes; family Charadriidae; genus Charadrius; species Charadrius vociferus. The sequence goes on along the minus strand of NW_009648248.1, from coordinate 551,730 downwards.
CAATTTTACCCATAGAAGAATGCAGCGGTATCTCGTGTAACTAGTAGAGTGCATTGCAGTCTATATGTTTGAACTTTTGCCTAAAATAGTAATTAACTTTTGTTGTAGTCAAATTTGTTGTTTCACAAAATGGCCTGCAGTTTACTTACTGACTAAAAATCATGTCCATAGCAGCAGTTTAATGGATGAATACTTCACCAGTTATGGGTTGTGAGATAATCAAGGAGAAATTTGGAGTCAAAGTAATTTGTTGGGATTCTAAAGAACAACAAACTTACGCTATCCAGGAGGTAAAAATATTTAGCTGCAAGTTGTGCTTTAACCCAGTATGCAGCTAAGCACCACACAGCTGCTCACTCACTCTCCTGCAGAGGGATGGGGGACAGAATCCGAAGGGTAAAGCTGAGAAAACTCATGAGTTGTGATAAAGACAGTTTAATAGGGAATGCAAAAGCTGTACACCCAAGCAAAGGAAAACAAGGAATTAATTAATTCATTCATTCCCATAAGCAGGCAGGTGTGTAGCCATTTCCAGGAAAGCAGGGCTCCATCACACGTAATGGTGGCTTGGGAAGGCAGATGCCATGACTCCAAATGTTCCCCCCTTCCTCCCTCTTTCCACAGCTTTAGTTGCTGAGCACGACACCACATGGTTTGGGATATCCCTTTGGTCAGTTGGGGTCAGCTGCCCCAGCTTTGTCCCAATTTCTTGTGCGCCCCCAGCCTGCTCACTGGCGGGGCAGCATGAGAAACAGAAAAGGCCTTGACACTGAGCAAGCACTGCTCAGCAATAGCTAAACCATCAGTGTGAAAGCAACACTGTTTTGGCAAAAAATACAAAACATAGCACCCTGCAAAGCTATTATGAAGAAAAGTAACCCTATCCCAGCCAAAACCTCTACACTGGACTATAGGTTCGACCAAGTGCCTTTGTAGGACAGTACCAAAAACACTGGCTCCAACATCTCCCATCCCTACTAGAATACCAAAAAATAACACTGAGTTTCTGAAGTTTTGGCTGTAAACTAGTTCTGTCAGATCTTGGCAAAGAAATAAAAGTTTTTCAGACCCCTGAGACTGTATAGGAATCCTTTAAAAAAAAAAAAAAAAAAAAAGAACTACTAAAAATGCCTCGTTATGTTGTTAGAGAGAATGTAATGTTGTCCTATAAAAAAATGTTGTCCTCCAAAACAGGAAACTGGCCTGACTTGTAACTAATCAGAACCCTTTCCTAGATAAACCATGCCAGTTACCTGGTACCCTACTGAGCTGAATAATTTGTGACTATGTTACAACTCCATTCAACACTGACTGCAACAGTTAACCAAGAAAACAATCTAAGAAAGTGCCAGATGGGTGGAGCACCAACCTCTGAACTTGAGCTTTGATGATCTGAAAACTGTTATATTTCCTATTCTGACTGGAATGGATGAGATTTGTCTTATATAGATCACACAGGAGCTGACATCTCTAGAACCTTATTAAAAAATTCTCTTAGTCTTTGAAAACAAAGTAGTAGAAGGAAAACATACAAAGAATTTTTGTTTCCCCAGTTTTGACAGAAAAACATTTTGGTATACAAAAACTAAGTAAATAGAGAAGATACTGCAATGGCTAAATCAAATACTTCTCTTTATCTATTCTAAGATATTGAGGCTTATATAATTTTAAACTCCATAACCAGCAGATCTGCCATGATTGGTAACTGTCTACGGATATATCTTCGGTGTGTGCAATATATCTTTGGTATTAAATAATCAGTCTTCTTCACAGTTTATTGAAAATATTGCAACTTTTTGTTCACTTTGCAATTATGAAACCTTACAGAATACATACTATATCTGGAGACTATACACACTTTTCTGGGGGCTGTAAGAGACATTACCCTACACAACACTTGATTTAGCCGATGAGGAACACAACGGGGTTCTCCACAAACTGGTTTTAAATGTAAGCCATACAGTTGTGACTGATTATATCTGAGTGTATTAAAAGTAGAAAGCAACCAGCAAACCAAGAGAACCAATCATGATCGTGGTACTGAAAAAAATTGCTCCTTGGTAAATTTGCTGGTAAAGTATGTATGGAAATCATTAGGTGGGAATTGTTTGCTGTTTGTTCATGCTTTTTCCAAGGAAAGAGTACCTCTGGTGCAATACTGTTCTTTCACAAAGAAGGTGTAACAAAGACATGTCCAGCTCAAATAACTTCTTCTACTAAGAGAAAACTGGCAGTGATTCAAAGCTGGCTAATCACATTGACCACGAGGAACAATTATTCTCTTTTGTTTTGTTTTGTTTTAATTGCTCCACAGAAGAAAAATTTTGAACTTAAACTTCATAAAATTCAAAACAGGCATACAAATTTATACATGTAATATATGTAACCATAAAACTTGCTGATGGTTGAATGTGCTCATAAGGAATTGTAATTCAGCAGCACTACTTTCAAAAACAGAAAGTTGTGTTAATATTCAGACTTCAGCTGAATAAATAAATCAAATATATAGCTTGATACATGTGGTAATTTTTATATCTATATGATGTATTTTTAAATCACAGCTTCTTCAGATTTATTAATTATTCCAACGTATTTCCCAAATACTTTATGAAATTGTATATTATATGAAATTAAAAAAAAAAAAATCAGAAGCCAGGTATATCTGAATCATAGATAATCTACACACCTGAAATCTTTTGTCAAGAGAGCTGTCTCAACTCACTCATTCAAAATGAGGTTAATGGGGAAACCAGCATCAATATGCCAGCAAAATCCCTTTTACACTTTTCTAGAATGTTCAACACCTCTGAACAACATAGTTCGTTGTGGACAAAGAGTCTCAGCCTGCTGATATCAATAGCTAGGCTGGCAGAGAAAAATATCCACAAAACTGCCAGTGGATTAGAACTGGTTATATTAATCTCTGGGTGCATACAGATAATCCAGTGAAACAGATTTAATGCTTTATATTTAAATTATCCTACTGACGATAATATAATTTAAAATAATATTAGGGTCATGGCAGCTGGGGAGGTAACAAAGTTAGAAGTCCTATCTGTGTAATTTACTTGCATTTACAAAGCTCTCAGTCTGCACTTTACTTATAATTGGTCACTCACATTTGCTATCTAGGACACTTTCCCTGTGCTTCCTGTCAAAATATCTACTGATAAGTCAAGCACTCAGACGCTTAATACTGTAACGGCCAGGCTTGTATTTTCGGTTCTACATTAAGGCATTGCAGACTCCTGTGTTGAGAGATTTCCTACCTTTAAGAAGACTCAAACACAAATTGAAGGAAAGTAATTTAAAATTGTGGATAAAAACACATGGGTAAATTTAACCCTATGTAAACTACCCTGAAGTATTGAGCAATAGCATATTGGCCCATCATGCTATACATTTTGAAGCAGGATTCTCTGTTAAGGTGTTCCATTGGGAAGTTCTGTGAAAAAATAAGCAGTGCAGAAGGTTTCAAGGTGGTCTCAGCAAGGAAGTTCGATTGTTACAACATAAGTGTATGCAATGTAATTCCATTATTTCCATGTAAAACAACTAATGATAATGAATGAAGGACTGTGCTGCAGCCTCCCATCTCCACCCCCCTCCTCCCCATATAACTACAGTATGATGAGTTATGCTGTAACATAAACTGCTGTAACAAGATTAGGTTTCATGAGGGATCAAGATCTCTCACAGAAATCAGATTCTTAAACTGTAAAGACTCTGTTATTCAATCACTGTGTCCCAACAAATTTATTTCCTCCATATCAACCTCTACACAATCTGATCTATGGTGACTGCCTTTTCTTAATATTAACCTGCATTTAAATATTGTGTTCTCTCAACATCTTGAAAAATGTAAATTACCCTATGAAGAAAAGGAGAACAAAGACTGAAACACAGCGGGTTAGAAAGAAAAGACCTCTCCTACTTACATTGCTTTGATAAATGGTTTGTATTTAAGCTATTAGTTTCATCTTTAATAATCTCCTGTTTTCTTTTCCCAAAGAAAAGTTCAGTTTCTGTGTCCTTCCTGCTAGTCAGCTGCAGATTTAGTGTTCTCAAACAGTTAAGAGGACATAGGAGAATGTTGAACATATTACTTTTAGTTTCATAATGCTAATTTTTGTACAGGAACATTATCGTTCCCAGACATTAGTACAAATATAAACCAGCTCTCAGGCTACATTAAAATTTTAAGCCTTTATCTATTTCATTAGTAAGAGAGAAAGCTGTTTATGAACAGACTGCATTGCACAAGTTAAGGCACTTGTAGATAATACAGCAAACATTTCTTTTTTTTGGTAAAAAGAAGCCATCTTCATAAAAAGTTGGCTCTATTTACTGAAAAAAATCTCAAAAGATTATTATAAGGAAATAAAGCCAACATTTCTGTTTATAGACATTGTGGGGTGCTGAGCATATACCAAACCAAAATATTTTGTACAGATGTTCTAGTTGGTGCATTAAAACAACTCAAAAGGAGCTCTAACCAATAATGTCCAAATGGAAATAGATATATTTTGTGTAAAGAAACATTGACAATTAAAATAAACAAAGCTTAAACAAAAGAAATCAGTTGTGACACTTGCAAAATGCTCCTCAGTTGAGTGTTCTTCAGGACAAACTCTGTAGCAACCCTGTGTTTCCAGGAGAGACCTTGATTCAGGGGAAATGGCATTGAAAATGAAGAATTCTGGGGGTGAGACAACATCTAATGAGACTGTGAAGTCTACATTTTAAATCTCTTTCAAGTTTCATTTCACTGAAACTGTGACAGGCTGTCTTGGAGTAAAGAAATACATATCTAGAACCAAAGACCCCCTTTATAGCAGTGAGAGAGAGAGAAATTGAAGAGAAAGTACTGATTGCACAGCCACTCTGTGACTTGGAGGCACTCTCCGAGATCATCCTGTGCCAAGCACCTCTGGAATTACTCCAGTGGGAAACACTAACCCCTTCTCTGAACATGGACATGCTTGAGTCATCCTAGGTATATTTTGTGATACATCATGGGCTGAATTTTGTCAGAAGAGCAAATCTGAAAACACCTCCGAAAGAGAGAGACCTCTTTCACAGACCATAACCACGTGTCTTAACAGCCTTGTTTTTGGTCACTGACTGCGTGAGTTTGAACCTGCAACACTTTTTTTTACGGTCCACAGAAGCTCCTTACCAGCAGGGTCAAAAAAAGTAGGTCCTTAAGTAGATTTCTGTGCTTAAATCAGACATCAGTACATGGTTGCTATGTTGCCCCAACAGTTCAGTGGGTAAACAAACACACATAAAAATAATAAATGATACTTGATTATGTAAATAATATCACCTAACTCTTCTCTGCCCTTTTATCTAAATTAGATCCTCCTGGGTTTTGTGGTCATTACATTTTCAAGCTGAAATGCATATCCATGTTTAAATAACAACGTTAACATATAAAGTTTACCAACATTACATTACAAATATGCACAACACTGCAATGCAGCAAGTTTAAGCATGTACAAAGAAAAGAGGACAGTTCTGAATCAGAGTATATTTATGTAAGAACTAGACCCTGCAACACACTTTAAGAAGAAATACTCCTTCATGGTGCCTTATTTTTATAGAAAAAATATTTCAAAGGTCTGTTACAGAGGTTTGTTACGGGTTTGGGTCATGTTTCAGACTTTTTAAATGATTTCTCATTTCATCCATTTTTGGATTTGTAAAAAACCCCACGGAATAGTTATAGGAAGGGAGCCTTGCAAGCGGTTCTTCTCAGTCCCTATTAAAAATATATGTGAGATCAGGAACCTGCAGATATTACCAGCTTTACAGCCTGGAATCAAATGAGTCTTCACTAATCTTTTATGAAGGATCCTCCTCTGTGATGCCAAGTCCCTCGTGATTTCAGGAGCTTCTGAAATACATGCTACTAGTCCAAAAGGCATCACAAGCACAGAGCTAAAAACAAGGACCTTAAGACCTACCTTGGGAGTCTCAGCTTTATTGACTGTATTATATGGATCAAGAGGCTTCTCTAGTATCCATGAATTTACCCAGTGGATTTGTGCTGTCTTAAGCCAAAGTCTTTTAACTGATTCTTTCCACTTAATTACAAAAATTTCACAACAAATCCCCCCACAAACTTTGGAAAGTTGGTGAGAAAAACACAGTATTCTCTTCTGCACCTTTTGTGTTGGACTAGATCCAAACTAAGTCAAATGGCAGTTAAATAGTGGAATGAGCTTATATTAAAAACAACAATATAGCAACTAAAAGTATTAAACATACTCATTAAGTTTTCATTGTATATAATCCTCAACCCTATTGTCAAAAGTATTAAAAGATTGTTAACCCCACATATGCATGTTTAAGAAACAATCCAGGACTGTAAGCTTGGAAGCAATACATAAGATTCTTTATTTATTTATTTTCTTTATTTTGCAAAATCTCCTTTTTTTTCAAGGACTTTAACAAGGTTTGTTCTTATAATGATGCTTTCAAGTAAGCTTTCAGCATGTAACTAGTTAGTCAACGCAGATGTTCGTTGTTTGCTTAAATTTAACTGATTGGAATAATGAAGAACCAGTAGCCCAACAACAATTTTATCTGTATAACCTTTTTTCTTGTCTGTTCTTCCATTTCATGCCTTTCTGTCATTCATCTGTTTCCTGTGACTTGTGAGAGGTCACTCTGTAACCTTTTCAAGATGCAAACTAATTATTGTTGCCATTGCTACTCTTACAGAACTTAACCTCCAGTAACTGGATTATCTTACACTTGTAGGCAAAAATTAAAGAAGTTATTCATCATTCATTTCTTTTTCCATAACTGAATACATTTTCCATTAATACTGGTAAGTATAAATTGTGTTAAGCCTTCACATATGTACACAAAGACCTGTAGTGAATTTTAAAATTTAAGGTTCATTTTATTTTGTTTAGCTTTTTCTAAAAGATATTATCATCCTCGGTTGTAGGCTTAATGTAGGAAATTCTTATGTCGCATTGCTTATATAACTTTGTATATAAACCAGATAAGGTAACTTGTAACAAAGATCTTTTCTGGCTTTTAAAATCTGCCTTATGTTATATACTGTATATATATCAGATATACTAATATATTTTCCTGCAGCACTTTATCTTATCCTAGAAGACTTAGGATATAGGAATTTGTAAGAGTCTTTTGAATTCACCAGTTCTTGGGAAACCAACAAATAAAGACTGAACTTCATGTTCTGTTCCTGCACTACAGGTAACTAGACTGAGTAATGGTATACACGCTGTTATCATCAGTGATGCTAAAGTACCAACAAAAAAATCAAATTAACTCAACAGACATTGGTTTTATATAGGAATGTTACCCCTGCAGAATCCATTCTTTAAGTATACATAATATTCCTGAACTTCAGAAAAAAATCAGATTAACATTTGAAGGCAGTCTCACTTCTCTGACTGTATGTATTCAGTCAGCATTCCATGGCAACACCATATCCAAAAGCTAAATAATGAAATGCCCTGGTATCTGGAAATCAGGATGAATATAATAATCAGAAACTTTTTTTTACAAGAACACAAAAAATACATAAGGAAGGCAACAGGACATGTAATGCTCTGCATATGCTTGTACCAATTGGGCGGGAAAAAACCTCCAATATGTATTCATGCTTAACAAATGTAAAGAAAAAAAAAAAAAAAGAAGTGTGGCTCAAAACTTAAAAATGGCAACCCAAAAATGTGCAGTTATTGTGAAGCCTATATTTAAACTATGGTCTTCGTTTAGATACCACAGTAATAACTGCTTGCTATTTACTAGAAACATTATTTTCGTCCTTTCTTTTGTATGCCATAACTAACCTCTTTGTTCTGTTTTTCTATATAAATAATTCATAGTTCTTTTAAATTTCAATATTTTATTTGTAACATTCCAAATTTTTTGTGGTTGATTTTGGAGTTTCCATTTGAGAGGTCACTACTGACTTGCTGTATGCAAGATATTCCTAAAATATGAAAGGACATACTGTGACCAATTTCTTTCAAAAAATAGACATTGAGTAAGGGGATTTGATAAATAATGAACTGAAACAGAAATGTGGGCCCAGTTCTTAACTAGTACAGACTGGCACAACTTCACTGACTGCTGCGTCTATGTGTTAGAGGTATCAAATACTTTATTAATGTCTTCAGCATGCTGTTTGGTTCTTTACCTGTGAAAGAATTTGGGAGTTCATTTTTACTTCAATGGTTAGTTCCCTGGATCATAGCAGCATACTGCATACAAATTTGCTTTATGTAGCAGCAGTTCATACTTGTGACTGGACAACGGGCATAATGGCCTGTGCAACTGGAAACTGAATGAAATCTCTGCATAGTAATGGAGTAACAATACTCAGGGTGTTGTTGCCAATTGAACAGACTGCAGAAGGTTGAAGAAGTGAGCCCTATGGCTAGGAATTCAACAAGCCATTTTTCTCACCATGCCTGACTCTCTCATATTCTATCCTCCTATGCAATCTCTTCTATTCATAGCACTCGGAGATGGAACTCGGTATTTTGGCACAAGTAATTCCTTCTGCAGACTAAAAAAGTATGAATTGTATTCTTTTTTGAGGGTAAAATCCCAAACCACAACATAAAATAAACCTTGCACAAACGCTGCTCCCTAGAGTAATAATTGTGATTACACGTGTACGCCAAAAGAGCAACTCAACTCAACTTTGGGAATAAAGGCTTCCATTTTTGTCTTAATATTTTTTATTTATGTTAATAGAAATCTACATGATGCATTAGGATGGAAAATGCATTGTATAAAACTGAAAGTATAGTTGTAATAAACTGCAACTTTTGAAAAATACTTGCCATCATGCAATTTTCTGTATTGAACTTGTTACCCGACATATTCTACAAGCAACAAGTGCTTGATTAAAGGGAAAACAAAAGTTACAAACAGCAAGCACAAAAGCTCAGATCTGCAAAATTCTATTTAGACACTTAATTCTATTTGTTTTGACAGGTGTTAAGTGCTTAAACACTTGTGTGGATCTGAGTCTTAATGTTTACATTGCACTCTACATGTTCAAAAAGTACCTCAGAATTTTCACCTAATTAATCCACAAAACACATGTACAATTCCCACTTGATAGACAGGTAAACTGTAGCACAAAAAATTACTTGCAACGTACACAGGTAAGGAGCAGGTACAGAATTAGGGCTCAAGACCTGGTTACACATCACCAAGCACATATTCTCCCACTCCACACAAGTTCCTTGTAATTGAAAGATACACCAATAAAACTTACAAACAACACTATGACACCTTCCCTGCTTCGACCAATATCTAAGCACAGCAGACTGCCATGTTAATGAATTTCATAATGTGTCTAATGACACTTACAAGTTAGAAGACATATGGAGTGTTTAATTCATAACTGAATTTCCTTGGGTTTGGGTTTTGTTTTGTTTTATTTTTCTGGCACTTGGCTTTAAAAGTCTCCCTCTGTGTTTTGGGTTTTTTTTATGTGTGTGAATGTAATTACAGCCAGTTTTTGTTCTCTGGGACTTTATATTTCATGTTCTGTAATGCAATTCAATTTACAGTTCCTAACAGCAAGGGGTGAGCTTTCTCAGTGACTAAGTAAAGAGGCTGATAGACATGATTACTCCTAAAGAGAAGAAGGAAAGAGAGAAGTGATTCCGGGAGTGCAGTTCTGTTTGTTTCTAAACAAGGGGAGTCAAGATCAATAAAGCTCATCAAATAAAATATTGTTATGAAGGAAATAGTTTTGATCATGTTCATGAAGAGTTTGCTTTAAAATTTAGAGGACAACAGACAGAATCTCATAAAGCAGGAAACCAAGTTAATTGCAGCAAAGAGAATAAAAGTCTTCCTTGAACAACAAACACCAGGAAATGGAAGTGGCATTTCCAGACACCAAGAGATTTGCCTACACTGCAGTATAAAGCAGAAATATCTCAGCTAGTAGAATACCTAGCACAGATACCAAGGTTAGTACAGCCAGAACTCTACTAAGGTCAGAACAGGTTGCAAAACGTGACTGTAAAGTAAGTATATCAATTCATACCCAGCTCCCTAATGCTGTGCATATATTGTTTGAGGCCACCCAGATATGTGGCTTCAGATCAGCACTGTTATGTCGTTGTCACACTGATCTTATTGCTATGTAGTAAGGTTATGCATGCCCCTTTTTCTAATATAAACAACCTTCTTTTCTCGTACTTCAATTACTGGCAACAAACCATACAGTATCTACGGTGTCATTAAATGACTGAGCTGAAAACATACTGAGAAAATATCAGGGAAATCATCCATTATTTTAAGACCCTTCTGAATATTGCATCAATTATACTGAAAATTTAGAATTGCAGTCTTTTGTATGTTTTTTTTTTCACTATAACAGCAATGCTGATTTGAAGAGGGATAAGGGGTGATCTGTGAGTGGCATGGATAAACTTGCAGAAAGCTTTAGATAAAATAGATAAAATACTACCACCAAACTGCACTTCACAAGGAGATCTTCTTTTATTTGAAGTGGTATGACTAACAATTGCAGGGCAATGTGGAGGTTTCCTGATAGAATTTTATCTATACTAAAAAGAGACTCCTTTGCTTGTATCACACGCTAATGTGTTATGATGCATTTCTAGTGTAGGGCTGTCCAGCGACAGCAGACTCTGAAGAATGAAGGGGAAAGTATCAGAATGTGGAAAAAGATAAGGTTTTCATTTTTGCAGTCCACTATTTCACAGTCCAGACAAACCATGTAAGCAGTAGTGATGAGCTTATTCAAAAGGTATTATATATAATAATATATAATAATTATATATTGAAATATATATATTATAATTATAATTATTATTATAATTATATGTAATAACATAATGTATGTATTTTATATTTATATATTTTTGATATTGTGTGCTTAACTTACAAGACTTTTGTGAGAAAAGATCATGAGTGCAGTAACAGATTAAACTCCTGACCCAAACAGGCCCAGTAGCTATCTTAAATGGTATTAATGATAATGTAAGTAAAAACACTTCATAAAAGCTTAAGAAGAATGTGTCCAAAGCCTTCTCTCTGACAGTGGCCAGTAGCAGATGCTTTGGGGAAGAAAAATGATACCGTGTAAGTAGAAACACATTAGTTTCCCTAAATGGTCTCCTTAGGAGTAGGCAGAAGGAACTTGTAACAGTTTTAAAATGCAAACTCAAAAAAGAACACTTTGAATGAGTGGCACTTCTCCTAGACTGGTATAATGTATGCTGTCAAGTGAAAAGCCTTATCTTATAAAATTCTGTAAAATATTTAGTAAATTAGGGACTACCTGTCTTTTTGACAATATTTAAGATTCTATTTACTTAAAAAATTAAAGTCTTTAGTGTTAATTTTTAATATTTTATTTTTAAAAAATCATGTAAAATACGATGTGCTCAGTACAAACTGCATATTGTAAATCAACATCTATCTTATCACATACTCATACAAGAATGATTAGCTCAATGGAGCAAAAATGGTTGGATAAGGTGATTTAGTCATCTGCATTTCACTCCTTCTGCCACAGAAGCTAGAATTTCTTGCATTGGAAATAAATGGGGGAAAACACATGATCAACCCACTCTATTCACGTATACTGCAGTTCGGAAAGAACCCAGTGTTCCCTGGGGCAAATTAATTGCTGTCAGCAATATGTGCTGTTGTTGTTGGTACAAAGGGCAAGGTAATGTAGTAATATTTTACTAGTGTCAGATAGTGCTGTGCAGTAAGAGGCTAGGGCAATTTAATGCAATGCCATTTATTTATAATGGAAGCCTGAATCTCCATCCACTGCGCTATAAACTTGCATTTTGCTGGATATAGTGTCTATTTCCCTAGATCACTGAAGCTATTAAAATCTGAAGACTAAGTTATTGATATGGAAACCTGTTGCTGAGTTCTTTAGATCTATCCAGTTCTCTAGCACATATATTTTGGAGGTCTTAGATGTTTGTTTCTTTTTTAGGCTTTATGGTATACTTAAGCCTGCCATATAGTCACTATTTATCTTCTTGATGATGTAATAGAAAATATATCTTTAATAGCCAAATGGAACAGAAGTTCTTACATGGTATAAACTGATTTATCTTCAAAATCAGTATGTTCTCACTGACCTTGCATGTTTTAAGAAAAAGGTTAGATACAATTTTGCATGACAAATTTTCAATGTCAGAGTCACACTTGTATTCTAACGTGGAAATTGGCATATAATTGTCATCAGTGAGTTGAAAAGTGTCATAGAATGAATAAAGACGGTCAAATTTTGTTCTTGCAGTTTGTAATAATTTACGCTATGCAACACGTATTGTAACACTCTCTCTCTCTCCAAAACACATTGTTACAGAGCATTATCCAAGCTCTCTGTTTTCAATGGATCTAATGTACTCATGCCCACTGGACGGTAAACTGTGGTTACAATAAATCATATCCTGATATGATTTACTAAAAGATTTCTTCTTTCACCAGGGCCTTAGCAATACCTACTGCTTTTATAATTTTCTTTCTCACTGCCAAAGATACTGGTCTATCAGGTCAATTATTTTTCTTTTTTTTTTTTTTTTTTCCTCTAGGCAGGGTACACTTATTTAAAACTGCCTATATGAAACAGAATCTGTATCACAGTATCTAACAGGTAAAGCTTTTACTGAAGTGGGTATAATTCACAGAGATATTAAATATACCAAGGACACCAAATTTCAAAGAATGGAAGTAGTAACACACACATGTATGGTGTGAGAACAAAATAGTCCAAGATACTTTTCCTAAGTATAGTACAAAGGTTGTTCCAACAATCCCAGGCATATCACAGACAACAATGCCTTTTTGGATATTCTCCCACTAGTTCTGCGAACAGCTAGATAGAATTCATTCAAAATCTGCCCACAATTTTAAATTTAAAAAATCTGGCTCAAATTCCATCCTGGCAAGACCAGAGAATACACTGAAAACTGAGCCAAAACTATCAATTACGACTACCTCTGATGATGCAGGTGGCAGATAGTCCTTAGATCCTATTGGAGTCTACACTGCTTCTCTGCATGAATTAAGTGTGGATTAGAAATGAAAGCAAATACGTACAGTGTATATTCGTTCTCTTTTTTTTTTTTTTTTTCTCTAGTTACAAACTTTTTCTTATTGAAGACATGGAACCGGTAGGATCAAATTAATTTTTGGTCTAGGACCATTGAAATCAATATAACTTAAAAAAAAAATAATAATTTGATGGAACTTTAGAAGCCTCTTAGTGTTGTGCCTAAGGCTGAATAAGTCAGTTGTTACAAGAGAAAACAGAGCTCCTACATTTATCATGAGGAATCCTTGGCTTTCAGCCAACACTAAACAGAACTGCCTGTTCCCCCAAATATTGGTTAATGGGCTTTCGTTTTCACTAAGACTTTCCACATCTAAATATCACATGCCAGTGGTTACAGCCCAGGCAAATTGCCTAAAAAGCAGCAACGTATACCGCTGGGTAATACAAACCTATGTAAATTATGGACAAGAGCATTAAAGGGGACAAATCATATCTTGCAACTACGCCTTTTTATACCAGATAAGACCTAGTCTTGTGTGCAATGATACTCCTAAAGGTGATTACTGACTGTGAATTAAGAATCCATATTCTGTTCAAGCAGCTCTTTGCTCCTGCAAGCAGAATTTGGGCTAACTGTGCTTTAAACACCTTTTTAATTGTTCATGGCAATTATAGTAACAGTGTTATCGACAAAAAGAAAACCAAATGGAAATGTTATGACATCCAACTGCAAATTTTACTGGGAAGCAAAAGGACTAGAGGTACCTTTCCTCTACTCTGAGTAACAATCATATCGATATTAGTGCTCTCAGAAATGTATTGTGGCTGCACCCACCAAGTTTTGCAGCTTTCCTTTTCTCATATATATTACTACTTGATGTGCCCTATTCTAAATTATAAAAATCATAAGTCACAGCCATGCCACCTATCAGGTACACAGACTTCAATTCATTAAGATCCAGGCTGTGAACCAGACCATGTGGTCATCATGCCCTGCACTTTCCTAAAACTAGCAAAGTTTAAAACTTTTCTGTTGTTAGCCTTGCAGTTTCCTTGGTGTCTGAAGGACACAATTCTCCAAAAGTGACAGTGGTAAAACGCCTGGGTTTTGTACTTGATTAGCATTTGTCTGAAGAGAAGAAGGCCTGACTTCTTCCTATCAATGGAGCTGAGACAACAGATCTCATACCTTGACAGAATGAAAAAGTATGAACACTGAGGGTATGTTAAAATGGAATAGTTACAACTACTCTGATTAAGTTAGACCATCAGGTGATCATATATGCAGGGAGCATAGGGTGAGATGGAGAAAAGGCAAAAAGGAGCAGGGACTCATCCCTGTGAGTTAACTCTTTCAGTTGAACAATAAAGGTTCCAGTACCTTCTCCCTTTAGGAGAAGGATGACTAGACATCATGTTTTGGGGGTTTGTTTCTTTCTTCAGTGGTCACAGACAAAAATCCAGGATTCCTGCCTTTTGGGCCTCTAGACTTTCGAGGAAGATATTACTTAATATGAATATTATCAATATTTTATCACATGGGGCAGACCTACTGTGTATTCAGACCTCTAAAAATCAAAGGCGCTTCATCTCTGTAATGAAGACTGTGAGGAATGCTATAAATGATGCAAGTAAGTATTCAGCATTACACATTCATTCAGAAAAAAAATCGCAATCATGTTCAGAGATTTTTCTTTGAGACGCTTCTACAGATGAAGGCATATTCTCACAGGATCAAGAAGTTAAAGCCATTTTTGTTCATGCTTAACTGAAAATGAATGTACATGCATTCTTAATTTTATTGGCAGAATGTAATAACTCTGTAATTTTAAAATTTACAAAATGGAATAATGTCAACTATTTAATAATAAACATTTCAATTGGCATTATAAATTTAAAGGCCAGACAGCTGTATTCCATCAAATTTCATTTTGTATACAAAGAAAGATGTTAATAAAGAAGAAGAAAAACAAAACAGTTTAAAATCAACGCCTGTCTAATTTTGTGAAACTATTGGGATCTCTCAGTACTTTGATACTTTATGCATTAAGTCACTCTAAAAGATTGAAATGCTTTGTGAGAAGTTTCAAGGACACAGTGAAGGAGAATTAAATTATAGAGTAACATTACTGCTTGTTCTTATATTTACATTTATCCTGGATGAAGGTAATTTATTGGGGGCGGGGGCAAAGAGAACCATACATCACACTAAAGCAAAGTCCATGAAAAATTTGTCCTTCATGCTGTGACTGGACACTGTCAAGCAAGGTTTACAATCATTTCATTTGTATCTAAGCAAAGCTGAAGTACTTACTTACCTTGGTTGTCGCTAGTTACAATATTTTTCCCCTGTTTATATTTATGAGGAAAAGGAGGAAAACAGTTCATCTGCTAAAAAGAAATAACCTCTAAAGCATAACCTCCAGAATCTGATGTATCGATTCTCTTATGTTTCCCCAGATGGCAAAGTGGTGAAACAGAACCAAGAACACCCAGAGGCAGTTGCTGTGGCTGCTCTGTGGAGGATTTCAGGAAGGAGAAGTTTACGCTTTCATTGTCCATAATATTGCCAGAGTTCCTTTTACATTACATGCATACAAATTCCACCATGAATTCTGTGAGAAATGAGATTTAAAATAGACTGCAGTCATGACTAAAGAGCTGTCGGTGAAACCCCTGGTCTTAGTGCAATGCTGTAGAGCAGGTACTCAGACTCAGATTGAGATCTCACCGATGTAGAACAGAACAGCACTGTAGAACAGACTGCTGGACAATAAGATTAAGACAAATCCATGATGTTTTATTTTTACAACAAGGAGTTAATTTAAATTCAATTTCAAGAAAATTTCCTGTGTGAAAACGTAATCTTATTTTCACTGACATTCTACCTATTGTAGAGAAGGCCTAGAACAGAAGGTTTGCTCCTGAGGATTTACATCGTATTCTAAAACACATGAATAATCATAAATTATTTCTCTTCTTGAAATTAAGGAAGCATTTTTAAGATAGTGTTTACATACTCCAGTATTCTAAATTGCAAAAGGAACCAAAGTGAAATGAAACTAGAAGGGAAAAAACCCCAAACCAACCCTTTGCAAAGACAGTAAAGTGTACGGTTATAGTTAATTCTGCCTCTAGCCACATTATTTCCCACTGTTTGTTGTTTTGTTTTTTTTTCCAGCAGTATTTCCATCTCTGTCATTTCATCTGAATTGTTCTGTCTGTTTCAAAGGCAGAGATGCTGTTTTATGCCTGCTGCACCACAGAAATCTCAGCCATATGGATTGTCCCACAGAGACCCCTATGGGCTCCTAGAAAGGCTTTGCAGCCCACATATGGTCCTTTTAAAGTTATTCTGATCCTTTCTAGACCCATAAACCTCATAGGTAATATGAGGAGAGGACTCAAAAAAAATCCCAGTGCTGTTACAGACCATAAATTGAATATAAACAGACTGTCTTCATGAACATCCTGCTTATTAAGAGATATAGAATCAATAGGATCAGCGCATCTGAAAATTAACCGGGAAGCTTTTTTTTTTTCTTCCCTCTAACACAATAAAGAGGATAGTAACAATAGTGCAAACATTTAGATATTATGCACTGGATAATATTTTCTGGCCAGAATTATTACAAAACTCTAAGGAAAACCTATTAAAATGTGGGAAAAGGACCAAAACTATACAATATATCTTGTGAAAACACTGGCAAATTTATACTTTTAAAAAGGTTTTTCATTAAGATAGGATCACCTTTAATTGAAATATCAATGTTTAGTATATTTTTATACCTAAATTTTATTTTGGCACATCACCTTTGGAAATGGAGCATGTAAATGCAGCCAGATATCAAATGAATGATACAGGGAGCTGCTCAAAAAGTTGATAATTAGCTATAGAACTTGACAGAACATGGCACCTCTGAAGTTTAGCTGGTTCTCCCGTACCTGTGTTGGCTTACTCGTGAAGCAGAATTACTATCATCTTTTCCAGGGGTTGCATACTTCTCTTACTATTTCCCTTCAGGTTCCTTCTCAAGTCAACATTTGGGTTCCTACTCCCTAATGTATGCAATACCTTTTATCCCTGTTTAATAAACTTCAGTAACAGACTGTAGAGGCTCTGTGTGCAATTATGCTTTTCAAAAACAAAACAAAAGAAAACCACCCTGAAATTGCACCTTTATATTTCATGGTGTAAAGGCTTTCATAGGTATTTCAGTAAACTACACAAAATAGTAAAATGTTGGTCTTTTGTCACTTTAAATAATATTATCTACCTTTAGATTACAAGTAATCTATATATAAAACTCAAAATAACAATTGTACTGGCCAGAACAGATATATAGGAGTCTTGTGTCAGGAATGCTGGAGCAATTCTTCAGGAAGCATCAATAACCATACATCACCCTTCTGGACAGACATAGCACACACGTGCAAATGTACATCACAAGGTTCCAAGCAGTGCAAAACAGCCTCATTGTCTTTCTCATGTGACAGCAGCAGTAAACCCATAGGAATAGTGTCGGAGCACAGACTTATCAAAGGGAAGCCATTCTCCGATCCTTCCTTGACCAAATTTCTTACTCTAAGAGAGTTCAGCAGTGGCATCAAGAAATTATGTTGCTGCAAAAGTAAATTCACCAGACTTTAAAAGTCTTTTTATGGATGTAGACCTGCTATAAATTCAGAACATTCAGCCCAAGTTCTACATTTACTTTTAATGCAACAGTACCACTGAAATCTCAGCTTGATATTGTTGCTGTCCATCACCTTTCAACAAAGTCCTGATTTGCTCTGCATCACTTTATGTAGAACACCATTCTTTTATGGTGTATGTGCAGAATTACGTTAATAGAATGCATTCAGTACTATCAAGAGAATGTCTCCTTATAGAAGCTAATGCCATAAATGAATAATTAAAAAGTTTTGTCATCAAAATACTGGAGAGGACATACAACAGTATACTTTAATACTGCAAGAGTGTACTGCGCAATATGTAAGTAACGTTTTGTATAGTTAGCTATCACAAAATTTGCATGTTTACATGTAACTTTCTCATTGTGTTGGATTTCAACCTTGTGCTCTTCTGTGGTCTTCATGTATTCCTTTCTCAGACATGTGTTGAGAAAGGAATAGATAAGCAGATCTGGTTATTCCACACCAGGACACAGATCTAAACCTAAACTAAGGTAGGTTTTTTAGTGTCCCATTCTGTAACACCAAATTATTCTCCATCTCTGTAATTTTAAACCTTGAATTTCAAGTAGGCTTTGCATGAACTAATTAGCTGAAAAATTGCTTCTGAGTCTCACTTTGTGGTTTGAATTTTTCTCTAATTACCCTTCAGGAAGAGGTATATTCAGATTAAATTTCCAATTTTTACAGATTGTTTTGGTCTTGTTAATAATATAAGAATGATCTCTAAAATGAAGATGTAAATGATGATTGCATTGCAGTATAATTTTACAAAGCCCTTAAATACACTACACTGTTTCCAAAGTGTCATAATGAGATCATATAGGGTTACAACAGAAGATTCCAGATGCCGTATCAGCAACTGAAACAAAAATAGGTACTTTTTTTTCTCATAAAGGTGTTTTGGAATCCCATCTGGTGTATCGAACCAGTCTGAGAATTGTAACATGACTTGGACTGTTTTCCAACTTTATTAGATCTTTGTTAATAACTTTGGTAAAATTTCTCTATTCACAGTGCAATAGGTATGTCTGAACTTAACATGTAAATCATGTGAAGAGCCACGCAAAGTGATTTTTCTGCAGGTATGTGGGTAACTATTTCAAAATGTAATTTATACTTCTCTGTAAAAAATAAGAGATAGATGCCTGATTATACAAACTTGCGTGATGACCCAGTCAAGGTGGAGTCTTATCTATTGTTGTAAAAGGCCAAAATAACTGCAGAAAATTTTTTCCTCATTCGCTCTTTATGAACAGTGGTTAACTGCACCCAGCAGGATATCACTTCTTCAGTTTGGCACATTGTGCATTTCCATCAGAAATGAGAGAGCACATGCTAGCACAGGTTTCAGGGGAACATCATTAGGTCTTTCACTGATGAGTGATCAATTCTCATGCCTCTCTCTCTCGTGTCTGCTAAATTAAAACATTTTAAACCCCTTCTGACATACTTTTCATCATTAAATTGTTTAGATAAACAGAATCCTGGATATCCACCAACCATCCAGACACTAAATACTATCAGAGCAAACAGCAAAAAAATTCTGTATGGTTTTATGCTGTGCTTAATGTTACCTGTAGCAAGGCCTCACTAATTGGATCAGAAAAAAGGAGGAAAACCAAAATTGTCAGTTTGACCTGATCATCTCTTCTGAATTTCTTATACTGTCATGATTTTCTAGATCTGAATAGGAATTAACTACATTTCTTTGCTATGTAATCCCAAAATGTTGTTCAGGAATATACACAGCTAAATAATTTCTACTACTGGTACTGAATGAGCACATAAACCAAGTAGAGCAAACACGGCCTCACTGATTTACCATTGTACATCACATAATGCTGATGGATTTAATGGAAAGTATGAAAATAATTATTTGAAAACTACTATGGGGAAACATCATTTTATCTGAGACAGCTATACTGTGTGACTGTTACAGTCCCACAGCTGCACTGAGAATGCCAAAATGCCCTGACTGCATTGTGCTAAATACACAAGCTACAGGACAATAATGACTCACGCAGACAGGACAGGATTTATTTGTAAAACACAGGTGCCTAGAGCTATAAGGGAGCCCTTAAGTATCCAAAGTATCCATATGGGGCTGACAGATAAGATATGGGACCTGGGAATGACCCATGATTTTCAAGAGCGGCTGCTGGAAGTGACTTTGGCTGCCCTAGGATGCCTAAAATGGCATTGTATGTCCACGTTTAGGCACTGGAATGATGCACAAGGTGTATGAAATAACTGGACAAGCTCGTCTACTAAGCATATCTTTATACATATAGTGGTTTGAAAATTTGAAATAATTCTATACAATTACCTGAAATGTGTCTTTATAGCTTCTTGACATCATTACAAAAATAATCCTATTGCACTATTCCCTTAGGAAAATATTTGCCACTCTTTTTTACTTTTATAGAGGTTTAACTAATGAAAGTGAATACCAGACTTGAAATGCTAGAAAATCCCAAATTTCTCACTGAAAATAAAAAACAAAGTGGAGGGTTTATGGGATTTCTGTTTCACATAATTTCCTTGATGCTTCCACTTTTTGCACAATATAACTATTATTTTTGTGCACAATTTTACACAGAACCTGGACATATTTCATCTCTGCTATGAAAGAAAAAGCTGAAATCTAAAATGCTGTATATCTAAATCTGTCAAATATTTAGTATTTATACCACAGTTTGGTATCTATACGCCAATTCTAATTTTATTCAGAAATTCAGAATGTGATACCTTTTACAAAGTACTAACTGAAGAAAAATAATGTAATCTCCTCGTTGCAGACCGGAATAATTTCTTTTGCTCTCCTAATGGCACACAGAGTCTCTCTGAACCATTTTTTTTTTTGGTGAAGTCTGACAAAACTCACAGTATGAGGACTGAGAATTAATGGTGCATCTACTAGCTCAGTTCCACGTCTAGTTATTGTATTTATCTTAGATATATTTAATCATTGAATTCATTATGAAGACCTATTTAAAACTGTCATAATGGATATATAAGGACTGAATTTTCCTTCTGTATTATCCTGGTGTTTACAATAAAGAAAGAAATTACATTTATTTGCCATGGTGTGCCCTGTTTAATTTATGCTGGTTATTATATATCTTTATTCATATACAATTATTAGGCAACATTTTCTGTTTCCCCAGCATAAATTGAGTTTAATTCCTCTTGCTTTAATAGATTTTTACTGCACATACCATGGTAGCACAGAGAACAGTGCTTTGCTCAGTGACACTCTGCAGATGCTTTCAAATTTCTTCCTGTGTGGAATCAAGACACAGGCAGAGCATGCGGTCTGCATTTGGGGATGGAAAGCTTTTGTGGTTTCTCCAGGAGAGAAAGCTTGAGCGCTCCAGTTGAACCCACACTCCTGACTGGCTTTGAGAGTGGCACACAGCTTAGAAGTCAGGGGTCCTGATACACTGAAAAGGTCCAAAATATTACATAGAGTAGGATATGCACAAAGGCTAACTGCTGGAGATTTCTTTGGAAAAGAGTAAGACATGGGTTTTATTCCAAAAGAGGAGTAACTTTTCTATTGGCCATTTGCAGTGATATAAAATGGAATTCAAATTGAAACAGGAATATTAAAGCTTCTTCAAAAAACTGGAGAGGAACAAGTTACCAGAAGAGAGTAAAAGGCCCTTAACAACTGCAGAACGGCTACCTGCTCCATAGAAAGGTGACCTTTTGAGATTTCAAAATGGTCATGAAAAATGCAGTTTGTGCCAATCAAATTTAAACTGAAATATTAATTTTCTGGTAGAATGGAAACTAACAAATTTCACAGAATTCACAGAATTCACAGAATGGTTAGGGTTGGAAGGGACCTTTGGA
The DNA here is from genome assembly GCF_000708025.1 of Charadrius vociferus. Taxonomy (NCBI): domain Eukaryota; kingdom Metazoa; phylum Chordata; class Aves; order Charadriiformes; family Charadriidae; genus Charadrius; species Charadrius vociferus. The sequence continues at coordinate 530,105 of NW_009648248.1, read as the reverse complement.
GATCATCTAGTCCAACACCCCTGCCAGAGCAGGGTCACCTACAGCACGTTGCACAGGACAGCGTCCAGGCGGGTTTTGAATGTCTCCAGAGTGGGAGACTCCACCACCTCTCTGGGCAGCCTGTTCCAGTGCTCCACTACCCTCAAAGTAAAGAAGTTCCTTCTCATGTTAAGATGGAACTTCCTATGTTCAAGTTTATGCCCATTACCCCTCGTCCTATCACTGGGCGCCACTGAAAAAAGACTGCTCCCATCCCCCTGGCATCCTCCCATTAAGTATTTGTATGTATTAATAAGATCCCCCCTCAATCTTCTTTTCTCTAGACTAAAGAGACCCAAGTCCCTCAGCCTTTCCTCATAAGAAAGGTGCTCCAGTCCCCTAATCATCTTTGTTGCCCTTTGCTGGACCCTCTCCAGCAGTTCCCTGTCTTTCTTGAACTGGGGAGCCCAGAACTGGACACAGTACTCCAGATGCGGTCTCACCAGGGCAGAGTAGAGGGGGAGGATGACCTCCCTCGACCTGCTGGCCACACTCTTCTTGATGCACCCCAGGATGCCATTCGCCTTCTTGGCCGCCAGGGCACATTGCTGGCTCATGGTCATCCTGTTGTCCACCAGGACTCCCAGGTCCCTCTCCACAGAGCTGCTCTCCAAGAGGTCAGCCCCCAACCTGTACTGGTGCATGGGGTTATTCCTCCCCAGGTGCAGTACCCTACACTTACCCTTGTTGAACTTCATAAGGTTTCTTTCTGCCCAACTCTCCAGCCTGGCGAGGTCACGCTGTAAGGCAGCACAGCCTTCTGGTGTGTCAGCCACTCCTCCCAGTTTTGTGTCATCAGCAAACTTGCTGATGGTACACTCTATCCCTTCATCCAGATCATTGATGAATATGTTGAACAAAACTGGGCCCAGTACTGACCCCTGAGGGACAAATTTAGAATAAATAAGAAAATAACTTAGTTACTGCAAAGTTCTACATTAGCTTTAGGATTATTTTAGTTTTGTTGCTTATTCAAAGGAAGGGATACATATGCTGCTTATGCATGGGATGATGAGAAACAAAGACAAAAACTAAACCACCTTAACCCCACCTTCCTTCTTCCTAGCCTCAGCTTCACTCACTTCACACCTCCTCCCCACCCCGGGATGGGGAATGGGGGTTGTGGTCAGTCCATAACAGCTTCTCTCTGCCCCTCCTTCCCTCTCACACTTTTCCCCAGCTCTGGCGTGGGCTCTCCATGGGCCACAATTCCTTCAGGAGATATCCACCACCATGGGGTCCTCCACAG